>NC_053038.3:356187597-356495482 GCF_002575655.3 Aegilops tauschii subsp. strangulata
TCGCCTTTTATGATTATGAAATTTGGCAAACGGATGTCAAAACTGCATTCCTTAATGGATATCTTAAAGAAGAGTTGTATATGATGCAACTAGAAGGTTTTGTTGATCCAAAAGGTGCTAACAAAGTGTGCAAGCTCCAACGATCCATTTATGGACTGGTGCAAGCCTCTCGGAGTTGGAATATACGCTTTGATAGTGTGATCAAAGCATATGGTTTTATACAAACTTTTGGAGAAGCCTGTATTTACAAGAAACTGAGTGGGAGCTTTGTAGAATTTCTGATATTATATGTGGATGACATATTGTTGATCGGAAATGATACTGAATTTCTGAATGGCATAAAAGGATACTTGAATAAGAATTTTTCAACGAAAGACCTCGGTGAAGTTGCTTATATATTGGGCATCAAGATCTATAGAGATAGATCAAGACGCTTAATTGGACTTTCACAAAGCACATACCTTGATAAAGTTTTGAAGAAGTTCAAAATGGATCAAACAAAGAAAGGGTTCTTGCCTGTGTTGCAAGGTGTGAAGTTGAGTCAGACTCAATGCCTGGCCACTGCAGAAGATAGAGAGAAAATGAAGGTCATTCCCTATGCTTCAGCCATAGGTTCTATCATGTATGCAGTGATGTGTGCCAGACCTGATGTGTGCCTTGCTATTAGTTTAGTTGGGAGGTACCAAAGTAATCCAGGAGTGGATCAATGGACAGCGGTCAAGAACATCCTGAAATACCTAAAAAGGACTAAGGATATGTTTCTCGTTTATGGAGGTGACAAAGAGCTCGTCGTAAATGTTTACGTCGATGCAAGCTTTGACACTGATCCAGATGACTCTAAGTCACAAACCGGATACGTATTTATATTGAATGGTGGAGCTATCAGTTGGTGCAGTGGGAGACTGAAGGAAATATGCCCTAGAGGCAATAATAAAGTTGTTATTTATATTTCCTTATATCATGATAAATGTTTATTATTCATGCTAGAATTGTATTAACCGGAAACATAGTTCATGTGTGAATACATAGACAAACAGAGTGTCCCTAGTATGCCTCTACTAGACTAGCTCGTTAATCAAAGATGGTTAAGTTTCCTAGCCATAGACATGTGTTGTCATTTGATGAACGGGATCACATCATTAGAGAATGATGTTATGGACAAGACCCATCCGTTAGCTTAGCACTATGATCGTTTAGTTTATTGCTATTACTTTCTTCATGACTTATACATGTTCCTATGACTATGAGATTATGCAACTCCCGAATACCGGAGGAACACTTAGTGTGCTATCAAACATCACAATGTAACTGGGTGATTATAAAGATGCTCTATAGGTGTCTCGGATGGTGTTTGTTGAGTTGGCATAGATCGAGATTAGGATTTGTCACTCCGATTGTCGGAGAGGTATCTCTGGGCCCTCTCGGTAATGCACATCACTATAAGCCTTGCAAGCAATCTGACTAATGAGTTAGTTGTGGGATGATGCACTATGGAACGAGTAAAGAGACTTGCCGGTAACAAGATTGAACTAGGTATGATGATACGGACGATTGAATCTCGGGCAAGTAACATACCGATGACAAAGGGAACAACGTATGTTGTTGTGCGGTTTGACCGATAAAGATCTTCGTAGAATATGTAGGAACCAATATGAGCATCCAGGTTCCGTTGTTGGTTATTGACCAGAGAAGTGTCTCCGTCAATTCTACATAGTTCTCGAACCCGTACGGTCCGCATGCTTAATGTCCGATGACGATTGGTATTATGAGTTTATGTGATTTGATGTACCGAAGGTTGTTCGGAGTCCCGGATGAGATCACGGACATGACGAGGAGTCTCGAAATGGTCGAGACATAAAGATTGATATATTGGACGATGTTGTTCGGACACCGGAAGTGTCCTGTAGAGTTTCGGATAAAACCGGAGTGTCGGAGGGTTACCGGAACCCCCCGGGAAGTTAATGGGCCACCATGGGCCTTAAAGGAGAGAGGGCTGGCTAGGAGGTGGCACGTGCTCCCCCAGTCTGAATTGGACAAGGGGTGGGGGTGGCACCCCCTCCTTCCTTCTCTCCCCTTCCTCCCCCTCCTTGTTGGACTAGGAAAAGGGGGAACCTACTCCTAGTAGGAGTAGGATCCCACCCTTGGGCGCGACCCTTGAGGCCGGTCGGCCCCCTCCTCCCCTCCTTTATATACGGGGTAGGGGGGCACCCCATAGACACACAAGTTGATTTCTTAGCTGTGTGCGGTGCCCCCCTCCACAGTTTTCCACCTCGGTCATATTGTCGTAGTGCTTAGGCGAAGCCCTGCGTCGGTAACTTCATCATCATCGTCAACACGCTGTCGTGCTGACGAAACTCTCCCTCGGCCTCCGCTGGATCTAGAGTTTGAGGGACGTCACCGAGCTGAACGTGTGCAGATCTCCGAGGTGCCGTGCGTTCGGTACTTGATCGGTTGGATCGCGAAGATGTTCGACTACATCAACTGCGTTACTAAACGCTTCCGCCTTCAATCTACGAGGGTACGTGGACACACTCTCCCTGCTCGTTGCTATGCTTCTCCTAGATAGATCTTGCCATATCGTAGGATTTTTTTTGAAATTCTATGTTTCCAACACTATGCCTATGGAAGGGGAAGAAGAGGATGCGGTGGCGATGATTGTGAGGGCACCGGAGCTAGGAAACTGAAGCATGCCAATCGAGGTGGACTCCAGCGAGGAAGAAGAAATAGTGGTGCAGGAGAAGACCAAGGCCGCCCGCCACTCCAATCGCCTCTAGGGTGCCCGAGGCTAAGATATCTGCGTACTATGTAAGATGAACCCTAATCCCCTTTACTATTGTACTCAATCCGGATCTGGAACCTCACATATGTACTGGAAGTCATGACGATGTTATGGTCGCTTCTATGGTGTTTACCCCGATTCCCCGTTCCCCTAACGTGGATCGAATCAAAACTCGAATCGAATGTGATGTAGTAGGCGAGGAGGGTGATAATCCCCAAGTGCAAGGAATCATCGTAGCAATTTCCAAATGTGGAAGTGATAAGTATGGAGTGTCAAACCCACAAGCAGCTAAAGGTAAGATCAATATTCTCTCAAGTCCTATCTGCCACTGATACGATTCTACGTACACTGAACGTTTGCTTCCATCTAGAAACGAGAAATAAACTACGTTGTGGGTATGAAGAGGATAACTTTGCATGATATCAGAGAGCTAAAATACAAAAATAGGTGCTCTTAACATAAATTTAGAATATATTACTATATATTATAAATAGCGAGTGTGGAATAATGATGGATCGGTGTGCGGAATTGTCCTAGGCAATTGTTAACAAGATCAGTAGTCGTCATTGCAATTTTATATGAGGGAGAGGCATAAGCTAACATACTTTCTCTCCTTGGATCATATGCACTTATGATTGGAACTCTAGCAAGCATCCGCAACTACTAAAGATCATTAAGGTAAAACCCAACCATAGAATTAAAGTATCAAGTCCACTTTATCCCATACGCAACAACCCCCTTACTCGGGTTTAAGCTTCTGTCACTCAAGCAACCCACTATAAGAGAATCGTGAAAGTATGGCAACACCCTACAACGGGAATTCCACACGTGTGCGCGACACAGAGGGCACCATAGGATAGCACCAAAATAAAACATACAACTCAAACCAATCTAGATCATCAATCAACCCAAAAGACAAAGGAAATCTACTCAAAACATCATAGGATGGCAACACATCATTGGATCATAATATGTGGCATAAAGGACCGTGTTCAAGTAGGGGATTACAGTGGGGTGCGGGAGAATGGACCGTGTAAAAGAGATGAGGAAGGTGATGTTGATGAAGACGATCACTGCGGCGATGGTTCCCCCGGCGGCACTCCGGCGCCACCGAGATGTCTCCCCCTTTTGCTTCCTCCTCCATGGCCTCCCCCCTAGATAGGGAGAGGTTCTCCCACTGGTCCTTGGCCTCCATTGTGATGATGGCCCCCTGATACGTCTCCAACGTATCTATAATTTTTGATTGTTCCATGATGTTTTATTATCAATCTTGGATGTTTTATAATCATTTTATAGTCATTTTATATCATTTTTTGGTACTAACCTATTGACATAGTGCCAAGTGCCAGTTGATGTTTTTTCCATGTTTTTTACATCGCAGGAAATCAATATCAAACGAAGTCCAAATGCCACGAAACTCCACGATGATTTTTTATGGGCCAGAAGGAAGGCAATGGGCCCTGGTTGCACGTGGGGGGTGCCCCGAGGGGGGCACAGCCCACAAGGGCGCGCCAGGAGGCCCAGGCGCCACCTGGTGGGTTGTGCCCACCTTGGGTGCCCCCGGACCGCCTCTTTGCTCTATAAATACCACAATATTCCAGAAACCCTAGAACAAGCGTCGAAATATTCATCCATCCGCCGCAGAGTCCAGAACCACCAGATCCAATCTAGACACCATCACGGAGGGGTTCACCACTTCCATTGGTGCCTCTCCGATGATGCGTGAGTAGTTCTTTGTAGACCTTCGGGTCCGTACTTAGTAGCTAGATGGCTTTCTCTCTCTCGCTGAATTCTCAATACAATGGTCTCTTGGAGATCCATATGATGTAACTCTTTTGCCGTGTGTTTGTTGGGATCTGATGAACTTCGAGTTTATGATCAGTCATATATTTTTATATCCATGAAAGTTATTTGAGTTTCTTTGATCTCTTATATGCATGATCTCTTATAGCCTCGTATTTCTTCTCCGATATTTGGGTTTTGTTTGGCCAACTTGATCTATTTATCTTGCAATGGGAAGAGGTGCCCGGTAGTGGGTTCGATCTTACGGTGCTCGATCCCAGTGACAGAAGGGGAAACGACACGTATGTATCGTTGCTACTAAGGATAAAAAGATGGGATCTATATCTACCGCCATATAGATAAACGGATCTTGTCTACATCATGTCATCGTTCTTATTGCATTACTCCGTTTTCCATGAACTTAATACACTAGATGCATGCTGCATAGCGGTCGATGTGTGGAGTAATAGTAGTAGATGCAGGCAGGAGTCGATCTACTAATCTTGGACGTGATGCCTATGTAATGATCATTGCCTGGATATCGTCATAATTATTTGAAGTTCTATCAATTGCCCAACAGCAATTTGTTTACCCACCATTTGCTATTTTTCTTGAGAGAAGCCACTAGTGAAACCTACGGCCCCCGGGTCTTCTTTCTCATATATTTGCCTTGCGATCTACTTTTCCTTTGCATTTTTTTTCAGATCTATTAAACCAAAAATACAAAAATACTTTGCTGCACTTTATTTTATTTGCGATCTATTACAACTTTCTCCCGTCAAATTGCCAATTTCTGGCACCATTACCCGAAAGGGATTGACAACCCCTCTAACACGTCGGGTTGCGAGGTGTTGTTATTTGCGTGCAGGTTTTGTTTACGTTGTGTTGCTTGGTTCTCCTACTGGTTCGATACCTTGGTTTCATAACTGAGGGAAATACTCTACCGTCGCTGTGCTACATCATCCCTCCCTCTCCGGGGAAATACCGACGTTGTTCCAGCTACCATCAAGGAGAATTTCTAGCGTCGTTGCTGGGGAGGATCTTCAACATAACCAGGTTCCTAATCACAAATCTCATCTCCTTGCAATTTACATTATTTGCCATTTGCCTCTCGTTTTCCTCTCCCCCACTTCACAAAATTTTGTCGTTTTATTCGCCTCTCTTTTTTCCATTCGCCGTTTTCTCGTCGGATCTATCCTTTGCTTGCAATCATGAGTGATTTCGGTATCGCACCAACAGATGATGGCCTGACTCCTTAGATGGGACGTATACGCAATCTAGATGCTAAAACTTTTATCTTGGGGGCAAGGGGACGTTATGGGAAAATAACGTATCCAATAATTTTTCAATTGTATTGGGAATCTAAGTCTTAATGATGCTCCTATACTTAAAACTACTAGATCCTACGCGGATGCTATTTCAGCACTAGTTGTGAAACTTGAAAGCAAATTTATCCATACCCATCCTACTTTGCAAAGATTGTTTTTTGAGCTTCCCAAAATAAAGAATCCTAGAGCCAAAAAGTAGGCCACTCTCGTTCTTATGAACGAGTTAGACTGCATAATTCGGGAAGCTAGGGAAATCTTTGATTTTTATGGTATGAATCGTGAAAAACCCGTGATAGACGAAATTCTTTACAATAGTGACTATGCTCTAAGGCATTTACTTGGGGATAATAAGATCTTTGATGAGAATATTAAAAAGGAGGTCCCCGTTCTAGATATAATCCAGCAAGTTTTTAATAATGTTAATCAACACTATTCTTGGATTGTAGCGGGAAATCAAAGGGGTTATGATGAAAATCAACTAAGGAATGCTAAAGTTTCTATGGATAATATGTTTTATGTTGTGTTTACAAAGCCTCCTGATAAGAATACCCCCAAGAAAATTAAGAAGAAGGATGACAAAACTTAGATCCTTACTATATGCCTAGCTAAGGGCGTAAAACTATAGTGCTTGTTGGGAGGCAACCCAATGAATAAAATTTATTTTTGCTTTTTGCTTTCTATTCTTGAGTGTTAGCACAATCATGCTACTGTTATGATTGTGTTTTTAATGTTTGATTAGTGTTTGTGCCAAGTAGAACCAATAGGATCTTCTTGGGTGATAATTGTTTGATCTTGCTGAAAAAGACAGAAACTGTGTGCTCACGAAAATAATTGTTAAAATTCACCAGAACGTGATAAAATGCTATTTAGTTTTGCAGAAGATCAATATACAAATTATCCAGGTTGTCCTAGTTTTTCAGAATTTTTGGAGTTCCATAAGTATTCGAACAAATCAGATTGCTACAGACTGTTCTGTTTTGACAGATTCTGTTTTCTTTGTGTTGTGTGCTTATTTTGATGGCTCTATGGTTTTCTTTGATGAGTTTTTGCCATAGAAAAGTTGAAATACAGTAGATATAATACAAAAACAAAATATGAATTGGTTTGAAACATCACTTATAGTAGTTGTTTATTTTTCTTACACTAACGGATCTCACGAAGGTTTTGTTGAGTTTTGTGTGATTGAAGTTTTCAAGTTTTGGGTTATCTTACGATGGATGAAGGAAGTATGTAAGAGTGTAAGCTTGGGGATGCCCTGGAATCCCAAGCTATTATCCAAAAATGAGCAACCAACTAAGCTTGGGGATGCCCCCGAGTGGAATCCCCGCTTTCTTCCAACAACTATCGGTATTTTACTCGAGGCTATATTTTTATTCTTCACATGATATGTGTTTTGCTTGGAGTGTCTTGTATGATATGTGTCTTTGCTTGTTTTATTTTGTGTTTGAAGTCATCAATCCTTGCTGGACGCACCTTTTTTTAGAGAGCCAAAATTATATCATGACTTGTTAGAATTGCTCTCTTTGCTTCACTTAAATCTTTTATGAGCTAGGACTTGCTCTAGTGCTTCACTTATATCTTTTTGAGCACGGTGTGCTTTTTTATTTTTGAAGAAATGCTCTCTTGCTTCACTTACATTTATTTGAGAGTTAGTAAAATTTTGAAGAAATTCTCTCTTGCTTCACTTAAATTATTTTGAGAGAAAGAATTTTTTTTATGCTCATGATCTTCACTTATATTTGTTTGAGCTTATGAAAAGCAACACATAAAAATTAGTCCCAAAGTGATAGATATCCAAGAAGGATAAAGTAAAAGAAAATGTCATGAAGATCATTGGACAAAATAAACTTGATTCTTAGTAATAGTTTTGAGATATGATGATGTGATATGTGAGTTATGTTGATGAGTAATTGTGCTCTAGTAAGAATATTGGTGTTAAGGTTTGTGATTCCCTATGCATGCAAGAAAGTCAATAATCATGCAATGAAAATTATATCCTACTTGTGGTGCATTATTCGGTGTTAATTATGCTTAATGCTTGCTTATGAGATTATTCGTTTCTTGGTTGGTCGCTTCCCAATCTTTTACTAGCCTTCATTTTGCACTAAGTATGACCTCTACTTGTGCATCCAAAATCATTTAAACCAGTTTTGCCACGTGAGTCCACTACATCTACCTACGTGTGGTACTCTTTTGCCGTTCTAAGCAAATTTGCATGTGCCATCTCTAATTTTCAAAATAAATTTCTCTTTTGTGTGTTTGTTCCGCTCGCGGAACGGTAACGGGTGGCTAATATTTTCCATGCTAGATGTGTTATTCTCAAGATGAGTGTTTATTCACTTGTCATTGCACGAGAGTAAGGCAAAGGTTTTAGGGATGCCCAGTCCCGAAATGCAAAAAAATATTTACTTTATGTTGTCAAATTATAAATTCCTTGGAAAGTGTTGGTATGGAGGGCACCCATGGATACGGCTAGCCATGGAAAGTGAAAGAATGGTGGAAAAAGGAATAAACTTTATTTTCTGTTTGGGAACTGCCTATGGCATATCTAGCATGGAAAGTGTTGGGAACTCTAAGTCGTTTTCGTTGGTGGGATGGATACACCTCCCAAAATGTTTTTATCTCTATTTTTTCGCTTTGAGCTCTGGCACCTCTACAAATCCCTACTTCCCTCTGCGAAGGGCCTTTCTTTTACTTTATGCAATTTTTATTTTGAAATTTGGGTCTCCATCTTCTCTCATAAAAAGGACCAACTAGGAGGCAATATGATCGTGCTCAAGTATTGGGTGTAGTTAATATTCGAGTGTGTTTCATGAATGGATCAATGTTTGAGCATGATGGGCTAGGGATAACTTATTTTAGCGTTGATATTTCGAAAGACATGGTTGCTTGTTGATATGCTTGAGTATCTAAATTATTATGTCAAAACTAGACTATTGCTTTGAATCACATAAAAGTCCAAATGTCCATGCTATAAAGAAAAGAATATGATATGACTTGATGAACATCACTCCACATGAAAATTTCTGTTTTTACCATTTACCTACTCGAGGGCGAGTAGGAGTTAAGCTTGGGGATGCTGATACGTCTCCAACGTATCTATAATTTTTGATTGTTCCATGTTGTTTTATTATCAATCTTGGATGTTTTATAATCATTTTATAGTCATTTTATATCAATTTTTGGTACTAACCTAATGACATAGTGCCCAAGTGCCAGTTGTTGTTTTTTCCATGTATTTTACATCGCAGGAAATCAATATCAAAAGAAGTATAAATGCCACGAAACTCCACGATGATTTTTTATGGGCCAGAAGGAAGGCAATGGGCCCTGGTTGCACCTGGTTGTGCCCTGAGGGGGGCACAACCCACCAGGGCGCGCCAGGAGGCCCTGGCGCGCCCTGGTTTGTTGTGCCCACCTCGGGTGCCCCCCGGACCGCCTCTTTTCTCTATGAATACCACAATATTCCAGAAACCCTAGAACAAGCGTCGAAATATTCATCCAGCCGCCGCAGAGTCCAGAACCACCAGATCCAATCTAGACACCATCACGGAGGGGTTCACCACTTCCATTGGTACCTCTCCGATGATGCGTGAGTAGTTCTTTGTAGACCTTCGGGTCCGTAGTTAGTAGCTAGATGGCTTTCTCTCTCTCTCTCTCGCTGAATTCTCAATACAATGGTCACTTGGAGATCCATATGATGTAACTCTTTTGTGGTGTGTTTGTTGGGATCTGATGAACTTCGAGTTTATGATCAGTCATATCTTTTTATATCCATGAAAGTTATTTGAGTTTCTTTGATCTCTTATATGCATGATCTCTTATAGCCTCGTATTTCTTCGCCGATATTTGGGTTTTGTTTGGCCAACTTGATCTATTTATATTGCAATGGGAAGAGGTGCCCGGTAGTGGGTTCGATCTTACGGTGCTCGATCCTAGTGACAGAAGGGGAAACGACACGTATGTATCGTTGCTACTAAGGATAAAAAGATGGGATCTATATCTACCGCCATATAGATAAACGGATCTTGTCTACATCATGTCATCGTTTTTATTGCATTACTCCGTTTTTCCATGAACTTAATACACTAGATGCATGCTGGATAGCGGTCGATGTGTGGAGTAATAGTAGTAGATGCAGGCAGGAGTTGGTCTACTAATCTTGGACGTGATGCCTATGTAATGATCATTGCCTGGATATCATCATAATTATTTGAAGTTCTATCAATTGCCCAACAGTAATTTGTTTACCCACCGTTTGCTATTTTTCTCGAGAGAAGCCACTAGTGAAACCTACGGCCCCCGGGTCTTCTTTCTCATATATTTGCCTTGCGATCTACTTTTCCTTTGCCTTTTTGTTCAGATATATTAAACCAAAAATACTTTGCTGCACTTTATTTTATTTGCGATCTATTACAACTCTTTCCCGTCAACTTGCCAATTTCTGGCGCCGTTACCCGAAAGGGATTGACAACCCCTTTAACACGTCGGGTTGCGAGGTGTTGTTATTTGCGTGCAGGTGTTGTTTACGTTGTGTTGCTTGTTTCTCCTACTGGTTCGATACCTTGGTTTCATAACTGAGGGAAATACTCTACCGTCACTGTGCTACATCATCCCTCCCTCTCCGGGGAAATACCGACGTAGTTCCAGCTACCATCACCCCCTACGGGATCCTCCTCCATGGCCTCCAGTGATGATGGCCCCCTCCGGCAGGGTGCCGGAGAGGGCCTAGATTGATTTTCGTGGCTACGGAGGCTTGCGGAGGTGGAACTATCGATCTAGGTTTATTTCTGGGGGTTTCGGTATTTATAGGAATTTTTGGCGTCGGTCTCATGTCAAGGGGGTCCAGGAGGCAGCGACAAGGTAGGAGCACCCTCCTGGGGGATAGGGTGCGCCCCCTACCTTGTCGTCGCCTGGGGACTCTTCTGGTCCAACTCTTGTGCTTTGGGATTCTCTTTTGGTCCATAAAAAGTCATCGTAAATTTTCAGCCCATCCCGAGAACTTTTATTTCTGCACAAAAAACGACACCAGGGTAGTTATGCTGAGAACAACGTCAGTCTGAGTTAGTTCTAATAAAATCATACCAAAACCATATAAAATTGTTGTAAACATGGCATGGTTACTTCATAAATTATAGATACGTCAGAGACGTATCTGCATCCCCAAGCTTAATTCCTGCTCGTCCTCGAGTAGGTAAATGATAAAAGAAATAATTTATGAAGTGTGAATGCTAGCATAGTGCATAAATTTGATCAATGATAGTTCCAAACACTTTTTCTAGCATTATTCTTTATCATAAATAGTATCTCATCTCATAAAACTTCTCATGATCAAGTAACAAGCTATTCACATGTTAAAGTATAGACCATAAAGTTTCTTGAAAACTAACAAACTAGGCTTTCAGTCACCAAACAATTGCAATTCATCTTATTTTCAGGAAGGGTCTATGTAAGAGCTTTGATTTAGCAAATTTCACATACTCAACTATCATATAGTATTCCATGATTGCTAACACTCAAAGCATATTTTGAGAACAAATAGGATCCATCAAACACAGAGAAAGATAGGGGTTTAATGTTTCGCCTCCCAACTTATTTACTGTAAAGATAATTGTCAACAATAATAATTCATGATCAAATATATTTGAATGGCTATATATGCTTGGATCATTCCCCACCACATGATGCTTGCCAACTAAAGAATAATCGAGGTTTAAATAAGAAGGAATACTATTGACTCTTGCATAAAAGTAAATACATGAAAGTAAAAGATATGCCCTTCGTAGAGGGAAGCAGAGGTTTCATGCGTTGCAAACCCTTAATGCAAAGGAACGTCATGTTGTATTGCCCTTTGTGATAGCAACCTTTATTATGCAGTTCGTCGCTTTTATTTCTTTACCATCACAAGTTCGTACAACGCTTATTTTCCCTTACAATAAAAGATCATACATATTTAGGAGCAATTTTTATTGCTTTTTGCACCGATGACAACTTACTTGAAGGATCTTATTCAATCCATAGGTAGATATGGTGGACACTCATGGCATGAAACGGGGTTTAAGGGTTTTGGATGCACAAGTAGTATCTCTACTTAGTACAAAATTTTGGCTAGCAAAAGATCCTAAGCAAGCACCACATGTTAGAGGATCCATAACAATATAACTTCTATGCAAATATACCCAAGCATAACTCATTACGTTGTCTTCCTTGTCCAACTTCAACTAATTTGCTCAAGTTTGAAAATAATTAATGGGGCTCACAATCATAGAAGATGTCCAATATAGTATATTTATATGTGAAATCTCTCTTCCTTCAATATTCTTTCATGAATTGTTCAAGTGACCAATGTTGTGTTTGCTAACTTTCAATAAATTTTACCACCTATACTTCTTATATGTGAATTCATTACTCCCCATGGGATAAGCATATGAAGCATATATAATTTTAGATTTATGATATTCAATTCATTCAACTATTTGCTCATAGGATACAAGTGAAGCACGAGAGTAAATGACAAAACTACTTCAAAAGGATATAAGTGAAGATCAATGAGTAGTCAAATAATTAACTAGCCATGGGAGGACTCTCTTTCTCATTGAAGATTTCAGATCCAATGATTTTATTCAAACAGCAAGTAAAATGAAAATACGCTCCAAGCAAAACACATATCATGTGACGAATAAAAATATAGCTCTGAGTAAGGTATACCGTTGGTTTTGAAGACGAAAGAGGGGATGCCTTCCGGGGCATCCCCAAGCTTAGGCGCTAGAGTCTTCCTTGAATATTACCTTGGGGTGCCTTGGGCATCCCCAAGCTTAGGGTATTTCCACTCCTTATTCTCCTCATATCGATATCTCACCCAAAACTTGAAAACTACAATCACACAAAACTTAACGGAACTTCGTGAGATGGGTCAGTATGATAAAGAGTAAATCATTCACTTTGGTACTGTCAAGATAAGATTCATAATTTTTCTCACACAATACCTACTGTACCATATCATTTCTACAATTTATATTAAGAAATATAAGCCATAAAAACTAGAAAACAAGCAAACTATGCATTGAAAATAGAATCTGCCAAAAACAGAACAGTTTGTAATGATTTGAATAAGAACCATACTTCTGCTACTCCAAAAATTCAGAAAATTAGGACAACATAGCAAATTTGTATATCAATCTTCTGTAAAAAATTCAGATCAAAAGCACGCTTTTGTCATTTTTTAAATTCTGGCAATGAGCACAAAAGTTTCTGTTTTCAGCAAGATCAAATCAACTACCACCAGAGATCATCCCAAAGGTCTTACTTGGCACTTTATTGAACCAAAAGCTATAAAATATGATTACTACAGTAGCATAGTCATGATAACACACAAAAATAGTAGGGGTAAATATTGGGTTGTCTCCCTACAAGCGCTTTTCTTTAATGCCTTTTTAGCTAGGCATGATATTTTAATGATACTCTTCCAAGCCCAATTCCAATGATAATTTTACTCATACTCCTAAAGATATAAGTGAAGTTCATGGAGCACTCTACAATTAATATATATTTACCAATATCCAAGCTCAAAATATATAAGTGAAGCACACGAAGCATTCTATAAATCCATACTCAAAAGATTTAAGTGAAGCACAAAGAGCATTCTATAAAGCCATACTCAAAAGATTTAAGTGAAGCACAAAGAGCATTCTATAAAGCCATACTCAAAATATTTAAGTCAAGCGCATGAAGCATTCTATAAATCAATGAAGGACTATCTCATACTAGCATGGTGCATAAAGGAAAATAACAAAACACAAAAGATGCATATCATGTGAACAAAACAAAAACCGAGGTATACCGATAATTGTTGAAGAAGAAAGATGGGTTGCCAACCGGGGCATCCCCAAGCTTAGATGCTTGAGTAACCTTGAAATATTTACTTGGGGTGCCTTGGGCATCCCCAAGATTGAACTCTTGCCTCTCCTTATTCTTCTCATATCGATAACTCCTCGATCTTCGAACACTTCATCCACACAAAACTAAAAAAAAATCTTGTGAGATCCGTTAGTATAATAAAGCAAATCACTACCTTTAGGTACTGTTGTGAACTCATTCCAATTTCATATTAGCATTATATCTATTGTATTCCAACTTCACCATGCTTCATACCCCCCGATACTACCCATAGATTCATCGAAATAAGCGAACAACACCTAGAAAACAGAACCTGTCCAAAACAGGACAGTCTGTAGTAATCTGGAAACTTCGTATACTTCTGTAACTCCAAATATTCTAAAAAAATTAGGACAACCTATTTTTTTTGCATAGAAGTACTGTGTAAAAATTTCAGAATTTTTGCATATACCAGTAAAAAATGTAAATTCACGTGCTACAGCAAAAGTTTCTGTTTATGCACCGCACATAGCAAACAAGCAATCTAGGCATCCTAAAACCAAATCTTGGCGTATTATTTTTATAATACAATGGATATATACAAGGGGATAATTATTTTTGAGAAACTTCCATGAAAAATTCTACATTGTTTCCATGAGCATGAACACAAGTGTTCAAGGTCGACCCTCACTTCTCCAATGCATAACTTTCCAATCACTTCTCTTTTTGAAAAACTTTTTAGGCATAAGGGGCAAGTAAATTTTTTGTTTGTTTCACCCACAACTAAAGAAAACAAAAACAAAAGGGAAAACAAAAATCTACTTAGTGAAGAAAGCAAACAAGCACAAACAAGAATATCAATCCCACTCTATTGCTCCCCGGCAACGGCGCCGGAAAAAGAGCTTGATAATCCCCAAGTGCAAGGAATCATCGTAGCAATTTCCAAACGTGGAAGTGACAAGTATGGAGTGTCGAACCCACAAGGAGCTAAAGGTAAGATCAATATTCTCTCAAGTCCTATGTGCCACTGATACGACTCTACGTACACCGAACGTTTGCTTCCATCTAGAAACGAGAAATAAACTATGTTGTGGGTATGAAGAGGATAACTTTGCATGATATCGGAGATCTAAAATATAAAAAGGTGCTGTTAACATAAAGTTAGAATATATTACTATATATTATAAACAACGAGTGTGGAATAATGATGGATCGGTGTGCGGAATTGTCCTAGGCAATTGTTAACAAGATCGGTAGTCGTCATTGCAATTTTATATGAGGAAGAGGCATAAGCTAACATACTTTCTCTCCTTGGATCATATGCACTTATGATTGGAACTCTAGCAAGCATCCGCAACTACTAAAGATCATTAAGGTAAAACCTAACCATAGCATTAAAGTATCAAGTCCCCTTTATCCCATACGCAATAACCCCCTTACTCGGGTTTAAGCTTCTGTCACTCTAGCAACCCACTATAAGCAAATCATGAACGTATTGCAACACCCTACAGCGGGAATCCCACACGTGTGCGCGACATGGAGGGCACCATAGGACAGCACGAAATAAAACATACAACTTAAACCAATCTAGATCATCAATCAACCCAAAAGACAAAGGAAATCTACTCAAAACATCATAGGATGGCAACACATCATTGGATCCGGAAGTTCACTAAGAAGAAGGACTTCAGAAAGTCTTCACGATCCAGCTCAAGAAATGATGAAGCTTCCACTCCTGACTACAACAAGAGAACATGTCACAAGTGCAAGAAACCTGGACACTACATCTCTGAGTGTCCACAGTGGGACAATGAGAACAAGAAGAAGAAGAAGAACAAGGAATATGATTCTGATGACAAGAAGAAGATGAAATCCTCAAAGCTTCTTCCAAGTCCTCATCCAAGTCTTCATCTCATAAGAAGAGCTCATCTGGCAAGGCTCGTGCTTTTGTTGGCAAGGAGATGGATTCAGAGGAGGAGTCTGCTTCTGAGGAGGCGGAGGTGGAGTCTGAGGAGGAGTCCGACCCTGGCGTTGCAAGTATGGCTCTAGCTACAACCTACGTTGCCAAGTCTATCTTCCACACTGAAGACAATGGCCCCGTCACCAACGCCGATGCTAATGACAAGGACGACTCTGCTCCCACCTACTGCTTCATCGCACATGGTGCCAAGGTAAAATCACGCGATGCTTACTTTCAAACATCAAGTGAAGATGACTCTGATTGTGAATCCAAACCCAGCTACAAAACACTTGCTAAAATTGCAACTGAACAACAGAAAGCTATGGAACATACTCAAAAACTGTTAGAAAAAAGCGATGACCTGTTGGACGCGGAAATGACCCGTTCTCAGTCCTTAATTGAAGACATAAAAAATCTTCATGTTAAGTACCAGGAACTTGAAAGTCCTCATGAAACGCTCTCAACCACTCATGAAAAGCTTTCCTATGATTATCTTCAAAGGAAGCAAGAGCTTGAGAAATTGAGAGCGGCTCATGAAGATCTTCAAAAAGGGAATGAGTCACTTCGCGCTCAACAGACCAGTCCCACTTAGGAAGGACTTGAACCACCATGTCTAAAATGCCTTGAGCGTGATAACGCTACTTCTGTTGCTGAATGTTCTACTGCTGCTACTGTTGCAACATCTTCAACTATTGATGTGGTAACTAACCCCTCTGCTGAGGATACCACTACTATTGCTGATGAAAATGCTAGGTTGAAGACATTGCTTGAAACAGGGATGTACAAAAGTCTCAAAGGGCATCAGACACTGTGCGATGTCCTCAAAAAGCAGATTTTGAACCGAAACCCTAGGAAAGAGGGTGTTGGGTTCGAGAGGAAAAGGAATGTTGATGGCTCCTACTGGAAGCCTGAGTAGTACCCCAAAACCACATGGGTTGCTGCAAAGGGACCTTCAGTGGATCCATCCACCTTATCTGGCTTCACTTGTGCTAACCCTATTATCATTGATGAATCCTTTGATGCAAACTATAAACTGTTTAAGAATCAGAATGGTGAGGTGTTTGCCAGGTATATTGTTACTAACTGCAGGAATGGGCCACCTATGAAGAAGATCTGGGTTCCCAAAAGTTGTCTTGAGAATCTTCCTGTGAATGTCATCATGCCACCGCCTGGGAAGAAGACAAATCCCAGACCAAAGGCTTCATATGGTCCAAAGGCTTCATACAGACAGAGGCTCACCTGAGTCACCCTAATGCCAATGTTTTGCAGGGAAATCATACTCAGACTTATGAATATGAGCGTGTTTCTTCAAACCGCTATGTTCATAAAACTAAGAACTTTTCTGCTTATTCATATGAGTACTATTCACCTCCTGCAAGGCTATTTGCTAGGGCTTCAAAGCCGAAGTTCTCAGATGCTGCACTTAGACTCATTGCTTCTAAGCCACTTGTAAGTGCATCTAATGCCACCCCTAGTTGGTTTTGGAGTATTGTCGACAAACCTGGTTGAGGGACTAATGTGTTTGTGAGAATTGCAGGATAACACAGGTAATAGTCCCTCATTGATTCGGTTTACCTACCGGAGATGACCCCTAAAAATGTATGAAGACATTCAAGGCAATGGTGGTCTGTGAAGATATTCACATTGAAGACTATGACAAGAGAAGACATTGCATGAAGACTATGGAGCGCGAAGACTTAGTTGTTTCGTTGTTTCCTTTTCTTCTTTGTTGAGTCATAGGAACCACCGTACTGTTAAGTGGGGTCCCAGTGAACAAAGTCAGAGTGACTGAAGTGATGCTCAACCAAATCCTATGTCTTCGAGCGAAGACAATGAGAGCAAATCTTATCCGGAGTTGGATGAGTCAGCTTTACTTGTAGCCCAAGTCAAGCTACCGCGTGTGTTTGAAATCTGACCGTTGGAACACGTGTCAGTTCCTTAGTGACCCAGGGTCATTTCGGACAAATCAGGCCGGGTTGCCTAGTAGCTATAAATAGCCCTCCCCCTACACCATAAATTGGTGGCTACTTAGAGTTAGTGCACGGCTTTTGTCGTTTGAGAGCAACCCACCTCCGAAGCTTTTGAGAGAGAGAAATCCTTGCGAGGACAAAGCCCAACACCCAGAGCCAAAGAGTGTTAGGCATCACTAAAGTCTTTCTGTCCGCGTGACCTGAAGACTTGTTAAACTTGAGGACTGTGAATCCTCCAGCCGGTTAGGCGTCGCGTTCTGAGCATCCAAGAGTCATTGTGGATCGCCGGTGAACGAAGTCTGTGAAGGTTTGGAAGTCTACCTTGGAGACTTACCAGAGTGATTGGGCGAGGACTGGGTGTACTTAGCTCAAGGGGAATAAGGTGAAGACGCAGTCTTCTGAGTTGAATCTCAGCCTCCCTAACCAGACGTACAGTTGTCACAACAACTAGAACTGGTCCAGCAAATCCCGTGTCCTCAACAAGTGACTGGCTCTATCCTCTCCCTCTCCTTACTTACAGTTTGTCTTCGTGAAGTCATTGCCTGTTTGCTTTACCTATTTGTCTTCACTGTGTGACTACTATCATTGTTTGGCTTCATACCATCTTCCATCCTGATCCTTACTACCTAGCTGCTATCAGTCTTCGTGCTTTCACTTCATTGCATACTTGACTATGGGTTGCTTAGTGTAGTTTACCTTCCGCTGCATATCAATAGGTTCATTTCTATTGTTTGTCTTCGAACTCTCATGTTTTGAAGACTTTCATAAAAATCGCCTATTCACCCCCCTTTAGTCGATAACTAGCACTTTCAGTTGGTATCAGAGCAAGGTACTCCCTTGTTCTGTGTGATTCGGTTTAACCACCTGGAGTTTTAGCTATGTCGACTGCATGGATAATCAAAGTCTCTGCTGCTTGCCCCATCTTCGATGGAACTGAATATCCCTACTGGAAGAATAAGATGCCCATGCATCTTGAAGCCATTGATGTCGACCTCTGGTATGTCGTCAAGAATGGTGTTCCCAAGACTGGTGAAGGTGTCACCCCTGCTGATGTCAAGAAGTTCGTTCAACTAGATTCTACTGCCAAGAACATCATCTTTGGTCATCTGACCAAAGGACAGTATGGCCGTGTGAGTGCTCTGGAAACGTCGAAGCTAGTCTGGGACTGGCTCTCCAAGGTCAACGAAGGCGTCTCAACCCAGAGAGATCAAAGGATCAGTGTTCTTCGCAACCTCTTCAACCGCTTCAAGAGAAACGACAATGAGAATGTCCAGCTCACGTTTGATCGCCTCACTGACATCACAAATGAGCTTCGTGCTCTCGGCGCCACTGAGATCACCAAGCATGAAATCGTCAAGACACTACTAAGATCACTTGACAGCTCGTTCGACACCCTTGCCCTCGTGATACAAGAACGCCCAGACTTCAAGACACTCGATCCGTCTAATATACTTGAGAGGCTCAACACACATGAGTTCCAGCTATCTGAGAAAAGAGATATCTATGGTCCCAACTACGGCCGAACTCGTGCTTTGAAGGCAAAAGCTGTTTCCTCATCTGAAGAAGAATCTGATTGTAGTTCTGATGATCCTGAAGACATTGGAAAGGAACTTGCTATGCTTGTGAAGAAGTTCCAGAAGTTCACTAAGAAGAAGGGCTTCAGAAAGTCTTCACGATCCAGCTCAAGAAATGATGAAGCTTCCACTCATGACTACAAGAAGAGAACATGTCACAAGTGCAAGAAACCTGGACACTACATCTCTGAGTGTCCACAGTGGGACAATGAGAACAAGAAGAAGAAGAAGAAGAGCAAGGAATATGATTCTGATGACAAGAAGAAGAAGAAATCCTCAAAGTCTTCTTCCAAGTCCTCATCCAAATCTTCATCTCGTGAGAAGAGTTCATCTGGCAAGGCTCGTGCTTTTGTTGGCAAGGAGATGGATTCAGAGGAGGAGTCTGCTTCTGAGGAGGCGGAAGTGGAGTCTGAGGAGGAGTCTAACCCTGGCGTTGCAAGTCTGGCTCTAGCTACAACCTACGTTGGCAAGTCCATCTTCAACACTGAAGACAATGGCTCCCCCACCAACGCTGAAGCTAATGACAAGGACGACTCTGCTCCCACTTACTGCTTCATGGCACGTAGTGCCAAGGTAAAATCACGCGATGCTTACTTTCAAACATCAAGTGAAGATGACTCTGATTGTGAATCCAAACCCAGCTACAAAACACTTGCTAAAATTGCAACTGAACAATAGAAAGCTATGGAACATACTCAAAAACTGTTAGACAAAAGCGATGACCTGTTGGACACTGAAATGACCCGTTCTCAGTCCTTAATTGAAGGCATAAAAAATCTTCATGTTAAGTACCAGGAACTTGAAAGTCCTCATGAAATGCTCTCAACCACTCATGAAAAGCTCTCCTATGATTATCTTCAAAGGATGCAAGAGCTTGAGAAATTGAGAGCGGCTCATGAAGATCTTCAAAAAGAGAATAAGTCACTTCGCGCTCAACAGATCAGTTCCGCTCAGGAAGGATTTGAACCACCATGTCTAAAATGCCTTGAGCGTGATAACGCTACTTCTGTTGCTGAATGTTCTACTGCTGCTACTGTTGCAATATCTTCAACTGCTGATGTGGTAACTAACCCCTCTGCTGAGGTTACCACTACTATTGCTGATGAAAATGCTAGGTTGAAGACATTGCTTGAAACAGGGATGTACAAAAGTCTAACGGGCATCAGACACTGTGCGATGTCCTCAAAAAGCAGATTCTGAACCGAAACCCTAGGAAAGAGGGTGTTGGGTTCGAGAGGAAAAGGAATGTTGATGGCTCCTACTGGAAGCCTGATCCGTATCCCAAAACCACATGGGTTGCTGCAAAGGGACCTTCAGTGGATCCATCCACCTTATCTGGCTTCACTTGTGCTAATCCTATTATCATTGATGAATCCTTTGATGCAAACTATAAACTGTTTAAGAATCAGAATGGTGAAGTTTTTGCCAGGTATATTGTTACTAACTGCAGGAATGGGCCACCTATGAAGAAGATCTGGGTTCCCAAAAGTTGTCTTGAGAATCTTCCTGTGAATGTCATCATGACACCACCTGGGAAGAAGAAAAATCCCAGACCAAAGGCTTCATATGGCCCAAAGGCTTCATACAGACAGAGGACTCACCCGAGTCACCCTAACGCCAATGTTTTGCAGGGAAACCATACTCAGACTTATGAATATGAGCGTGTTTCTTCAAACCGCTATGTTCATAAGACTAAGAACTTTTCTGCTTATTCATATGAGTATCATTCATCTCCTGCAAGGCTATTTGCTAGGGATCCAAAGCCGAAGTTCTCAGATGCTGCACTTAGACTCATAGCTTCTAAGCCACCCCTGAAGATGTGGGTGGTTAAGAAGAATTACCTTTCTTTTGTAGGGAAAGGTCTCCAGCCGGAAATCAAAGGCGTCTGATGCTATTGCTAGGGGACCTAAAACATCTTGTAGGGCGCAAGATCAAATGCCCAAATGGTCTCACTATGTATTTTGTTCCTGAATCGTTTGCCAATCACCCTATCAGTCCTAATCTTGATCTGAGCTTTGATAATCTCTTGCCCGTCAAATGTTTATGCTTCACAATACTCTTGGTGAAGCCTATCCCCCTAACTGTACTGTAGGGTATGACACCTCATGCTTCAGAATGGATTGGACAGTAGATGCACTAATCATATGACCGGTGATCGAAGTCTTCTCATGGACTCAACCTTACGTCCATCTGACAAGAGTCACATCACATTTGCTGACACTGGTAAAAGCAAGGTATTGGGTCTAGGTAGAGTTGCAATCTCAAAGGATCAGCACATGGATAAAGTGATGCTTGCTGAATCCCTTGGTTTCAACTTAATGTCTGTCTCAATGCTTTGTGACTTGAACATGATTGTGATATTTGGAAAATATTGTTGCCTTGTACTAATGGAATCTGACAAGTCTCTAGTCTTTGAAGGGTACCGGAAAGATGATCTATACATGGTAGATTTCTCAGCAGGGCCACAGCTTGCCGTATGCCTTCTTGCAAAAGCTTCAGAGTGCTGGCTTTGGCATCGGAGGCTAGGGCATGCTGGCATGAGGAACTTACACACTCTCGCAAAGAAGAAGCATGTCATAGGCATCGAGGGCGTCAAGTTCAAGAAGGATCACTTGTGTGGTGCCTGCGAAGCTGGAAAGATGACTAGGGCCAAGCATCCCTCGAAGACAATCATGACGACATCTCAACCCTTCGAGCTGCTACACATGAACTTATTTGGCCCTAGTCACTACTCTACTCTCACTACTACTGCCTGTCTCTATGGCTTCGTCATTGTTGATGATTATTCAAGATATACATGGGTTCACATAATTCTCTACAAGAGTGAATGCAGGATGTCTTCAGACGCTTCGCCAACCGTGCCATGAACAACTATGGCGTCAAGATCAAGCATATCAGGAGTGACAACGGCACAGAGTTCAAGAAAACTGGCCTCGATCTGTACTTGGATACATTAGGTATCAATCATGAGTTCTCAGCTCCGTACACCCCTCAGCAGAATGGCATCATGGAGCGCAAGAACAGAACACTCATGGAGATGGCTCGGACGATGCTCGATGAATACAAGACGCCAAGAAAGTTCTGGCCTAAAGCTATTGATACTGCATGCCATGTCATCAACCGTGTTTATCTTCACAAGCTTCTGAAGAAAACATCCTATGAACTCCTCACTGGTAAGAAGCCAAATGTCAGCTACTTCAGAGTATTTGGTGCTAGGTGCTGGATCAAGGATCCACATCACACTTCAAAATTTGCACCGAAAGCACATGAAGGTTTTATGCTCGGTTATGGAAAGGACTCGCACTCCTACAGAGTCTTCAACCTCTTTCACTATAAAGTGGTTGAAACTGTGGATGTGCGGTTTGATGAGACTAACGGCTCGCAAAGAGAGCCCCTGCCAAGTGTGCTAGATGAAGTTCCACCCAGTGAATCCATCAAGCTAATGGGAACTGGAGAAATCATACCGTCTGAAGCACAGCCCGAAGAGGAACTTATCATTTCTGCAGCTCATCAACCTGAAGACAATGCTCAGCCGAAGACAATCCTCCCAACGATGACAATGATCAGCAAGAGAAAAATCTTCGTCCAGTTCATCCTCGTGTTGCAAATGAAGTCCAGATTGAGAAGATAATTGATAGCATCAATGCGCCTGGTCCACTCACTCGTTCAAGAGCAACACAACTAGCAATTTTCTGTGGGCACTTTGCTTTCGTCTCGATATCTGAACCGAAGAAAGTTGCTGAAGCCTTCATGGAACCTGAATGGATTCAAGCTATGCAAGAAGAGCTTCAACAGTTCAAGCTGAACAATGTCTGGGAACTTGTCAAGCGTCCTGACCCCCGCAAGCACAACATAATAAGCACAAAATGGATATATAGCAACAAACCAGATGAGCATGGTCAAGTTGTCAGAAACAAAGCTCGTCTCGTTGCTCAAGGATACACTCAAATTGAAGGGATTGACTTCAATGAAACATTTTCTCCTGTGGCTAGGCTTGAAGCCATTCGCATATTGCTAGCCTATGCAAACCATCACAACATCTTGCTGTATCAAATGTATGTGAAGAGTGCATTTCTCAATGGCAAGATTGAAGAAGAAGTGTATGTTGCACAACCTCCTGGCTTTGAAGATCCAAAACATCCTGATATGGTGTACAAGCTAAACAAGGCACTGTATGGCCTCAAACAAGCCTCTTGCGCTTGGTATGACACACTCAAAGACTTCCTGAAGAGCAAAGGCTTCAAACCTGGTTCCCTGGATCCCACACTCTTCACGAAGACATATGATGGTGAACTGTTTGTGTGCCAAATATATGTGGATGACATTATCTTCGGCTGCACCAACCAGAAATACAGTGATGAGTTTGGACACATGATGCAAGAGCAATATCAGATGTCCATGATGGGTGAGCTGAAGTTCTTCCTTGGTCTTAAAATTCGTCAGCAAAGAAATGGCATCTTCATATCTCAAGAGAAATACCTCAAAGATTGCCTGAAGAAGTTTGGAATGCAAGACTGCAAAGGTTACACGACGCCAATGCCAACCAAGAGTCATCTGGGTCCTGACGCCAATGGTAAAGAGTTTGATCAAAAGGTATACCGCTCTATGATTGGTTCTTTACTTTATTTATGTGCATCTAGGCCAAATATTATGCTTAGTGTTTGCATGTGTGCTCGATTCCAAGCGGCACCAAAGGAATCGCATCACTTAGCTGTGAAGCGAATTCTTTGATATTTGGCTTACACCACAACATTAGGATTATGGTATCCAAAGGGCTCAGAATTTGATCTAGTTGGATTCTCGGATGCTGATTATGCTGGTTACAAGGTGGATCGCAAGCACATGTCACTTTCTGGGACGATCACTTGTTTGTTGGTCTTCAAAGAAACAGAATTGTGTATCACTCTCCACTGCTGAATCTGAATACATTGCTGCTGGATCTTGCTGCACTCAGCTTCTATGGATGAAGCAAACACTCAAGGACTATGGCATCCATCTGAAACAAGTACCACTCTACTGCGACAACGAAAGCGCTATCAAGATTGCCAACAACCCAGTTCAGCACTCGAAGACAAAGCACATTGAAATTCGTCATCACTTTCTCAGAGATCATGTCATGAAGGAAGATATTGATTTCATACACGTCAACACTGAAGAGCAACTGGCAGATATCTTCACAAAGCCCTTGTATGAGAAAAGGTTTTGCAAGTTGCGGTGTGAGCTAAATATCTTGGAATCCTCAAATGTCCCGTGATCAGGCACACATCCTAACACTTATGCATGTTGATGACTTAGATGTGCAACACACGAAGTAAAGTATATCTTCAATCAATGAAGACTTACATTCTAAGTATGAATACATTAACGCGGAGTTTGACTTCGGAGCGCCACGATAATTGTGCATCGTGTCTGGGTCTAATACTTCCTATACGGTGGGTAACGCCACCACCAAATTCTTCTGTTTGAAGTGTTTTCTCATGGCGTTACATTTGCTATGTCTTCGCATTTGGTTTGTCTTCAAATTCAACTTGTCTTCATGTTTATCTTCACTATGTTGATTTGGTTGTATTCTGATATATACATATATTAGTGCTTTATCCTCTACAGCATTCACTTATCGCTATGCCTTCTCGTTTGAATCTTTTGAACTAAGTGAATGTGATCGGACCCTAACCTCTCTATGCTTTCTATCTCAAACTCTATCTATCCAAATCATATGCATTCTGTTGAATCTGTCGAATGTCTTCTCTACATCCTTGTCAGTAGAAGATACAGAGACAAACATTAAATCTGTTTTAAATGTTCAATTCTTATTGCCTGAAATCCGGAGAAGCCGGAACGACCATCCGACAGACCAGGCGGGCGTGGGAACGTGGGACAACTCCCGAAGTGTTGCATGTTCGCCACGTGTCCCTCAGATGTGAACCGCCAGGGGCACCTGCGTAATTGCGCTGTGCCGTCCCTTTCCCTATAAATACCCGTCCAATCGCGGTCAAAATCCTTCTTCCACCTCTCCAACTCGACAAACCCTAGCGCCACCGCTAGCTCTCAACGACGCCGGCGACGAAGCGCTTAGCTGCCGCGACCTCTCCGACGTCGTCTTCACGCCGGCCGCGGACATCGTCTTCTCCGCCGCCGCCGTAGGTGTTCTTCGTCGCCAAGTTAGGGCACGGAAGATCTCTTCTTCTTCGTCTAGCAGTTCATCGTGTGGTAAATTAAAACCCTCTTTTTACCGTCTTTTTGATCCTATAGATTCATCCTTTCTACCAAAAGTGGTTTCTGCCTCCACAAATTTGGATCTATCCTGTATGCATCTCATATAATGCCCAGTATATTCCCTTATGCTTCACACATAGTTAGATTCCTCACTTGTACTTATTCTTGGATTTGTACAAATCTGGAACCAACTCTCAACATATAAGTGAATGTCTTCGCGCTATGAGGTCAATGTCTTCTAAACTGATTTATCTTCAAAATCTTCTGAGAATGCATATGACCTCTTCTCCTTCCCTCGCATCTCTAATGCTGTCATATGTACATGTCCGTGGGAGAATCCCTTGGTTCTCATAGTCTGCATTCATTTGCAGAATTTTTACAGCATCACATCAACTCTCCCGAAGCCAGTTCCTGTCTGACCAGCAGACGGAAGCCTTTGACAGTGTTGAAGCCATTCAGTCCGAACCTGATGGCAACAGAGAAGTCTACAAGGAAGGGTGGCAGACAGCTCCGTGGGAACACCTCAAGAGATTTGCCTCCTGACCTCTATGAGCTGTACAAGACAGATCCAGAGGAGGACTACAATCAGCGAAAAACCCGAATCCAATGGATTCAAAGATATTGGGCAGAACAATGGTACAAGTACATGTTCGTGACCCAGGAATATGCTGAGAACAATGCCATCAAGCGACCCTGGGGAGACATCTCTTACAAAAATCTTCCACCCAGGTCCAGAGCTGAAGCCATTGAACAAGGTTTCTACCCTTGCATGGTCCGTGGACCACAGCCTGCAGATGCCGACCCATCTTCATTGCTACGGTGTCGTGACGACAATCTGTTCAAGCGCAACTTCCAGTTTGCCAAGAACTCGGCCAAAGAAAACAAGAAGTCGCGGGGATTAGACTTCAATCCAGGCCCCTCTGCTCCTCGTGCCGATGGCACACGCGAAGCTGAACCCAATCTTGTTGGGCCATTCTACAACCTTGAAGGTCTCATCACTCATATTATGGTTCAAGGGACAGCCGTGGATGAACCTGCAGATGACGCTGATTCTGAAGAAGCGCCTGCACCACCGAAGCCAAAGAAGCTGAAGAAACCTAAAGCTTCAAGGCCTTCCCCTGCACCAAAAGCTTCGCGAGTGAAGCCTCTGGCCACTGCTCCTCCTGCACCAAGTGTGCAGTCTGAAGATCACTCATGCATCTCCAAGTCTGAGAAGAAGAAAAAGAAGCCTATGCACACCACTGGTCCAGCTCTGACCCCTGCTACTGTTCTGAGGAACGAGAATGACACCATTGATCTGTCAAGTGACGACGATCTTGCTGATGACGCTCTTGAGCAGCTGATAAAGAGCAAGCAAGAGGCGGAAATCTTCAATGATTTGCCTCTCTTTGACGCGGAAGTATTAAACAACTTCATTGATGAGTGGTTTGACACCCCCAATCGCAGCTTTGACGATCTGCAACTTCCCATTGGCCTAAGCGTCTCCTTCCATGGCGCCATTGCTCCTGAGCTGGCTCTTGCTCAGAAAATTGTTGAGCTGAAGCACAAGATCGATTATGAAAAGGCTCAGTTCAAGAAGCACATGGCCAAGCTCAGCGTGGCAGACGTCCAGAACTTCAAGGTCATGCTGCATGAGCTCAAGGAGGCGTTTCACAAGAAACGTGATGAAGCCAAAGGTTCTCGTGAGCGCATGAAGATTCTCACTGCCAAGTGTGTTCAAGCTTAAAATGAAGCTGAGAAGCGCAAGGCACTTGGGCGTCCTGGCATCGATCCTAAGATGGCTGCCAAGCAGAAGAAGAAGCCATCTGTGGACCAAGCTGAACCATCCTGGCGGGAAGAACCTCGCATTGTCTTCCCAGCTAGTATGACAGGCGTGAAGCCTAAGGTCCCTACAGTGGCTTCAGAGCTTCAGAAGACAAGGGTAGCTGAAGCCAAGGCCAGAAAGCGCAAGACCAAGAACACCACTTATGATGCTCCACCCACCAAGAAGCGCAAGACCAAATAGAGAGATCGAGCTGCTCCCTCAGAGCCCCTTGTCATCGAGCCGATATCTGTTGCTCGTCCTGAATCTGCACAACAAGAACGTCGAATGATAGTTCATGAGCCTGCTTCCACAGAGGCTCCTGATGCTGAAGACATTCCAGCTGTGGACCCCACCGCAGCTGAAGACATTGGTCATCATGACAATGTTGAAGATGATGAAGTCCTTCCTCAGATCGAGCACAATGTGGTATCATCGCCTGTTCTTACAAACAACGAACTCATCAGCATTGGTCGTCCATTGACGCCACTTGCTCAGGATGACTCATGGGCTGATCACCCACAAGACTCCCCCCGTCAAGCAGAAACACCTGTTACTCCCCCAACTCAAGTCACCACTCCGGTGATTGAAGATGAAGACTTTGTGGCCCAACCAACTCCATGTCCACAAGCGTCGCCAGCGTTCCGCAGGCTTTGCAAAGGACAAAGGCCACAGGTCACTCTGTCAAGTGTTCCAGAAGGAGAAGAGCACCAATCGGTTTCACGCCAAGTATTTCCTGAAGCCTCTCCAACTGTGAACAACCCTGAGTTTGAAGCCAACATGGCTGAAGTTATTCTGGCTGCATTAGCCGATGACCAAGAAGAACCAAGAGAAGAAGAAGAAGAACGTGTTGCTACACCCCCAACCAACCAAGTTGTTCTCGAGGAGAACGTGTCTGACCCTCCAGCTACTCAAGTGGAGGTTAACAACATTGAGGCGACCACCAACACCAACACTGGAGCCAATGACGTCATGGCAGAAGCTAATGTGGCGCCTGAAGTCAATGTGGTGCCCGAAGTGATAGCACCTGAAGTCAATGCTGCACCTGATGTCAATCAGCAGCCTGAAGTCACTGCCACTGCCACTGCCACTGCTCCGGTACCGCCTCCCAGGCCACATACTATTGAGCAATCAGACAACTATGGTCAGCTGGTCACTGTCAGATGGCCTATTCTGGTTCCTCCTCCTGCTGCTGGCCGCAATTTGACTATCAAGTCGAGCACATGCCACAGGTCCAGAAGCCAAAGCCAAGACTGCCAAGGTTTCCATGTACTGCCACTTCACCAGGGTCCTTCAATGCAAATGGCTTCATTGCGCACAACACTTTCTTTGATAGCGCCAAGAACCCCTATTCCAAGCCAAGGATTTCATCAAATCGGTTCTGGAGCTATCAGCAGCGCAGTTATTATTCATGTGTTCTTTATGATCAAGGGCGCATCTTTCCTCATATGCGTCTTGACTGTGAAGCCATTGCTGGATTGCCTTGCCTTGAAGAAGCCCTTGACTGCTTCCGTGATGCTGGACTGCTGAACTTTGTGACTGATAAGGAGCATTGGAATGAAGAGCTTCTGCTTCAATTTTATGCTACCCTCCACATTCGCGGATACAACAGGGGTCCGAAGATTTGGGTCCTTGAGTGGATGACAGGCAATGTCCATCATGAAGCCAAAGCTTTTGACATCATTGAGCTAACCGGCCTGCCCACTCCAGGAGAAATATATGAACCTGGTTGTCAGCTTCACCGCAATGCTTTGGAGAGTATCTTCCATAAGCCAGAGCCCAACATGAGCCAAATGCTGAGCATGATGAAGCCTCTGCCACATGACGCTGATTACCCAAAAGAGTTCTTTGTCGAAGACCTAGAGTATCTGCCCCACACTATTTATCATATTATCAGGCGAACTCTATGGCCTGTCAAAGGACATTCTTCAGCAGCAAAACTTGAAGGAGCAATGAAGACTTTGGTCTTTTATATCTTCAACGGCATCAGCTTCAATGCTCAAGACTTCTTTATCAGGCAGTTGGCTGCATCAGGCTCTGATCTCTTTGGACTGAAGTTCTACACTCCATGGGTCATGCGCCTCATCAAGCTACACTCAGCTGTCAACTATCAGCCCTCTGCTCGCAAGCATCTGATCTTTCTGCCAGAGGTTGATATGTCAGTTGAAGCCATATACCCAGAACCTTCCAAGGAGCCTGTTTGTCTTCACAATGCTGATCACCAAAGCTTCACGCAACCCATTGAAGGAGTCCAGGCAGTCACTCGTCTTTGTCCTTTGGCTGGCAATACACGCTTACCTCACCGTGCTCAAACTGAAGCCACTGAAAGCACTATTGCTCAAAGGCCTCGGAACCGATCTTCTGTTCTCAATGACCGAGAACTTCTCGTTGCCCTGTATCAGAAATAGGATAAGCATCACTTCTGGCTGAAGCGGCAGATGCAAAGCCTCTTGGTGGACGTCAATCGCATTCGCAATCTTGCCACCAAGAATGCCTTTGTTACTCATGAAACCTGTCGGAGGTCCTGGAAGAGTTTGACATTGCTGAGTGCTGAAGCAGATCTTCAAGATGATGGCTTCATTGAAACATTCAAGTTTGACTCCACTCCTCCAAGGAATGATGTCTTGCGTCGAACTCCGTCTGTTGAAGACTCTGATTATTCCTCCTCCACTGCAACGGTGAATGCCAGAGAGATCAATGATCAAGATGATGCTACTTCACCACCTCCAACTTCAGCGCGTATCGACACTGCACCAAGTTCTTCTGCACTGCCAAACCCCGATGCCGACCCTGCATCTTCTCCTACTCCTTCTGGGAACGAGTAGAGGCTCTATGTCTTCAAACCTTTTTGGTCCTTACTGACAAAAGGGGGAGAAGCATATGAGTTGATAATCTTCAAGCGGGTCCAAATGGGCGGTTACTTTATATTTTGCCTAGTGTTTACAACTCTCGCTTTTGATACATTTGGTTCTTTGAGTTGTAAGACTTAAACTTGATGGTCGTCTACTATTTGTTTTCTATTCTGTGATGCGATGATAAATTCCGCATGTGCAATGATAAATCCCGCATGAAGTCATATTGCACACGTCCATTTTTCATTATGCATGTCATTATCTTCGTTTTATCAAATCATGCATGATGAATTGTCTTCATAAGTTGAAGAGGATCTCCACAAGTACAACCTGCCATGTGCATTTGCATTCCAAAAGCAAATTATTTATATGCACATCTTCAGGGGGAGCCTTTTGCTACTTATGAAGACAATACCTTTATCCTTTACAATTTCACATACTTTTATCCCCGTTGAAAACTTCAACCAGTTTGTCATCAATCACCAAAAAGGGGGAGATTGTAAGTGCATCTAGTGCCACCCCTAGTTGGTTTTGGAGTATTGACGAGAAACCTGGTTGAGGGACTAATGTGTTTGTGAGAATTGCAGGATAACACAGGTAATAGTCCCTCATTGATTCGGTTTACCTACCGGAGATGACCCCTAAAAATGTATGAAGACATTGAAGGCAATGGTGGTCTGTGAAGATATTCACATTGAAGACTATGACAAGAGAAGACATTGCGTGAAGACTACGGAGCGCGAAGACTTAGTTGTTTCGTTGTTTCCTTTTCTTCTTTGTTGAGTCATAGGAACCACCGTACTGTTAAGTGGGGTCCCAGTGAACAAAGTTAGAGTGATTGAAGTGATGCTCAACCAAATCCTATGTCTTCGAGCGAAGACAATGAGAGCAAATCTTATCCAGAGTTGGATGAGTCAGCTTTACTTGTAGCCCAGGTCAAGCTGCCGCGTGTGTTTGAAATCTGACCGTTGGAACACGTGTCAGTTCCTTAGTGACCCAGGGTCATTTTGGACAAATCAGGTCAGGTTGCCTAGTGGCTATAAATAGCCCACCCCCTACACCATAAATTGGTCGCTACTCAGAGTTAGTGCACGGCTTTTGTCATTTGAGAGCAACCCACCTCCGAAGCTTTTGAGAGAGAGAAATCCTTGCGAGGACAAAGCCCAAACACCCAGAGCCAAAGAGTGTTAGGCATCACTGAAGTCTTTCTGTCCGCGTGACCTGAAGACTTGTTACACTTGAGGACTGTGAATCCTCCAGCCGGTTAGGCGTCGCGTTCTGAGCATCCAAGAGTCATTGTGGATCGCCGGTGAACGAAGTCTGTGAAGGTTTGGAAGTCTACCTTGAAGACTTACCAGAGTGATTGGGCGAGGACTGGGTGTCCTTAGCTCAAGGGGAATAAGGTGAAGACGCGGTCTTCTGAGTTGAATCTCAGCCTCCCTAACCAGACGTACAGTTGTCACAGCAACTAGAACTGGTCCAACAAATCCTGTGTCCTCAACAAGTGACTGGTTCTATCCTCTCCCTCTCCTTACTTACAGTTTGTCTTCGTGAAGTCATTGCCTGTTTGCTTTACCTATTTGTCGTCACTGTGTGACTACTATCGTTGTTTGGCTTCATACCATCTTCCATCCTGATCCTTACTACCTAGCTGTTATCAGTCTTCGTGCTTTCACTTCATTGCATACTTGACTATGGGTTGCTTAGTGTAGTTTACCTTCCGCTACATATCAATAGGTTCATTTCTATTGTTTGTCTTTGAAACTCTCATGTTTTGAAGACTTTCATAAAAATCGCCTATTCACCCCCCTCTAGTCGATAACTAGCACTTTCACCACCCCTGAAGATGTGGGTGGTTAAGAAGAATTAACTTTCTTTTGTAGGGAAAGGTCTCCAGCCGGAAATCAAAGGCGTCTGATGCTAATGCTGGGGGCCTAAAACATCTTGTAGGGCGCAAGATCAAATGCCCAAATGGTCTTACTATGTATTTTGTTCCTGAATCGCTTGCCAATCATCCTATCAGTCCTAATCTTGATCTGAGCTTTGATAATCCTCTTGTCCGTAAAATGTTTATGCTTCACAATACTCTTGGTGAAGCCTATCCCCCTAACTGTATTGTAGGGTATGACACCTCATGCTTCAGAATGGATTATGGACAGCGGATGTACTAATCATATGACTGGTGATCGAAGTCTTCTCATGGACTCAACCTTACGTCCATCTGACAAGAGTCACATCACATTTGCTGACACTGGTAAAAGCAAGGTATTGGGTCTAGGTGGAGTTGCAATCTCAAAGGATCAGCACATGGATAAAGTGATGCTTGTTGAGTCCCTTGGTTTCAACTTAATGTTTGTCTCAATGCTTTGCGACTTGAACATGATTGTGATATTTGGAAAATATCGTTGCCTTGTACTAATGGAATCTCACAAATCTCTAGTCTTTGAAGGGTACCGGAAAGATGATCTGTACATGGTAGATTTCTCAGCAGGACCACAGCTTGCCGTATGTCTTCATGCAAAAGCTTCAGAGTGCTGGCTCTGGCATCGAAGGCTAGGGCATGCTGGCATGAGGAACTTGCACACTCTCGCAAAGAAGAAGCATGTCATAGGCATCGAGGGCGTCAAGTTCAAGAAGGATCACTTGTGCGGTGCCTGCGAAGCTGGAAAGATGACAAGGGCCAAGCATCCCTCGAAGACAATCATGACGACATCTCAACCCTTCGAGCTGCTACACATGGACTTATTTGGCACTACTCACTACTCTACTCTTAGTACTACTGCTTGTCTCTATGGCTTCGTCATTGTTGATGATTATTCAAGATATACGTGGGTGCACATAATTCTCTACAAGACTGAAGTGCAGGATGTCTTCAGACGCTTCGCCAACCGTGCCATGAACAACTATGGCGTCAAGATCAAGCATATCATAAGTGACAACGGCACTGAGTTCAAGAACACTGGCCTCGACCTTTACTTGGATACATTGGGAATCACTCATGAGTTCTCCGCTCCATATACACCTGAGCAGAATGGCATCGTGGAGCGCAAGAATAGAACACTCATTGAGATGGCTCGGACGATGCTTGATGAATACAAGACTCCAAGAAAGTTCTGGCCTGAAGCTATTGATACTGCATGCCATGTCATCAACCGTGTTTATCTTCACAAGCTTCTGAAGAAAACATCCTATGAACTCCTCACTGAGAGCACCTGCCAAATGTGCTAGATGAAGTTCCACCTAGTGAATCCATCAAGCTCATGGGGACTGGAGAAATCATACCAAATGAAGCACAACCTGAAGAGTAACTTATCATTTCTGCACCCAATCAACCTGAAGACAGTGCTCAGCCCGAAGACAATCCTCCTAACGATGACAATGATCAGCAAGAGCAAAATCTTCGTCCGGTTCATCCTCGTGTTGCAAATGAAGTACTGATTGAGAAGATAATTGATAGCATCAATGCGCCTGGTCCACTCACTCGTTGAAGAGCAACACAGCTAGCAAATTTCTGTGGGCACTTTGCATTTGTCTCAATATCAAAACCCAATAAAGTTGCTGAAGCCTTCATGGAACCTGAATGGATTCAAGCTATGCAAGAAGAGCTTCAACAGTTCAAGCTGAACAACGTCTAGGAACTTGTCAAGCGTCCTGACCCCCGCAAGCACAACATAATAGGCACAAAATGGATATATCGCAACAAGCAAGATGAGCATGGTCAAGTTGTCAGAAATAAGTCTCGTCTCGTTGCTCAAGGATACACTCAAGTTGAATGGATTGACTTCGATGAAACATTTGCTCCTGTGGCTAGGCTTGAAGCTATTCGCATATTAGTAGCCTATGCAAATCATCACAACATCCTGCTGTATCAAATTAATGTGAAGAGTGCATTTCTCAATGGAAAGATTGAAGAAGAAGTGTATGTTGCACAACCTCCTGGCTTTGAAGATCCAAAACATCCTGATATGGTGTACAAGCTAAACAAGGCACTGTATGGCCTCAAACAAGCCCCTTGCGCTTGGTATGACACACTCAAAGACTTCCTGAAGAGCAAAGGCTTCAAACCTGGTTCCCTGGATCCCACACTCTTCACGAAGACATATGATGGTGAACTGTTTGTGTGCCAAATATATGTGGATGACATTATCTTCGGCTGCACCAACCAGAAATATAGTGATGAGTTTGGACACATGATGCAAGAGCAATATCAGATGTCCATGATGGGTGAGCTGAAGTTCTTCCTTGGTCTTCAAATTCGTCAGCAAAGCAATGGCATCTTCATATCTCAAGAGAAATATCTCAAAGATTGCCTTAAGAAGTTTGGAATGCAAGACTGCAAAGGTTATACGACGCCAATGCCAACCAAGAGTCATCTAAGTCCTGACGCCAATGGTAAAGAGTTCGATCAAAAGGTATACCGCTCCATGATTGGTTCTTTACTTTATTTATGTGCATCTAGGCTAGATATCATGCTCAGTGTTTGCATGTGTGCTCGATTCCAAGCGGCACCAAAGGAATCGCATCACTTAGCTGTGAAGCGAATTCTTCGATATTTGGCTTACACCCCAACACAAGGATTATGGTATCCAAAGGGCTCAGAGTTTGATCTAGTTGGATTCTTGGATGCTTGTTATGCTGGTGACAAGGTGGATCGCAAGTCTACATCAGGCACGTGTCACTTTCTAGGACGATCACTTGTCTGTTGGTCTTCAAAGAAGCAGAACTGTGTATCACTCTCCACTGCTGAATCTGAATACATTGCTGCTGGATCTTGCTGTGCTCAGCTTCTATGGATGAAGCAAACACTCAAGGACTATGGCATCCACCTGAAACAAGTACCACTCTACTGCGACAACGAAAGCACCATCAAGATTGCCAACAACCCAGTTCAGCACTCGAAGACACAGCACATTGAAATTCGTCATCACTTTCTCAGAGATCGGAAGATATTGATATCATAAACGTCAACACTGAAGAGCAATTGGCAGATATCTTCACAAAGCCCTTGGATGAGAAAAGGTTTTGCAAGTTGCGGTGTGAGCTAAATATCTTGGATCCTCAAATGTCCTGTGATCAGGCACACATCCTAACACTTATGCATGTTGATGACTTAGATGTGCAACACACGAAGTAAAGTATATCTTCAATCAATGAAGACTTACATTCTAAGTATGAATACATTAACGCGGAATTTGACTTCGGAGCGCCACGATAATTGTGCACCGTGTCTGGGTCTAATACTTCCTATACGGTGGGTAACGCCACCACCAAATTCTTCTGTTTGAAGTGTTTTCTCTTGGCGTTACATTTGCTATGTCTTCGCATTTGGTTTGTCTTCAATATCAACATGATTCCATGTTTATCTTCAATGTTGATTTGGTCTTATTCTGATATATACACATATTAGTGTTCTGTCCTCTACATCATTCACTTATAGCTATGTCTTCTCGTTTGAATCTTTTGAACTAAGTGAATGTGATCGGACCCTAACCTCTCTATGTTTCCTATCTCAAACTCCATCTATCCAAATCATATGCATTCTGTTGAAACTGTCGAATGTCTTCTCTGCGTCCTTGTCAGCAGAAGATACAGAGACAAACATTAAATCTGTTTTAAATGCTCAATTCTTATTGCCTGAAACCCGGAGAAGCCGGAACGACCACCCGACAGTCCAGGCGTGCGTGGGAACATGGAACAACTCCCAATGTGTTGCATGTTCGCCACATGTCCCTCAGATGTGAACCCCTAGGGGCACCTGCGTAATTGCGTTGTGCCATCCCTTTCCCTATAAATGCACATCCAATCGCGGTCAAAATCTTTCTTCCACCTCTTCACCTCGACAAAGCCTAGCGCCACCGCTAGCTCTCGACGACGCTGGCGACGAAGCGCTTAGCTGCCGCAACCTCTCCGACGCCGTCTTCACGCAGGCCGCGGACATCGTCTGCTCCGCCGCTGCCGTAGGTGTCCTGCGTCGCCAAGTTAGGGCACGGAAGATCGAACTGCTCGGCCTCATCCTCTACTCCATCTAGCAGTTCATCGTGTGGTAAATTAAAACTATCTTTTTACCGTCTTTTTGATCCGAAAGATTCATCCTTTCTACCAAAAGTGGTTTCTGCCTCCACAAATTTGGATCTATCCTGTTCTGCATCTCATATGATGCCAAGTATATTCACTTATGCTTCACACGTAGTTAGATTCCTCACTTGTACTTATTCTTGGATTCGTACAAATCTGGAACCAACTCTCAACATATAAGTGAATGTCTTCGCGCTATGAGGTCAATGTCTTCTAAACTGATTTATCTTCAAAATCTTCTGAGAATGCATATGACCTCTTCCCCTTCCCTTGCATCTCTAATGCTGTCACAGGTACATGTCCGTGGGAGAATCCCTTGGTTCTCATAGTCTGCATTCATTTGCAGAATTCTTACAGCATCATATCAACTCTCCCGAAGCCAGTTCCTGTCTGACCAGCAGACGGAAGCCTTTGACATTGTTGAAGCCATTCAGTCTGAACTTCATGGTAACAGATAAGTCAGCTAGGAAGGGTGGCAGACAGCGCCGTGGGAATACATCGAAGGATTTGCCACCAGACCTCTATGAGCTCTACAAGACAGATCCCGAAGAGGATTACAATCAGCGCAAAACACAAATCCAATGGATTCAAAGATATTGGGCAAAACAATGGTACAAGTACAGGTTCGTGACCCAGGAATATGCTGAAAAGAATGCCATCAAGCGACCCTGGGGAGACATCTTATACAAAAATCTTCCACCCAGGTCCAGAGCTGAAGCCATTGATCAAGGCTTCTACCCTTGCATGGTCCGTGGACCACAGCCTGCTGATGCCGACCCATCTTCGCTGCTATGGTGTCATGACGACAATCTGTTCAAGCGTAACTTTCAATTTGCCAACAACTCGGCCAAAGAGAACAAGAAGTCGCGGGGATTAGACTTCAACCTAGGTCCCTCTGCTCCTCGTGCCGATGGCACACGTGAAGCTGAACCCAATTTTGTTGGGCCCTTCTACAACCTAGAAGGTCTCATCACTCACATTATGGTTCAAGGGACTGCCGCGGATCACTCCGCAGATGACGCTGATTCTGACGAAGCGCCTGCACCATCGAAGGCAAAGAAGCTGAAGTAAGCCAAGGCTTCCAAGCCTTCCACTGCACCAAGAGCTTCGCGAGCGAAACCTCTGGCCACTGCTCCTCCTACACCAAGTGTGGAGTCTGAAGATCTCTCACGCATTTCCAAGTCTGAGAAGAAGAAGAAGAAGAAGCCCATGCACACTCCTGGTCCAGCTCTGACCCCTGCTGCCGTTCTGAGGAATGAGAACGACGCCATTGATCTGTCGAGTGACGACGATCTTGCTGATGATGCTCTTGAGATGCTAATAAAGAGCAAGCAAGAGGCGGAAATCTTCAATGATTTGCCTCTCTTTGACGTGGAGGTGTTAAGCAATTTCATTGATGAATGGTTTGACACCCCAACCTCAGCTTTGATGATCTACAACTCCCCGTTGGCCTCAGCGTCTCCTCTCATGGAGCCATTGCTCCTGAGCTGGCTCCAGCTCAGAGAATTGTTGAGCTGAAGCACAAGATTGATTATGAAAAGGCTCAGTTCAAGAAGCATGTGGCCAAGCTCAGCGTGACAGACGTCCAAAACTTCAAGACTATGATGCATGAGCTCAAGGAAGCGTTTCACAAGAAACATGAAGAAGCCAAAGGTTCTCGAGAGCGAATGAAGCTTCTGGCTGCAAAGTGTGTTCAAGCTTACAATGAAGCTGAGAAGCGCAAGGCACTTGGGCGTCCTGGCATCGACCCCAAGATGGCTGCCAAGCAGAACAAGCCTTCTGTGGACCAAGCTCATACATCCAGGCGGGAAGAACCTCACATTGTCTTCCCCGCTAGTATGACAGGCGTGAAGCCTAAGGTCCCCACAGTGGCTTCAGAGCTTCAGAAAACAAGGGCAGCTGAAGCCAAAGCCAGAAAGCGCAAGACCAAGAACACCACTGACGATGCTCCACCCACCAAGAAGCGTAAAACCAAGAAGAAAGATCGGGCTACTCCCACAGAGCCCCTTGTCGTCGAGCCAATTTCTGTTGCTCGTCCTGCATCTGCACAACAAGAACGTCGTTGGATAGTTCATGAGCCTGCTTCCCCAGAGGCTCCTGAAGCTGAAGACATTCCAGCTGGGAACCCCACCGCATCTGAAGACATTGGTCCCCAAGACAATGTTGAAGATGATGAAGTCCTTCCTCAGATCGAGCACAATGTGGTATCATCGTCTGTTCTCACGAACAACGAACTCACCAGCATTGGTCGTCCATTGATGCCAATCGCTTAGGATGATTCATGGGCTGATCACCCTGAAGACTCCCCCCGTCAAGAAGAAATACCAGCTACTCCCCCAACTAAAGTCACCTCTCCGGTGCTTAAAGATGAAGACTTTGTGGTCCAGACAACTCCATCTCCACAAGCGTCGCCAGCATTCCGCAGTCTTCGTAAAGGACCAAGGCCACAAGTCAATCTGTCGAGTGTTCTAGAAGGAGAAGAGCACCAATCAGTATCTCGCCAAGTATTTCCTGAAGCTTCTCCAACTGCGAACATCCCCGAGTTTGAAGCCAAAGCGGCTGAAGATATTCCGGCTGCATCAGCCGATGAACAAGAAGAGCCAAGATTGGAAGAAGAATGTGTTGCTACACCCCCATCCAACCCTGAAGTTGTTCTCGAGGAGAATGTGTCCGACCCTCCAGCTACTCAAATGGAGGTTAACAATACTGAGGCGGCCACAAACAACTCAACTGAAGCCAATGACGTTGTCATGGCTGAAGCTACTGTGGCGCCTGAAGTTAATGTGGTGCCAGAAGTAGTTGCACCTCAAGCCAATGCTGCACCTGAAGCAAATCTGCAGCCTGACATTAATGCCAATGCCACTGCTCCTGTACCGCCTCCTAGGCCACACACTATCGAGCAAGCATACAATTATGGTCAGCTGGTCACTGTCAAATGGCCCATTCTGGTTCCTCCACATGCTGCTGGTCCGCAATTTGATTATCACGTCGAGCACAGGCCTCAGAACCAGAAGCCTAAGCGAAGACTGCCCAGGTTTCCAGGTACTGCCACTTCACCAGCGTCCTTCAATGCAAATGGATTTATTGCGCACAACACTTTCTTTGATAGTGCCAAGAACCCCTATTCCAAGCCAAGGATTTCATTAGATCGGTTCTGGAGCAATCAGCAGCGCAGTTATTATTCTTGTGTTCTTTATGACCAAGGGCGCATCTTTCCACATATGCGTCTAGACTGTGAAGCCATTGCTGGATTGCCATGCCTTGAAGAAGCCATTGACTGCTTCCGTGATGCTGGATTACTGAACTTTGTGATTGATAAGGAGCATTGGAATGAAGAGCTTCTGCTACAATTTTACGCTACCGTCCACATTCGCAGCTACAACAGGGATCCGAAGACTTGGGTACTTGAGTGGATGACAGGCAATATCCATCATGAAGCCAAAGCTCTTGACATCATTGAGCTTACTGGCCTGCCCACTCCAGGAGAACTCTTCAAGCCTGGTTGTCAATTTCACCGCAATGCATTGGAGAGCATTTTTCAGAAGCCCGAGCCCAACATGAGCCAAATGCTAAGCATGATGAAGCCTCTGCCACGCGATGCTGAATACCCAAGATAATTCTTTGTTGAAGACCTAGAGTATCTACCCCGCACTATTTATCATATCATCACGCGAACTCTCTGGCTTGTCAAAGGACATTCTTCTACAGCAAAGCTTGAAGGAGCAATGAAGACATTGGTCTTTTATATCTTCAATGGCATCAGCTTCAATGCTCAAGACTTCTTTATCAGACAATTGGCTGCATCTGGCTCTGATCTCTTTGGTCTGAAGTTCTACGCTCCATGGGTTATGCGCCTTATCAAGCTTCATTCAGCTGTCAACTATCAGCCTTCTGCTCGCAACCATCTGATCTTTTTGCCAGAGGTTGATATGTCAGTTGAAGCCATATACCCAGAGCCTGCCAAGGAGCCCATTTATCTTCACAATGCTGATCACCAAAGCTTCACCCAGCCCATTGAAGGAGTCCAGGCCGTCACTCGTGTTTATCCTTTGGATGGCAATACACGTGGCCCTCACTGTGCCAATACTGAAGCCACTGAGAGCACAATTGTGCAAAGGCCTCGGAAGCGCTCTCTTGTTCTCAATGTAAGAGAGCTTCTCGTTGCCCTGCATCAGAAACAGGATAAGCATCACTACTGGCTGAAGCAGGAGATGCAAAGCCTCTTGGTGGACGTAAATCGCATTCGCAATCTTGCCACCAAGAATGCATTTGTCACTCATGAAACCTGTCGAAGGTCATGGAAGAGTTTGACATTGCTGAGTGCTGAAGCAGATCTCTAAGTCGATGGCTTCACCGAAAGATTCAAGTTTGACTCCACTCCTCCAAGGAATGATGTCTTGCGTCGAACTCCCTCTCTTGAAGACTCTAACTATTCCTCCTCAGCTGCAGCGATGAATGCCAGAGTCATAGATGACCAAGATGATGCTACCTCACCACCTCCTACTTTGGCGCGTATCAACACTGCACCAAGTTCTTCTGCACCGCCAAACCCCGACGCCGACCCTGCAGCTTTACCTACTCCTTCTGGGAACGAGTAGAGACTCTATGTCTTCAAACCTTTTTGGTCCTTACTGACAAAAAGGGGGAGAAGCATATGAGTTGATAGTCTTCAAGCGGGTCCATATGGGCGGTTGCTTTATATTTTGCCTAGTGTTTACAACTCTCGCTTTTGATAAATTTGGTTCTTTGAGTTGTAACACTTAAACTTGATGGTCGTCTGCTACTTGTTTGCTATTCTATGATGCGATGATAAATTCCGCATGTGCAATGATAAATTCCACACGAAGTCATATTGCAGACGTCCATTTTTCGTTATGCATGTCATTATGTTCGTTATATCAAATCATGCATGATGAGTTATCTTCATAAGTTGAAGAGGATCTCCACAAGTACAACCTGCCATGTGCATTTGCATTCCAAAAGCAAATTACTTATATGCACATCTTCAGGGGGAGCCTTTTGCTACTTATGAAGACAATACCTTTATCCTTTACAATTTCACATACTTTTATCCCCGTTGAAAACTTCAACCAGTTTGTCATCAATCACCAAAAAGGGGGAGATTGTAAGTGCATCTAGTGCCACCCCTAGTTGGTTTTGGAGTATTGACGACAAACCTGGTTGAGGGACTAATGTGTTTGTGAGAATTGCAGGATAACACAGGTAGTAGCCCTCATTGATTCGGTTTACCTACCGGAGATGACCCCTAAAAATGTATGAAGACATTGAAGACAATGGTGGTATGTGAAGATATTCACACTGAAGACTATGACATGAGAAGACATCGCATGAAGACTATGGAGCGCGAAGACTTAGTTGTTTTGTTGTTTCCTTTTCTTCTTTGTTGAGTCATATGAACCACCGTACTGTTAAGTGGGGTCCCAGTGAACAAAGTCAGAGTGACTGAAGTGATGCTCAACCAAATCCTATGTCTTCGAGCGAAGACAATGAGAGCAAATCTTATCCAGAGCTGGATGAGTCAGCTTTACTTGTAGCCCAAGTCAAGTTTCCGCGTGTGTTTGAAATCTGACAGTTGGAACACGTGTCAGTTCCTTAGTGACCCAGGGTCATTTCGGACAAATCAGGTCGGGTTGCCTAGTGGCTATAAATAGCCCACCCCATACACCATAAATTGGTGGCTGCTCAGAGTTAGTGCATGACTTTTTTCGTTTGAGAGCAACCCACCTCCGAAGCTTTTGAGAGAGAGAAATCCTTGCGAGGTCAAAGCCCAAACACCCAGAGCCAAAGAGTGTTAGGCATCACTGAAGTCTTTCTGTCCGCGTGACCTGAAGACTTGTTACACTTGAGGACTGTGAATCCTCCAGCCGGTTAGGTGTCGCGTTCTGAGCATCCAAGAGTCATTGTGGATCGCCGGTGAACGAAGTCTATGAAGGTTTGGAAGTCTACCTTGAAGCTTAATAGAGTGATTGGGCGAGGACTGGGTGTCCTTAGCTCAAGGGGAATAAGGTGAAGACACGGTCTTCTGAGTTAAATCTCAGCCTCCCTAACTAGACGTACAGTTGTCACAGCAACTGGAACTGGTCCAACAAATCCTTGTCCTCACCAAGCGAGTGGTTCTATCCTCTCCCTCTCTTTACTTACAGTTTGTCTTCATGAAGTCATTGTCTGTTTGCATTACCCGTTTGACTTCACTGTGTGACTACTATTGTTGTTTGGCTTCATACTATCTTCCATCCTGATCTTTACTACCTAGCTACTATTAGTCTTCGTGCTTCCACTTCATTGAATACTTGACTATGGCTTGCTTAGTGTAGTCCACCTTCCGCTGCACATCAATAGGTTCATTTCTATTGTTTGTCTTCGAAACTCTCATGTTTTGAAGACTTTCACAAAAATCACCTATTCACCCCCCCTCTAGTCAATAACTAGCACTTTCACCTAGATTGATTTTTCGTGGCTATAGAGGCTTGTGGCGGCGGAACTCCCGATCTAGGTTTATTTCTGGGGGTTTTGGTATTTATAGGAATTTTTGGCGTCGGTACGTCAAGGGGGTCCACGAGGCACCGACAAGGTAGGAGCACCCTCCTGGGGGGTTGGGCGCATCCCCCTACCTGTCGTCGCCTCGGGACTCTTCTGGTCCAACTATTGTGCTTCGGGGTTCTCTTTTGGTCCAGAAAAAATTACCGTAAATTTTCGGCCCATTCCGAGAACTTTTATTTCTGCACAAAAAATGACACCACGGTAGTTCTGCTGAAAACAGCGCCAGCCTGGGTTAGTTCTAATCAAATCATACCAAAACCATATAAAATTGTTGTAAACATGGCAAGAATACTTCATAAATTATAGATACGTCGGAGACATATCAAGGGGGAAAAAATAGCTTACCGCCATTGTCGAAGTGCTGCTACAGATGCCGGTGAAGGTGGCCGGAGGTCGACTTGCTATTCCTCGATCTTCTTCTCAAAGTGCTAGTTATCGACTAGGGGGGGGGGGTGAATAGGCGATTTTCATGAAAGTCTTCAAAAGATGCAGATCTTTGAAGACACACAAACAAGCAACATCTATACTATATGCAACGGAAGATAGACTACGCTAGATAGGCAATAGTCAAGTACGCAGTACAATGAAAGCACGAGGACTAATAGCAGCAAGGTAGAGTAGATCAAAATAGGAAGACAGTATGAAGCCAAACACAGGAAAGTCTTCACACAAAGAAGTCAATCAGTACACGCAGGCAAGCAATGACTTCATGAAGACAAACTGAAATGTAAAGCGAGTAGGGGATAGAACCTGTTGCTTGGTGAAGACAAGGATTTGGTAGACCAGTTCCAGTTGCTGTGACACCTGTACGTCTGGTTACGGAGGCTGAGATTGAACTCAGAAGACCACATCTTCAACTTATTCCCCTTGAGCTAAGGACACTTAGTCCCTGCCCAATCACTCACGTAAGTCTTCAAGGTAGACTTCCAAACCTTCACAGACTCTGTTAACGGGGATCCACAATGACTCTTGGATCCTCAGAACGTGACACCTAACCGGCTGGAGGATACACAGTCCTCAAGTGTAATAAGTCTTTAGATCACGCGGACAGAAAGACTTCAGTGATGCCTAACACTCTTTGGCTCTGGGTGTTTTGGGCTTTGTCCTCGCAAGGATTTCTCTCTCAAAGGCTTCGGAGGTGGGTTGCTCTCAAACGACAAAAGTCATGCACTAACTCTGAGCAGCCACGAATTTATGGTGGAGGGGGTGGGCTATTTATAGCCAGCAGACAACCCGACATGATATGTCCGAAATGACCCTAGGTCACTAAGGAACCAACACGTGTCCAATGGTCAGATTTCGAACACACGCAGTAGCTTGACTTGGGCTGCAAGCAAAGCTGACTCATCCAACTCTAGATGAGATTTACTCTCATTGTCTTCACTCGAAGACATAGGATTTGTGTTGAGCATCACGTCAGTGTTCTGACTTTGTTTACATGGACCCCACTTAATAGTTTGGTGGTTCCTATGAGACAAGAAAGAAGGAAATGAAACTACGAAAGAAACTATGTCTTCGCATTCCATTGTCTTCAAGTGAATGTCTTTACACGTCATTATCTTCGACATTAATGTCTTCACTAACCACCATTGTATTCAATGTCTTCATACATTTTAGGGGTCATCTCTGGTAGGTAAACCGAATCAATGAGGGACTCCTACTTGTGTTATCCTGCAATTCTCACGAACACATTAGTCACTCAACCATGTTTGTCGTCAATACTCCAAAACCAACTAGGGGTGGCACTAGATGCACTTACAATCTCCCCCTTTTTGGTGATTGATGACAAACTGGTTGAAGTTTTCAACGGGGATAAAATATATGAAAGTTAAAGAACGCAGTCATTGGCTTCATGAAGTTGAAAGGGCTCCCCCTGAAGATTTGCATATAAGTAATTTGCCTTTGAATGCAAATGCACATGGCAGGTTATGCTTTGTGGAGATCTTCTTCAACCCATGAATACAATTCATCATGCATGCACAAATGTAATGAAGATAATGACATGCACAATGAGAAATGGGCGTGTGCAGAATGACTTCATGCGGAATTTATCATCGCAATAAATGGTAGCAGCAAAAGTGGCAGACGACCATCAAGGTTTAAGTGTTACAACTCAACAACAGTTCAAGAACGAGAGTTGTAAAAACTTAGCAAAAATAAGCACCCGACCCATATAGACCCGCTTGAAGACTATCAAGTCATATGCTTCTACCCCTTTTGTTAGTAATGACCAAAAAAGGAGTGAAGACATAGAGTGTCTAAGCGTTCCCAGGAGGTGTTGGTGAAGACGTTGGTGCAGCTGGGTCGACTGTGAAGTTGGGCGGTGCAGACGGGCCTGATGCAGAATCGTGATGGAGTGAATCCATGGCTGGTGAAGTGGTGTCGTCTTCCTCATCAATGACTTTTGCAAAAACAGTTGGAGCCGAAGATGAATACTCAAAATCTTCAATTGAAGGTGTCGGACAGTAACTTGCTGACTGTGGAGGCCTGGAGTCAAACTTGAAGCGTTCGGTGAAGCCATCTGCTTGGAGATCATCTTCAGAGCATAGCATAGTGAGGCTCTTCCAGGCACGTCGACATGCTTCATGAGCAACAAACGAGTTCTTAGTGGGAAGGTTGCGAATGCGATTGACATCCACAAGGAGACTTTGCATCTGGCGCTTCATCCAGTCATGATGCCTATTGCTACTTCTTGAGTTTGCGTTGGTTTTTCCCTTGAAGAGGAAAGGGTGATGCAGCAAAGTAGAGATAAGTATTTCCCTCAGTTTGAGAACCAAGGTATCAATCTAGTAGGATACAACGCACAAATCACCTAATACCTGCACAAACAATCAAACAACTTGCACCCAACGTGATAAAGGGGTTGTCAATCCCTTCACGGTTACTTGCAAAAGTGAGATCTGACAGAGATAGATGAAACTAAACAAAAGATAAAGTAAATATTTTTGGGGTTTTTGGTTTATGGAACGGAAAGTAAAAGATTGCAAAATAGTAGATCGGAAACTTATATGATGGAAAATAGACCCGTGAGCCATACGTTTCACTAGAGGCTTCTCTCAAGATAGCAAATAATATGGTGGGTGAACGAATTACTGTCGAGCAATTGATAGAAAAGCGCAAAGTTATGACGATATCTAAGGCAATAATTATGAAATATAGGCATCACGTCCGTGTCAAGTAGACCGACTCCTGCCTGCATCTACTACTATTACTCCACACATCGACCGACTCCTGCCTGCATCCAGAGTATTAAGTTCATGAAGAATAGAGTAACGCATTAAGTAAGATGACATGGTGTAGAGGAATAAACTCAAGCAATATGATGTAAACCCCATCTTTTTATCCTCAACGCCAACAATACAATATGTGCCTTGTTGCCCCTACTGTCACTGGGAAAGGACACCGCACGATTGAACCCAAAGCTAAGCACTTCTCCCATTGCAAGAAAAACCAATCTAGTTGGCTAAACCAAACCGATAGTTCGAAGAGAATTACAAAGATATCAAGTCATGCATATAAGAATTCAGAGAAGATTCAAATAATATTCATAGATAAGCTGATCATAAATCCACAATTCATCGGATCTCTACAAACACACCGCAAAAGAATATTACGTCGGATAGATGTCCAAGAACATCAAGGAGAACATGGTTTTGAGATTCAAAGAGAGAGAAGAAGCCATCTAGCTACTAGCTATGGACCTGTAGGTCTGAGGTAAACTACTCACGCTTCATCGGAAGGGCAATAGAGTTGATGTAGAAGCCCTCCGTGATTGAATCCCCCTTCGGCAGGGTGCCGGAAAAGGCCCCTAGATGGGATCTCACAGGTACAGAAGGTTGCGGCGGCGGAAAAGTCTTTTCGTGGATGCCTCTGGTGGTTTGGGAATATATGTGAATATATAGGCAAAAGAATTAGGTCAGGGGAGTAACGGAGAGCCCAGAAGACGGGGGCGCCCTACCCCCTGGGCGCGCCCTCACCCTTGGGACCGCCTCGTGGCTCCTCCGACTTCATCTCCAAGTCTCCCGAGTGTCTTCTGGTCCAAGAAAAATCATCGTGAAGGTTTTATTCCGTTTAAACTCCGTTTGGTATTCCTTTTCTGCGAAGCTCAAAAACAAGGAAAAACAGAAACGGGCATTGGGCTCTAGGTTAATAGGTTAGTCCCAAAAATAATATAAAATATCATATTAATGCATATAAAACATCCAAAACAGATAATATAATAGCATGGAACAACCAAAAATTATAGATACGTTGGAGACGTATTAGGCATCCCCAAGCTTAATTCCTTCTCGTCCTCGAGTAGGTAATTGATAAAAACAGAAATTTTGATGTGGAATGCTACCTAACATATTTATACATGTAATTTTGTTTATTGTGGCATGAATGTTGAGATCCATAAGATTCAAAACCAAAGTTTAATATTGACATAAAAAATACTTCAAGCATACTAACAAGGCAATTATGTCTTCTCAAAATAACAAGGCCAAAGAAAGCTCATCTCTACAAAATCATATAGTCTGGCTATGCTCCATCTTCATCACACAGAATATTCAAATCATGCAGAACCCCGATGACAGGCCAAGCAATTGTTTCATACTTTTGATGTTCTCAAACTTTTTCAACTTTCACGCAATACATGAGCGTGCGCCATGGACATAGCAATATAGGTGGAATAGAATATGGTGGTTGTGGAGAAGACAAAAGGAAGGAGAAAGTCTCACATCAACTAGGCGTATCAACGGGCTATGGAGATGCCCATCAATAGTTATCAATGTGAGTGAGTAGGGATTGCCATGCAACGGATGCGCTAGAGCTATAAGTGTATGAAAGCTCAAAAGAAAACTAAGTGGGTGTGCATCCAACTCGCTTGCTCACGAAGACCTAGGGCAATTTGAGGAAGCCCATCATTGGAATATACAAGCCAAGTTCTATAATGAAAAATTCCCACTAGTATATGAAAATGACAACATAGGAGACTCTCTATCATGAAGATCATGGCGCTACTTTGAAGCACAAGTGTGGTAAAAGGACAGTAACATTGCCCTTCTCTCTTTTCTCTCATTTTTTTGTGGGCCTTCTCTCATTTTTTGTACTTTTTAAATTTTATTTTTCGTCCGGAGTCTCATCCCGACTTGTGGTGGAATCATAGTCTCCATCATCCTTTCATCACATGGGACAATGCTCTAATAATGAAGATCATCACACTTTTATTTACTTACAACTCAAGAATTACAACTCGATACTTAGAACAAAATATGACTTTATATGAATGCCTCCAGCGATGTACAGGGATGTGCAATGACTCAAGAGTGACATTTATGAAAGAATTATGAACGGTGGCTTTGCCACAAATACGATGTCAACTACATGATCATGCAAAGCAATATGACAATGATGAAGTGTGTCATAATGAACGGAACGGTGGAAAGTTGCATGTCAATATATCTCGGAATGGCTATGGAAATGCCATAATAGGCAGGTATGGTGGCTGTTTTGAGGAAGGTATATGGTGGGTGTATGGTACCGGCGAAAGTTGCGCGGCACTAGAGAGGTTAGCAATGGTGGAAGGGTGAGAGTGTGTATAATCCATGGACTCAACATTAGTCATAAAGAACTACATACTTATTGCAAAATTCTATTAGTTATCGAAATGAAGTACTACGTGGATGCTCCTAGGGGGATAGATTGGTAGGAAAACACCATCACTCATCCCGACCGCCACTCCTAAGGAAGACAATAAATAAATAAATCAAGCTCTGACTTCATCACATAACGGTTCACCATACGTGCATGCTACAGGAATCACAAACTTTAACACAAGTATTTCTACAATCCACAATTACTCACTAGCATGACTCTAATATCACCATCTTTATATCTCAAAACAATCGTAAGGAATCAAACTTCTCATAGTATTCAATGCACTTTATATGAAAGTTTTCATTATACCCCTCTTGGATGTCTATCATATTAGGACTAAATTCATAACCAAAGCAAATTACCATGCTGTTTAGAGAGACTCTCAAAATAATATAAGTGAAGCATGAGAGTTCAATAATTTCTATAAAATTAAGCCACCGCCGTGCTCTAAAAAGATATAAGTGAAGCACTAGAGCGAAATTGCCTAGCTCAAAAGATATAAGTGAAGCACATAGAGTATTCTAATAAATCACGATTCATGCGTGTCCCTATCTAAAGGTGTGTACAGCAAGTATGATTGTGGCATACTAAAAAGCAAAGACTCATATCATACAAGATGCTCCAAGCAAAACACATATCATGTGGTGAATAAAAATATAGTCTCAAGTAAAGTTACCAATAGACGAAGACGAAAGAGGGGATGCCTTCCGGGGCATCCCCAAGCTTAGGCTCCTTGAATATTACCTTGGGGTGCCTTGGGCATCCCAAAGCTTAGGCTCTTGCCACTCCTTATTCCATAGTCCATCAAATCCTTACCCAAAACTTGAAAACTTCACAACACAAAACACAACAGAAAATATCATAAGCTTCGTTAGTATAAGGAAATAAACCACCACTTTTGGTACTATTGTGAACTCATTCTTTATTTATATTGGTGTAATATCTACTGTATTCCAACTTTTCCATGGTTCATACCCCCGGATACTACCCATAGATTCATCAAAATAAGCAAACAACACATAGAAAACAGAATCTGTCAAAAACAGAACAGTCTTCAGTAATCTATAACTCTCGAATACTTCTATAACTCTGAAAATTCTAAAAAGTCAGTATAGCCTAAGAAATTTGAGTACCAATCTTGTGAAAGAAGAATCAGATCAAAATAACGCATCTGTAAAAATGAGAATTATTTTCCTGGGCGCAAAAGTTTCTAGTTTTCAGCAAGATCAAAACAACTATCACCGTAAGCTATCCCAAAGGTCTTACTTGGCACAAACACTAATTAAAACACAAAACCACATCTAACCAAAGGCTAGATGAATTATTTATTGCAAAACAGGAAGGAAAAATTGGATTGTCTCCTAACAAGCGCTTTTCTTTAGAGCCTTTTCAGCTAGGCATTGAGATTTCAATGATGCTCACATGAATGACAAGAATTGAAGCACAAAGAGAGCATGAAAACATGTGACAAACACACTTAAGTATAAAATACTTCCTATGCATAGGTATTTTATAAGCAAACAAATTATCACAAAAACTAGCATATGCAAGGAAGAAGAAAGAGACGATAGCCATCTCAACATGAAGTGAGGTAATTTAGTAACATGAAAATTTCTACAACCATATTTTCCTCTTTCATAACAATTACATGTAGGATCATAAGCAAATTCAACAAAATAGCTATCACATAACATATTCTCAACACGATCCACATGCTTGCGAAGTTGACACTCTTCCAAAATAGTGGGATTAACATTAACTAAAGTCATGACCTCTCCAAACCCACTTTTATCAAAAATTTCATAAGACTGAACATTCTCCAAATATGTGGGATCTAAAGTTGACACTCTTCCAAACCGACTTTCAATATTAATGCAAACACTATTATCAATCTCATATTCATCATGGGGATTAAATAAATTTTGAAGATCATAAGAAGAATCACCCCAATCATGATCATTGCAACAAATAGTGGACATAGCAAAACTAGCATCCCCAAGCTTAGGGTTCTGCATATCATTAACACAATTGACATTAATGGAATTTATAATAACATCATTGCAATCATGCTTTTCATTCAAGGCACTATCGTGAATCACTTCATAATTTTATTCTTTTAACACTTCACACTTTTTAGATTCACGAATTTCAGGCAAAACCTCACAAAGATAATCTAGTGCACTAACTCACTAGCAATAGGTTCATCGTAATTGTATCTTTTAAAAGGATTAGCAAGTGGATGAGGATCCATATCAATAAATCTTTAGCAAGCGAAGATGCAAGAAAATAGAAGACACGTGGCACACAAGCAAACAAAAGGCAAACGAAAATACGAACGGAAGAAGGGCGAAGAAAAGGGCAAATCTTTTCGAAGATTATTTTAGAAGTGGGGGAGAGAAAACGAGAGGCGAACAGCGAATAATGTAATGCAAGAGATGAGAGTTTATGATGGGTACTTGGTATGTCTTCACTTGGCGTAGCTCTCCCCGGCAACGGCGCCAGAAATTCTTCCTGCTACTTCTTGAGCTTGCTTTGGTTTTCCCCTTGAAGAGGAAAGGGTGATGCAGCAAAGTAGAGATAATTATTTCCCTTAGTTTGAGAACCAAGGTATCAATCCAGTAGGAGACAACGCACAAATCACCTAATACCTACACAAACAATCCAACAACTTGCACCCAGCACGATAAAGGGGTTGTCAATCCCTTCACGGTTACTTGCAAAAGTGAGATCTGACTGAGATAGATGAAACTAAACAAAATATAAATAAAATATTTTGGGTATTTTGGTTTATGGAACAGAAAGTAAAAGATTGCAAAATACTAGATCGGAACTTATATGATGGAAAATTGATTCGGGGATCATAGGTTTCACTAGAGGCTTCTCTCAAGATAGGAAATAATACGGTGGGTGAACGAATTACTGTTGAGCAATTGATAGAAAAGCGCAAAGTTATGACGATATCTAAGGCAATGATTATGAAATATAGGCATCACATCCGTGTCAAATAGACCGACTCCTGCCTGCATCTACTACTATTACTCCACACATCGACCGACTCCTGCCTGCATCAACAGTATTAAGTTCATGAAGAACAGAGTAACGCATTAAGTAAGATAACATGATATAGAGGAATAAACTCAAGCAATATGATGTAAACCCCATCTTTTTATCCTCGATGGCGACAATACAATACGTGCCTTGCTGCCCCTACTGTCACTGGGAAAGGACACCGCAGGATTGAACCCAAAGCTAAGAACTTCTCCCATTGCAAGAAAAACCAATCTAGTTGGCCAAACCAAACCGATAGTTCGAAGAGAATTACAAAGATATCAAATCATGCATATAAGAATTCAGAGAAGATTCAAATAATATTCATAGATAAGCTGATCATAAATCCACAATTCATAGGATCTCGACAAACACACCGCAAAAGAATATTACATCGGATAGATCTCCAAGAACATCGAGCAGAACATGGTATTGAGAATCAAAGAGAGAGAAGAAGCCATCTATCTACTAGCTATGGACCCGTAGGTCTGAGGTAAAGTACTCACGCTTCATCAGAAGGGCAATAGAGTTGATGTAGAAGCCCTCCGTGATCGGCTCCCCTCTGGCAGGGTGCCGGAAAAGGCCCCTATATGGGATCTCACAGGTAAAGAAGGTTGCAGCGGCGGAAAAGTCTTTTCGTGGATGCCTCTGGTGGTTTGGGAATATATGTGAATATGTAGGCGAAAGAATTAGATCAGGGGAGTCACGGGGGCGCCCACAAGACAGGGGGGCGCGCCCTACCCACTGGGCGTGCCCTCCACCCTTGTGGCTGCCTCGTGGCTCCTCCGACTTCATCTCCAAGTCTCCCGGGTGTCTTCTGGTCCAAGAAGTATCATCGCGAATGTTTTATTCCATTTGGACTCCGTTTGTGAAAGTGCTAGTTATCGACTAGAGGGGGGGTGAATAGGCGATTTTTATGAAAGTCTTCAAAACATGAGAGTTTCGAAGACAAACAATAGAAATGAACCTATTGATGTGCAGCGGAAGGTGGACTACACTAAGCAAGCCATAGTCAAGTATTCAATGAAGTGGAAGCACGAAGACTAATAGTAGCTAGGTAGTAAAGATCAGGATGGAAGATAGTATGAAGCCAAACAACAATAGTAGTCACACAGTGAAGTCAAACAGGTAGTGCAAACAGACAATGACTTCACAAAGATAAACTATAAGTAAAGAGAGGGAGAGGATAGAACCAGTCGCTTGGTGAGGACAAGGATTTGTTGGACCAGTTCCAGTTGCTGTGACAACTGTACGTCTGGTTAGGGACGCTGAGATTTAACTCAGAAGACAGTGTTTTCACCTTATTCCCCTTGAGCTAAGGACACCCAGTCCTCGCCCAATCACTCTGGTAAGTCTTCAAGGTAGATTTCCAAACCTTCACAGACTTCGTTCACCGGCGATCCACAATGACTCTTGGATGCTCAGAACGCGACGCCTAACCGGCTAGAGGATTCACAGTCCTCAAGTGTAACAAGTCTTCAGGTCACACGGACAGAAAGACTTCAGTGATGCCTAACACTCTTTGGCTCTGGGTGTTTGGGCTTTGACCTCGCAAGGATTTCTCTCTCTCAAAAGCTTCGGAGGTGGGTTGCTCTCAAACGACAAAAGCCGTGCACTAATCTGAGCAGCCACCAATTTATGGTGTAGGGGGTGGGCTATTTATAGCCACTAGGCAACCCGACCTGATTTGTCCAAAATGACCCTGGGTCACTAAGGAACTGACATGTGTTCCAACGGTCAGATTTCAAACACACGCGGCAACTTGACTTGGGCTACAAGTAAAGCTGACTCATCCAGCTCTGGATAAGATTTGCTCTCGTTGTCTTTGCTCGAAGACATAGGATTTGGTTGAGCATCACTTCAGTCACTCTGACTTTGTTCACTGGGACCCCACTTAACAGTACGGTGGTTCCTATGACTCAACAAAGAAGAAAAGGAAACAACGAAACAACTAAGTCTTCGCGCTCCATAGTCTTCACGCGATGTCTTCTCATGTCATAGTCTTCAATGTGAATATCTTTACATACCACCATTGTCTTCAATGTCTTCATACATTTTTAGGGGTCATCTCTAGTAGGTAAACCGAATCAACGAGGGACTACTACCTGTGTTATCCTGCAATTCTCACAAACACATTAGTCCATCAACCAGGTTTGTCGTTAATACTCCAAAACCAACTAGGGGTGGCACTAGATGCACTTACAACCTCCCCCTTTTTGGTGATTGATGACAAACTGGTTGATGTTTTCAACGGGGATAAAAGTATGTGAAATTGTAAATGATAAAGGTATTGTCTTCATAAGTAGCAAAAGGCTCCCCCTGAAGATGTGCCTATAAGTAATTTGCTTTTGGAATGCAAATGCACATGGCAGGTTGTACTTGTGGAGATCCTCTTCAACTTATGAAGACAATTCATCATGCATGATTTGATATAACGAAGATAATGACATGCATAATGAAAAATGTACGTCTGCAATATGACTTCGTGCGGAATTTATCATTGCACATGCGGAATTTATCATCGCATCACAGCATAGCAAACAAGTAGCAGACGACCATCAAGTTTAAGTGTTACAACACAAAGAACCAAATGTATCAAAAGCGAGAGTTGTAAACACTAGGCAAAATATAAAGCAACCGCCCATATGGACCCACTTGAAGACTATCAACTCATATGCTTCTCCCCCTTTTGTCAGTAAGGACCAAAATGGGTTGAAGACATAGAGTCTCTACTCGTTCCCAGAAGGAGTAGGTGAAGCTGCAGGGTCGGCGTCGGGGCTTGGCGGTGCAGAAGAACTTGGTGCAGTGTCGATACGCGCCGAAGTAGGAGGTGGTGAGGTAGCATCATCATGGTCATCTATGACTCTGGCATTCACCGTTGCAGCTGAGGAGGAATACTCAGAGTCTTCAAGAGAGGGAGTTCGACGCAAGACAACATTCCTTGGAGGAGTGGAGTCAAACTTGAATCTTTCGGTGAAGCCATCGTCTTGAAGATCTACTTCAGCACTCAGCAATGTCAAACTCTTCCATGACCTTCGACAGGTTTCATGAGTGACAAATGCATTCTTGGTGGCAAGATTGCGAATGCGATTTACGTCCACCAAGAGGATTTGCATCTGCCGCTTCAGCCAGTAGTGATGCTTATCCTGTTTCTGATGCAGGGCAACGAGAAGCTCTCGGTCATTGAGAACACGAGAGCGCTTCCGAGGCCTTTGCGCAATTGTGCTCTCAGTGGCTTCAGTATTGGCACGGTGAGGGCCACGTGTATTGCCAGCCGAAGGATAAACACGAGTGACGGCCTGGACTCCTTCAATGGGCTGGGTGAAGCTTTGGTGATCAACATTGTGAAGATAAATGGGCTCCTTGGCAGGCTCTGGGTATATGGCTTCAACTGACATATCAACCTCTGGCAAAAACATCAGATGGTTGCGAGCAGAAGGCTGATAGTTGACAGCTGAATGAAGCTTGATAAGGCGCATAACCCATGGAGCGTAGAACTTCAGACCAAAGAGATCAGAGCCAGATGCAGCCAATTGCTTGATAAAGAAGTCTTGAGCATTGAAGCTGATGCCATTGAAGATATAAAAGACCAATGTCTTCATTGCTCCTTCAAGCTTTGCTGTAGAAGAATGTCCTTTGACAGGCCAGAGAGTTCGCCTGATGATATGATAAATAGTGCAGGGCAGATACTCTAGGTCTTCAACAAAGAATTCTCTTGGGTATTCAGCGTCGCGTGGCAGAGGCTTCATCATGCTTAGCATTTGGCTCATGTTGGGCTCGGGATTCTGAAAAATGCTCTCCAATGCATTGCGGTGAAGCTGACAACCAGGCTCGAAGAGTTCTCCTGGAGTGGGCAGGCTAGTTAGCTCAATGATGTCAAGAGCTTTGGCTTCATGATGGATATTGCCTGTCATCCACTCAAGGACCCAAGTCTTCGGATCCCTGTTGTAGCCGCGAATGTGGAGGGTAGCATAAAATTGTAGCAGAAGCTCTTCATTCCAATGCTCCTTATCAGTCACAAAGTTCAGTAATCCAGCATCATGGAAGCAGTCAAGGGCTTCTTCAAGGCATGGCAATCCAGCAATGGCTTCACAGTCTAGACGCACATGTGGAAAGATGCGCCCTTGGTCATAAAGAACACAAGAATAAATAACTGCGCTGCTGATAGCGCCAGAACCGATCTGATGAAATCCTTGGCTTGGAATAGGGGTTCTTGGCACTATCAAAGAAAGTGTTGTGCGCAATAAAGCCATTTGCATTAAAGGACCCTGGTGAAGTGGCAGTACCTGGAAACCTGGGCAGTCTTGGCTTAGGCTTCTGGACCTGAGGCTTGTGCTCGACGTGATAATCAAATTGCGGACCAGCAGCAGGTGGAGGAACCAGAATGGGCCATCTGACAGTGACCAGCTGACCATAATTGTATGCTTGCTCGATAGTGTGTGGCCTAGGAGGCGGTACAGGAGCAGTGGCATTGGCATTAACGTCAGGCTGCAGATTTGCTTCAGGTGCAGCATTGGCTTCAGGTGCAACCACTTCTGGCGCCACATTAACTTCAGGCGCCACAGTAGCTTCAGCCATGCCAACGTCATTGGCTTCAGTTGAGTTGTTTGTGGCCGCCTCAGTATTGTTAACCTCCATTTGAGTAGCTGGAGGGTCGGACACGTTCTCCTCGAGAACAACTTCAGGGTTGGACGGGGGTGTAGCAACACGTTCTTCTTCCAATCTTGGTCTTCTTGTTCATCGGCTGATGCAGCCGGAATATCTTCAGCCGCTTTGCCTTCAGACCCGGGGATGTTCGCAGTTGGAGAAGCTTCAGGAAATACTTGGCGAGATACTGATTGGTGCTCTTCTCCTTCTAGAACACTCGACAGATTGACTTGTGGCCTTGGTCCTTTACGAAGCCTGCGGAATGCTGGCAACGCTTGTGGAGATGGAGTTGTCTGGACCACAAAGTCTTCATCTTCAAGCACCGGAGAGGTGACTTTAGTTGGGGAGTAGCTGGTATTTCTTCTTAACGGGGGGAGTCTTGAGGGTGATCAGCCCATGAATCATCCTGAGCGATTGGCGTCAATGGACGACTAATGCTGATGAGTTCGCTGTTCGTGAGAACAAGGGATGATACCACATCATGCTCGATCGGAGGAAGGACTTCATCATCTTCAACATTGTCTTGGGGACCGATGTCTTCAGCTGCGGTGGGGTTGGCAGCTGGAATGTCTTCAGCTTCAGGAGCCTCTGGGGAAGCAGGCTCATGAACTATCAAACGATGCTCTTGATGTGCAGATGCAGGACGAGCAACAGAAATTGGCTCGACGACAAGGGGCTCTGTGGGAGCAGCCCGATCCTTCTTCTTGGTTTTACTTTTCTAGGTTGGTGGAGCTTCATTAGTGGAGTTCTTGGACTTGCGCTTTCGGGCTTCACCTTCAGCTGTCCTGGTTTTCTGAAGCTCTGAAGCCACTGTGGGGACCTTAGGCTTCACGCCTGTCATACTAGCGGGGAAGACAATGTGAGGTTCTTCCCGCCTGGATGTATCAGCTTGGTCCACAGCAGGCTTCTTCTGCTTGGCAGCCATCTTGGGGTCAATGCCAGGACGCCCAAGTGCCTTGCGCTTCTCAGCTTCATTGTAAGCTTGAACACACTTTGCAGCCAGAAGCTTCATTCGCTCTCGAGAACCTTTGGCTTCTTCACGTTTCTTGTGAAACGCTTCCTTGATCTCATGCATCATAGTCTTGAAGTTTTGGATGTCTGTCACGCTGAGCTTGGCCACATGCTTCTTGAACTGAGCCTTTTCATAATCAATATTGTGCTTCAACTCAACAATACTCTGAGCTAGAGCCAGCTCAGGAGCAATGGCTCCATGAGAGGAGACGCTGAGGCCAACGGGGAGTTGCAGATCATCAAAGCTGAGATTGGGGGTGTCAAACCATTCATCAATGAAATTGTTTAACACCTCCACGTCAAAGAGAGGCAAATCACTGAAGATTTCCGCCTCTTGCTTGCTCTTTATTAGCAGCTCAAGAGCATCATCAGCAAGATCGTCGTCACTCGACAGATCAATGGCGTCGTTCTCATTCCTCAGAACGGCAGCAGGGGTCAGAGCTGGACCAGGAGTGTGCATTGGCTTCTTCTTCTTCTTCTCGGACTTGGAAATGCGTGAGAGATCTTCAGACTGCACACTTGGTGCAGGAGGAGCAGTGGCCAGAGGTTTCGCTCACGAAGCTCTTGGTGCAGTGGAAGGCTTTGAAACCTTGGGTTTCTTCAGCTTCTTTGGCTTCGGTGGTGCAGGCGCTTCGTCAGAATCAGCGTCATCTGTGGAGTGATGCACGCCAGTCCCTTGAACCATAATGTGAGTGATGAGACCTTCTAGGTTGTAGAAGGGCCCAACAAGATTGGGTTCAGCTTCGCGTGTGCCATCGGCACGAGGAGCAGAGGGACCTGGGTTGAAGTCTAATCCCCGCGACTTCTTGTTCCCATTGGCTGAGTTCTTGGCAAACTGAAAGTTACGCTTGAACATATTGTCGTCACGACACAATAGCAGCGAAGATGGGTCGGCATCAGCAGGCTGTGGTCCACAGACCATGCAAGGGTAGAAGCCTTGATCAATGGCTTCAGCTCTAGACCTGGGTGGAAGATTTTTGTACAAGATGTCTCCCCAGGGTCGCTTGATGGCATTCTTTTTAGCATATTCCTGGGTCACGAACCTGTACTTGTACCATTGTTCTGCCCAATATCTTTGAATCCATTGGATTCGTGTTTTGCGCTGATTGTAATCCTCTTCTGGATCTATCTTGTACAGCTCATAGAGGTCTGGTTGCAAATCGTTCGATGTATGCCCATGGCGCTGTCTGCCACCCTTCCTTGCTGACTTATCTGTTGCCAGGAAGTTCAGACTGAATGGCTTCAACACTGTCAAAGGCTTCCGTCTGCTGGTCAGACAGGAACTGGCTTCGGGAGAGTTGATATGATGCTATAAGAATTCTGCAAATGAATGCAGACTATGAGAACCAAGGGATTCTCCCACGAACATGTACCTGTGATAGCATTAGAGATGCGAGGGAAGGGGAAGAGGTCATATGCGTTCTCAGAAGATTTTGAAGATAAATCAGTTTAGAAGACATTGACCTCATAGCGCGAAGACATTCACTTATATGTTGAGAGTTGGTTCCAGATTTGTACGAATCCAAGAATAAGTACAAGTGAGGAATCTAACTACGTGTGAAGCATAAGAGAATATACTTGGCATCATATGAGATGCAGAACATGATAGATCCAAATTTGTGGAGGCAGAAACCACTTTTGGTAGAAAGGATGAATCTTTCGGATCAAAAAGACGGTAAAAAGATAGTTTTAATTTACCACACGATGAACTGCTAGACGGAGTAGAGGATGAGGCCGAGCAGTTCGATCTTCCGTGCCCTAACTTGGCGACGGAGGACACCTACGGCGGCGGCGGAGAAGACGATGTCCACAGCCTGCGTGAAGACGATGTCGGAGAGGTTGCTGCAGCTAAGCGCTTCGTCGCCGGCGTTGTCGAGAGCTAGCGGTGGCGCTAGGGTTTGTCGAGGTGGAGAGGTGGAAGAAAGATTTTGACCGCGATTGGATGTGCATTTATAGGGAAAGGGACGGCACATCGCAATTACGCAGGTGCCCCTAGCGGTTCACATCTGAGGGACACGTGGCGAACATGCAACACATTGTGAGTTGTTCCATGTTCCACTACAAAAAAATACACTTCCGTGATGATATGTGTTTGTCACAGTAGGTCGTGTTTTTTGTCATGCATGTACATCCATGACGATTTTATGGCAGAATCAAGATAGTCATACCTGTGCTGTCGTAGAAGTGTTCCATGACATTACCAAAATTATCATCATGGAAGTGTGCACTTCCATGACGATAAATCGTGCGTCACAGAAGTGCTTTCGTCAAGGGTGACCGACACGTGGCATCCACATATCGGAACGCCGTTAAGCTATCGAGTCGGGTTTTGGATCCGATAACCCGTTAACAGCCCCGACCAATGGGGATTTTCCACGTGTAAAATCATCATTGGCTGGAGGAAACACGTGTCGGCTCATCGTTGGGACAGATGTCATCCACTCATTGGACAGAAGGCGCCTATGATACATCGCCACGTGGCACGGCCCAACAGAGGCCCATTCCTGTGAAAAGGCCGGCCCGTTTGACTTGGTCAAAAGGTGGCGGGCCGGCCCATGGAAAGCCTGTTAACGGTCTGTTCGCATATAGCCCATTTACAACCCGCTAACCCAAGGCCCGTTATGCCCTATCCGAATTAGGCCCAGTACCGTCATCTGGGCCATCCAATATGATTCCAGCCCGTTTTCACTTCTGGCCCATGTATGGCCCATGACGTCTTTCAGCCCATATGAGGCCCTATGTAACTCTTGGCCTATTAACGGCCCATGGTGAAACTGGCCCGTAATGAAGAGCGTATCACTTTACACCCATTAACGGCCCGTGGTGAAACTGGCCCCTAATGAACAGTGTATCACTTTATACCCATTAACGGCCCGTTATTCCGTTGGGCCGTTTCCAGCCCATGTTATCTTTTGACCTTCTCAGAGCCCATTTATTCTTGGGCTCATTTCCATCATTCGTTTACTTACGGCCCGTTACTGTCATTTTCTGCTCGTGGGCCAAATTCAGCCTGTGGTTACAGTCGGCCCGTTTGTGGTCCGTTAATACGTTGGGTCGTTTTCATAGCGTCATAAAATACGGCCTATTAACGATGGCCCGTTATGGTCGGCCCATGAACGGACGGTTCCAACTCTAGCCCGTTTACGGCCATAATGCGGCCTGTTATTGGCCCATGTTTGGCCAATCGATCATACGGCCCGTATAAGGCCCATTGATGATACGGCCCATAGAAGGCCCATTGTTTCTACGGCCCGTAGAAGGCCCATTGTTTCTACGGCACGTAGAAGGCCTACTATTTCTACGGCCCGTAGAAGGCCCACTGTTTCTACGGCCCGTAGGAGGCCCAGTGTCACTACAGTAAATATTAGCCCATGGTTATTGTGGCCTAGTTTTAAATAATAGGTTATTGCAGCCACTAGCAAACAGCGGAAAAAGAACTGCACTGACTACAAGCAAACAAATAAACAAGACAACAAGGAAATAAATAAGCAAGCAACTTATGCTAGGCTATCACGGCTATTACACATATTACATCCACTGGGCATCAAAGTTCGCCACTAGTGCAAATATAGGGAACAAAGCAGCATATAAACGCCGCAGCAAAACAAGTCCAGAACTGAAACCACTTCAGAAGAGTTCAAGAAACAATATCCTGGGTACCCATAATGCTGGCAAGATGCTTAGCAAGCTTATTAACTTTCTCTTGTTTGGCGCTTAAATCCTCCAGCGCTTGCTGTTGCACAAGAAAGTACGCATCTGAATTCTGCAGGGACTTCCTCAGTCCTTCGGCTTCTTGCCGCAGCACAGCTGACTGATGCCTTTTAGCTTGTAGCTGAGACTGAAGAAGCCGAAGTGATTCAGGCAGCGAGTTCGAAGAGCTTGTGCCAGCGGTACTGGCCAGTAACTCGAACACTACATCAACGCAGGACTGTGGGGTTTTCTCACTGTCTACAAGATCGTTTTTATCACCTTTCTTGGAGACCAACAGGGTTGTCTCACTATCTTGAACCTTATCTGCATTACTTTCTCTACCATTGCATAGTGGGGTGCTCTTCTTCAATATTCTGTTTGCATACTACAAGAGAAACAAGCAGACACATCACAGGTTTAGCTTGTAGTATACGAAACTCATTTTGGTAAACCGGTTCAGTAGTAAGGTGGACAGGATAACAGCATGAAACAAACATATATCTATGTACTATGGTCACTGTATTGTCCATATCATTCTAGTTTATGTTCCCTAATCAAGATAGAGACACAGTTCAACTCATATATTTTTAAGACACAGCAGCATAGACAGAATATAAGTGTGAGAAACTACACAGCATTGGCAGCACTTGTAATGTGCATCACATGAGAACATAACTGTTTATACAACTTAAACTGAAATCAACATAGAGCAAGAAGTTAGAACAGTAATCCAGTTAAAGAAATAGGTTTAAAACATACCTGTTGTGCCATTGGAGTTTCAGTTGGATCCTTCAAATTCGAAAGTAGTTGGTATGAGTAAATACAGTGATGCAACAGCAAAGGAGTATGGACCATAGCTACGGAATCTGACCTGAGAACAGTTGCTCTTCTGCTTTAAACATGGAGTTTGGGTTAGCTGTGGTGGTCTTCGTGCTTTGGGCACTGCAGTAGCTTTACAAACTGCTCGTGTGGGGGTACTCTGTGGTGGACATGGTGCTTTGTCAACTATAAGTGGGTTACTATCCGCTGGGGTTGCGGTTAGATGGGTTGTAGCTGGTTCTCTGCCCAATGGTGTAAGTGTGCAATCTGGAAGAGTCTCGATTATGTGTGGTGGGGCTAGTTTGTGGGCCAGTACAACCATGGTTCTATCTGCATCGGCGGGTAGCACGGTCTTTTGTGAAGAACGGGTTTTTGCTCCCTTAGATACTGCCATCACCCCCTCCAATTCAAATGGCTGATAAACAAGAAAAGAAATTGAACGTACAGACATTGTATGATAGACAGATGTGGTAATTCACATATATGTTGTCTAACCAAACAGGACAGCATGACACAATTTCACATATATGATGCCTAACTAAACAGGATAGCATGGCACAGTTTCAGATATATGATGGATAACTTAACAGGATATAATGGCATAATTCAACATATGATGAGTACCTAAACAGGATGACATGACAAAACTATATGATGTCTTTCTAAAATAGGTGTGGATGAAATAATTCACATACATGTTGTCTAAGTATACAGGATGGCATGATATAATTGACATAATTGATTCATATACTAAGCAGCTGGCACTCGCATGTATGATCTCTAAACTAAGCAGATAGAATTCAATATTGTGCATATGATGTCTAAACTAAGCAATGCAAGACACCATATGCATCATATGAGAAATATAAACATTGCAACTTAGAGCATACACCTCAGGTGGGATATGGGACTGGTCATCTGTCTCTGAATCCTCCTCTGAGGAGCTCCCTGTAACCATCGAGATATATGCTTCAACAGGTACCATTGCCTGCTCTAAAGACCTTGTTTTCACTCCAGATTTTTCCATAACCGGCTCAAATGGCTGATACACATGAAGAGTAGTTCAATATACACAGATTGTCGACAAATGGAATACGTAATGAAAAAAAGATGGCATGAGATAATTCACATATATGATGCCTGGCTCCATGGCGGTGCATAATTCACAGATATGATAACTGGCTGAAAAACATGGCATTGCATAATTCACATATCTGATATAGAAAGCAAACAGGAGGCATTCACACAAAGCATGTCTAATCTAAGCAGATGGCATGGCAATGCAAGACACCATATGCATGATATGAGCAACACAACCCAGCCAAGTTAGAGCATGCACCTCGGGGGGGGGGGATATGACTGGTCATCTCTCTCTGAATCCTCCTCTGAGGAGCTATCTGTAACCAGCAAGAAATCTGCATCGACAGGTAGCACTGACTGCTCAGAAGACCTTGTTTTCACTCCAGATTTTCCCATGACCGACTCAAATGGCTGATGCACAGGAAGAGTAGATGAATGTATAAACATTGTTGACAAATGGAATACATTATGGAAAAAAATATGGCACAATACAATTCACATATACGATGACTGGCTAAACAGGATGGCATTGCATGATTCACGTATATGATGCCTGGCTAAAGAAGATGGCATTGCATAATTCCCATATACTCCCTCCGTTCCTAAATATTTGTCTTTTTAGAGATTTCAAATGGACTACCACATACAGATGTATATAGACATATTTTAGAGTGTAGATTCACTCATTTTGTTCCGCATGTAGTCACTTGTTGAAATCTCTAAAAAGACAAATATTTAGGAATGGTGGGAGTATGATATAGAAACCAAACAGGTGGCATTCACACAAAGCAAATCTAAACTAAGATGATGACATATAAGGTGTATAATGTAAGCAATGCAAGGCGCCATATGCATGATATGACCAACATCAGCATGCCAGGTTAGAGCAAACACCTCAGGTGGTAAACAGGCATGGTCGGCTCGTTCTGAATCTCCATCTGAACAGTTATCTTCCTCTGGAATACAATCTGGAAATGCAGGAGGGGGGCACTCCGCCCACCATGGAGCGGCGTCTGCATGTCATTATATTCGCACGCAACTGTCTTCTCTTTTTCCCTACATGTTCAGTACGATTGTGTACAATATCTGACATGCATAATAAAAAAAATAGTTAAATTTTGTAAGGCCTAAGGGGTGCATGCAAAATTCAAGACTGATGGTAGCAAACGAGTGGATGGATCCGAAACTAATGATAGCAGGTAGATTATAGCTTCAGTTTAAAAAGATAGACAATGGATCATCTATTGTTTGTTGCCCACCCAACATGAAACACATAGAAGACCCCAGATGAACCAGATAGTAGACAGATACTATTCGTTGCTGGCTCGATATGAGACCCATGGGCAATTCAAAACTCAAGATTGAACGATAAAGTAGCAGGTAATAATAACCGATGTATAACGTAAGCAAACATGAAAGACTGCGACCTCTCTTCCGGAACTGCGTAGTCCTCAGGTTCATCTGCTCAGTCGATGATGGTAATGCAGTTGGCGTGGCTGCCGGCAACGGGGAAGATGATCTGAGGCGGCAAAAGGAAGTCTGCAGGGGGGATCTCTGCTGCAGTGAACGCTTCTGTCGATGGTGCACCTCAGGTGGGGTGGATGACGGCATGGCAGGAGCAGGACATAACACACAGAGTTTTCTTTGACGCCTATCTGAAAATGAAGTAAATCTGTAAGGGGTCCTTAGAATTGGAGGATTCTATAAATGCAGGGACAGGAAAAACACAGGAATAGGATAGGAATGCACGTGCAAAACAGAGCATTTGGAAACATAGGATTTCAGTCAACCTGGGTGTTTGGCTCACATGAATTGGAAGAACAGAGGAATGGAGAAAGAAAGTGATGCGACGAGTGTACAACCTCTTTGGCATAGCCTTGTGGACCTCAGCATCATTGGGTTGGACGTGGAGGATGGTGATGATGCTGGTGTGACTGTCGGAGGCGGGGAAGAAGATCCGAGGCCTCTGGAAACGGCGCCGAGGGTACTGCTCCGCTGTGATGGACGGTTCCGTCGTTGGAGCAGCTCCGCTAAGGTGTACGGCGACGAGGCTGAAGCATGACAAGACATACAACGTTAATCTGAAGTGGGACCCTAATATCATCTACAATAGATGATGTAAAATACATCACCAAAAAGTGCTACTCCCTCCGTTCCTAAATATTTGTCTTTCTAGATATTTCAACAAGTGACTACATATGAAGCAAAGTGAGTGAATCTACACTCTAAAATGTGTCTACATGCATCCGTACATTGTAGTCCATTTGAAATGTTAGAAAGACAAATATTTCGGAACGGAGGGAGTAGATGTAAAACGCATCAGCCGCGCCACGGCCGCTCCGACAGATGCTGTAAGTACTGTTCACTCTGAACTTAACTGAAGAAAATGAACTTCACAGTCGAAACTGAATTTTACTATCGATACTGATTGAACTAGTAACAGAGCATTGCAATAGATGTTTAGGGCGTTCGAGCACTAGTAGCTGAGAAGCAGTGATCTAAATCAGCAGACACTCGAGCAGGGAACACACTAGCAGAGAGCAAGTCGTGCAGTAGCACCGCGAGTGAGTGCTAAAGCAGCAACTCCTGTAGCTGCCAGAGGTCGTGCAGCAGCAGCAGTAGCGCAAGCGAGAGCAAGAGTAGAGCAGCAGCACGAACGAAAGCAGGAGCAGTGCAGCAGCGCGACCGACAGCAAGAACAAAGCCGCAGCGCGAGCGAGAGCCGGAGCAGCTGCAGCTAGTGCCGTTGTGGAAGTCGCCGCCGAGGAAGCAACGACATGGGGGAGAGACGCCGTGGATGATGTGGCCGGCGACGGCGCCGTCGATGGAGACACGCCATGTCTGCCCGGTATCGAGCACCGGCAGCCCCGTGAGATCGAATAAAAGATAAAATGCAGCGGTGAGTGCAGAACCTCCTTGGTGGCGCCGAGTTGGCCTCGGCTTCATCGAAGGAATTGGTGAGGGTGCTGCGGTTCCGGTGGGGCAGGTCAAGACGGCGCCGTGGGGATTGAGGTGGCGCGATAGACGAGGCGAACGTCGGGGCAGCTCCTTGGAGGTGGAGGACGGGGCGGCTGATCCGGTGGGACGACAAGATCGACAACGGATCCTCATCCGGTGCGGTGGATGAGGGACGACGAGCTGTTGCGGTGGACGACGTAGTCGGGGAAGAGTCTCCAGCCGGGTGGCGGTTGGGAGGCCGACGGAGGAGCGTGGGGTTTCGTGGGTTTTGGCGGCCTCGGTGTACGAATGGGGGGGGCGAAGGGGCAGGGGGGAGCCAAGCTTAGGGACGCGCTTGTCCGAAATGTAGGGTAAGTTACCAGCGTACCCCCACCAGTTTTGACACCGCGACATGGAGCTTCATTTCCAGCTGAGGGGTAGAAGGGGATTTCGCGTGTCTGGGCTGCGGGAGCGATTTCGGATGAGGAGGGAGTTCTCATGCGCGTCCAAATTTCGGGATAACAAGGCGCGGCGCGGGTTGAAGAAGCGGGAGTTTCAAAGCAGGTGAGACAAAAGATACTCGAGCTTGAAAATTTCGGGATAACAAGGTGTGGATTCCTTGTTCGGCAGAACAAACTTAACGTGTAAAAAAACAATTCATACAAGACACAAGAGAGTCATGTCCCCTTTTACTATATTGCTATAGATGCCATTGAAAAAACTACAAGAAAAATGTAAAAAAAATCGGGAGAACAAGATTACCCTGCACAGTACCAAATCGATTCGCGCTTCCCTCAACAACAACAAAAAACAAATAAATTCCCACCAAAGAAAGAGTAATGTCCCTTTTTATATGATTACAGATGCCATGATCTCGAATTTCAATTTTTGAATCCACGTTATGTTGAATTCGAATATATCGTTAGGTGACCTTGCGGTTTATAATTGATGTAGTCGTACATTTTGATCTTCCATCATATATGAACATTTTACTCCACCATGTGAACATATATATTGTCGTCTACCATATGGACTAAATTTGAATCAATTTTCCTTATTTGAATACGATTGTTGTCAAGTTATACAATAATTTAAATATTATCTTGATAACAAAAAACATACATATAGCAGTAATCATATTTCACTATGAACTACATGTACCATACGCTCTCCAATTCAAATATTTGTATCCATTTTATGTTGAATTCAAATCATAGTACATTATTGGTCTAGGTAGCGAGATGTTTCGGATAATCTAAACCCTGTTTTGATACGTATAATTTTTGGCTGAATTGGGACAAGTTTTGGTATAAGCCTCTTGCAAAACCGGAGATTCTCTCAACAAGCCTCGTGGTTCCGAGAGGGAACGTGTCACCTTTGTGTGCGAAACGATATACGCTGCCTCCCCCCTGATTTTATTTACAGAGGCAACATAGAACTATATGAGTGCCCTGTAAATTTTGGAATTATTTCGGGTTCATTTGGCCTTTTTGTACATTAATTGAGTTTCTGGACTTTTAATGTGCATAATCTAAATATGAATTGCATGCACATGCTCCGGTGCACCAAAGTGGGTTGAAAAATCACATGTGTGTCCTTGGTTGAATTTCTAGGTCCCATGGAAGAAATGAGAATGAAATTCAAACATCTGGGCGTCATGACTCGGCCGAGAACATCGAGAAACTTTGATTTTAAATTCATGTAAATCCAAAACTCGCCTGGAAATCATGAAACTTGGCATGGTGTCATGTCATGGCACTAACATGTTGTGGTAAAAAATTGGGCCGATTTGGAAGCTCGTGGTTTTAAGAGGGAACGTGCCACCTTTGAGTGTGAAACGATATACGCTGCCCCCTGAGTTTCTTAACAAAGGCAACATAGAACTACATTAGTGCCCTGTTAAATTTTGGAATTATTCCGGGTTCGTTTGTCGTTTTTATACATTAATTGAGTTTCTGGTCATTTAATGTGCATAAGTCAAATTTGAACTACAAGCACATGCTCTCGTGCACCAAAGTTGGTTGAAAAATCACATTTGTGTCCTCGGGTGAATTTCTAGGTCCCATGCAAGAAATGAGAATAAAATTAAAATATCTGGGCATCGTGGCTCGGCCGAGAACATTGAGAAACTTGGTTTTAAAATTCTTGTAAATCCAAAACACGTCTGAAAATCATGAAACTTGGCATGGATGTCATGTCATGGTACTACCATGTTGTGGTAAAAAAATTGGCCGAATAGGAACAGATTTTGGTATAAGCTTCTTGCAAACCGAAGCTTCTCTCAAGAAGGCTCGTGGTTCTGAGAGGGAACGTGCCACCTTTGAGTGCGAAACGATATACGTTGTCCCCCTTGAGTTTATTTACAAAGGCAACATAGAACTACATGAGTGCCCTGTTAAATTTCGGAATTATTCCGGCTTCGTTTGGCCTTATTTACACATTAATTGAGTTTTTGGTCATTTAATGTGCATAATACAAATTTGAACTACAAGCACATGCTCCCGTGCACCAAAGTTGGTTGAAAAATCACATTTGTGTCCTCGGGTGAATTTCTACTCCCTCCTTCCATCTATATAGATCCTAATGTGTTTTTCGAGGCTAACTTTGACCAAACGTTAGAGCAATAATATATGACATGCAACTTACACAAAGCATACCTTCAAATTTGTATGTCAAAGGAGCTTCCAACAATATAATTTTCATAGTATACATCTCATGTGCTATTAATCTTGTCAATAGTCAAAGGTTGTCTTGAAAAACACATTAGGCCCTATATAGATGGAAGGAGGGAGTAGGTCCCATGCAAAAAATGAGAATAAAATTCAAACATATGGGCATCGTGGCTCGGTCGAGAACATTGAGAAACTTGGTTTTAAAATCATGAAACTTGGCATTGTGTCATGTCATGGTAGTACCATGCCGTGGTAAAAAAATTGGCCGAATAGGAACAAATTTTGGTATAAGCTTCTTGCAAATCGGAGCTTCTCTCAAGAAGGCTCGTGGTTCTGGGAGGGAATGTGTCACCTTTGTGTGCATAATTCAAATTTGAAATACAAGCACATGTTCCAGTGCACCAAAGTTGGTTGAAAAATCACATGTGTGTCCTCAGGTAAATTTCTAGGTTCCATGCAAGAAATGGGAATGAAATTCAAAATTCTGGGCGTCGTGGCTGGGTTGGAAACATTGAGAAACTTAGTTTTCTAATTCCTGTAAATCCAAAACACGCATGAAAATAATGAAACTTGGCTTGGTGCCATGACATGGCACCAACATGCTGTGGTAAATTTGCAGTCCGATTTGCGAAGGCGCACACATTAACAATCAACAAAGTCATTTTGGAACAAGTGCTGTCACGTTACAATCGGAAACACAAGTATTATTGAAACCGTGGGCGTTCTACTTACTAGTACCATTTATGTGCCGCCACGCGTCCCCATTTTTTATTAGCTAGGAGGCGCCGTGCAGGGTAGCTATTTGAGTATGAGAGGCGTGCGATCAGACCCCTGCGCGTGCTTATCGGGAGGAGAGCCCTTTGACCTCCATCTGCCGTCCACCTCTCTCCCAAGGTCTCCATTAATGGCGCCCGAGCCTCTGTTTAATGGCGTGGCTATGTCTCACTCGACTGAGATTTAAGAGAGAAAAAAGAAAATTTGAAAGCACGGATCTTGATGTAAGATCCGACGGACCTATATAGCATCTACTGCGACTTATAGCAAGACTGATGAATATATAAGGACGATTAAATTTTTATTTGATCAAAGAAGGGCTTGCCCCTTCTGATTTTCATTACTGAAAACCACCACAATTCACAAGAAGTTCAGCACAACTCCATCCTAACACGAAGGACTAAAAGCTACCAGATTGAAATCGCAACATCCCAAGAGGCCAATAAAGGCCAAACATCCGCGCTAGAACCCAACATTTCACAACCGACGACACAATCCACATCCTAAACCGATTATTACATCAAAAGAAACCAGGAAACTGAAGGAAGCCCAGCAGCAACTAGAAGAACATCAATGCCAGGGTCGCCACAGCAAGAGTTTTCTTCATTCCAGCCTCGCAACATTGATCTTCCACAGAAAGATAAGGACGATTAATTGTCTTACATAATTAGAAAGATAATTAAAAAGCCACATGCGGCTACGCCCGAAATACACAAGGGAAAAAGAAGAAGGAAGACAAGGATCTGGCTCGCTGATCTCTACTTTCTTGATGCGTTGCTGCAGGCCGCGGGAACTAGTCTCCGCGGCAAGCGGCGATGAGCTCTTTCGTGTCCTCAAGACGCTGCTTGAGAACATCCACGGATTCCTCCACCAGCCTTTGGCGTTCGTTGCGGAGCATGTCATTCTCGTCCATAAGTTTCTTGACGATGACGCCGGTCCTCTTCAACAAGGCACTGGTCTCCTCCTGCTGGTCTGCACTTCGGACGATCTTCTCCCTCAGCAGGTCGCGCTCGGCCCGGAGCCTCTCATTGCCCTCCCTTAGTTGCCGGATGACGCCGGTAGCCTGTTCAAATAAGGCTTTCATGTCGTCCTGCAACGTCGCCCAGCCGGAGATCTGATCCATCTGGCTATGGACGATCGCATGCATGCGCCTGTAACAGTCGTCGCCTGCCCGCGAGAAATTTTCCCAGGCCGCCGCGGCGCGGCGGGACATCTCTGCTGCATTCGTGGCGCGGCGGGACATCTCTTGTGCTTTTGCGGCGTGGCCAGACCAGTCTGCTGCATCGATGGCGCGGCGGGACCTCCATGCTGCTTCAGCGGCGCGGCGGGACCTCTGTGCTGCTACTTCCGCGCGGCGGGACAAGTCGGCTGCTCTCGCAGCGAGGCAGGACATCTCTCGTGCTTCCGCTTCCATGCTCGCCTCTCCCTGGTGGCAATCTCTCGACCCAGAACTCACGCTGGCCATGGCAGACGCAAGGGAAGGATGCTGAATGACTTGTTTGTTTTTGTGGATGAGGAGTTGAGGAGGAATGTGCAGTCATCTTGGCATACTAGTATTTATAACCGAGTACTAATACGCTCCTAAGTGGGAAACCGTTTAGGTTGTGATCGGTGTGAACAGGTTTGCAATTCAATATAGCGTGGTACTAATACGCTCCTAAGTGGGAAACCATTTAGGTTGTGATTGGTGTGAACAGGTTTGCAATTCAATATAGCGTGGAGTAATTTGGAATGTGACGAGACGCAAGCTCAAAATTTATTGACGGTTCTAGTTTCGAAGTGCGGCACTATTCCCGGATGGAGTACTTCTTTTTCTACTCCCTCCTTTTCGGTTTTATAGGGCTTATATCAAAATTTTAGTTTTTCCATTGTATAAGGCTCAATTTGGCTGATCCCCAACACATGTTCAGATTCCAAGGTGCATTAAATCATTGCATGCAAGTATTAAGAGAAAATTGACCAATGTATGTACTTTATGCATGCATGCATTGATAAACAAAATTTTTGAGAAAAACAAGAGCATTAATTAGGTGCTTTTGCAAACTACAAAAAATATTCAACCACTCACCATCTTGGTTGGTGAGATTTTTGAATTAAGCCCTATAAACCGGAAAGGAGGGAGTACTGCTGTGTACGTGCAATAACTGGCACCGTCGTATACATATCTTACGGTTAATGGGGCGTTCGACAGGAATAGCCGCGTGGCGAGCTCTGGGCTAGTCTTCTTTTCAGACGCATTAAACCTATCTCTCGGGACTTCTCGCACGCACCATCGTGCCACCCACAAAAACTTGTACTCTGAGTTTTGTAGTACGTTATACAGGAAGAGAAGAGGTGCACGCACGCACTCGTCCTCTCACACACGCGTCTGTTTTTTCTCGAAAAGGAGGATGATGACCCCCGGCTTCTGCATCTGGGAGTCACACACGCATCTGTAGCTACGAATTGTAGTGTTCTCAACCATCCGATTGGCTCTATCATGGATGTACCTATATACTAAAACATGTCTAGATACATCTATATTTTGACAAATAGAAGGCATGTATTTTGGAACGGAGGGAGTGCTTGTCATCAAAATGGATAAAAAGGGACGTATCTAGAACTAAAATTCGTCTACATACATCTCCTTTTATCCATTTTGATGACAAGTAGTACTTCTTACCCAAAGGAACTTTATATCCAACAGACACAAAATATCCGTTCGACTGTTGGAAATTACTGATCTGATGTCGAAGTAATTGCTGCATCGCCACCAAAACCCACCATTTCTTAAGCTAAAGTAGACCAAGGTAATCCCTATATTAGCATATTACTAAGATAAACAGAAGGCAATGTAGAAACATTTAGGACGTGAGCTTGTCAATCTGAATGTGGAGGGACACAAGCTTAGCCCCGGTCAGCAGCTTGGGCGGAACTGTCAAGAAGGTCAGCTCCTGCACGTCGACGTCGCCGGGATCCTTGCTCCTTGTCATCTCCATTTCCACCTTGACGGCGTCGGTCGTGCCTTTGGGCTCCCCCGACGGGCCGTTCGCCCACAGCTTGGCCACGTAGTGCGGCAGTGGGGATGCCCCCGCTCTGATGCAGACGACCGACACGGCGATAGGCGCGCCGATGTCGAGCACGCCGCCGACCAAGAAAAATGCGCGGCGGTCCTCCTCCGCGAACAGCAAGAGCCGTGGCTCCGACAGTGGCACTTGCAGCTGGAGCACCTTGCCGTACTGGATCCTGTGCACGGGCATGGGATGCGCGGTGCTGATGTGGTGGTAGAGCATCGGCGGCGGGCCTTCGTAGCCGCAGACGGGCACGGGGCATTTGCAGGGCGCGAGCGGACACACGCTCTGGTGATCGGCGAGCTTGTGGTAAGTGACGTAGAGCCCACAGCCTTCGTGCGGGCACTCCACCCTCACCGACGAAAGGACAGAGTCCACCGCCGTGTTCCGCACGTCAAAGCCACCGCCGCACTCGCACTTCTGGCACTGCCGCTGGTTCCCGGGGCGCTCGACGCGGCAGTCCGCGCAGGCCAGGTGCCCTCCATTACACTGCAGAAATCAATCGAACATCACATCAATCAAGAAACCTGCAGCTTGCTCAATCAGCCGAACGGACGAGGTGTATTCGAACCTCATACACTGGAGGCGTCAAGGGGCGGAGGCACAAGGGACAGTGGAGCACGGTGAGGTCCATCGAGACCTTAGAGAGCTCCATCGTTGGGTCCTGTTCGGTCTGCATGATCTCGCCCTCCTCGTGCACAACCATCTCTCGACTTGGGCCGGGGTATTACAAAGCTTTACCGTCACATATTTTATACTACTTCAAGGTGCATTAAATCAACACATGGAAGTATCAAAAGGAGAGTCACGGCATGCATGCATGCGTTGTAATTAATGCATCGGTAAACGCAAATTATTGAAATATATCGAGTGCAGTGCTTTGATCTGTCGCGTCAACTGCTACTTAGGCGCCGTTCGGTGGGCCGGCGCCCTGAGTCGAGGAGGTGGACGTCGTCGATGGATGCATCTCTTCTTGCCTCCTGTAACCAGCACTGCATCGCCTCGTGGCCTTAATGTTTTATTAGTATAGTACTCCATCCGTTCCCAAATATAAGTCTTTCTAAAGATTCCAGCAAGTGACTACTACATACAGAGCAAAATGAGTGAATCTACACTCTAAACTATGTCTACATACATCTGTATACTGTATTCCATTTGAAATAGTATCTAAAAAGGCTTATATTTATGAACGGAGGGAGTATATGGCATTTTTATTCCAGTCGTAACGTTTTCACTGTGAGGTGGGGCCGCAGTTGAGCAAACCCACCCCGCCCACCGGGCGTCGGCGAGTTTAGAATTACTAGAAGAGAGAAACGAGGGAGGAGAGCTAGCTGTAGCACGGACGCTGTTGTCAGATGGGACTCGTGTTTATAGAGTAGGAGTACTGAGCACTCGTGCCTCTTTTTTTTTTAGGGAAAATTAGTCGTATGTCTAGTACCACTAGTTGGGTGCGTGCGACCTATAGCTGTCATCACTTTAGGTCTCCTTTTCGAACCGCGGCTACGCTTCACAGTACATATTATTTCACGCATTTATCCTCCTATATGTACTCCTAGGCTACTTCCACGTGCTCCCATTCGCCGACATGTTGGACATAGAGCATCTGGGTCGTAGTGCATGCACGACTCGGAGCATATGCCGGGGTACTTTACATTTCAGACCTCACGAATTACATGCAAACCCCCCGCGGAAGAATAAATAAATGAATGAATTACTACATGAAACCGGATTATTTTCGTGGAAACCGGAGCACGTTCATTAAATTTTGGACATAACACGTTTATAAAAAATGACCGGACCGAAACCAGTCTAAGGGCCTCTTTGATTTTTCCCGCAAAAAAAGGGCCTCTTTGATTCCCAGGATACTGAAAACACAGGAATGGGGGAAGTATGATGGCGATGAACCAAGACGAGGAGAAATCTAACTCAGTTAGAGGTTAGAGTTAGATTCTAACCCTGAACTAACTCTAAACCAAAGAGGTGTATGGATGGCAGGGTTAGATTGACAATAAATGCTCTATCTCAATCATTTGACTACTTTGGACCCTATTTCCTGCCGGATTTGGAGGGTGCTTGGATACGTTTTAGTTCCATGACTAAAAGTAGTGGGACTAAAACCGGATTTACTCCTTGGCGAGCGAGCGCTGCGACGCTCGATTCCCATGTGGGAATTGTTGGAACCGTGGGACCCTCTTTCTTTCCTAATAAATCTCCCCCTAATCCAACCGTGGGGTCTTTCCTCAAATAAATCTCTCTCTTCCCCTGAGATCTCCCTCTAATCTCTCTCTCTCTCCTCCCTCTAATCTCTCCCCCTGATTTTAAGGGGGTGGGTGGCTGCATGCATCGTACTTTTGTTTCCTGGGCCTTACTTGTGTTTACGGTTTGCATGCAGATTAAAAAAATGGAAATAAAGGAAAAGGAAACAACACATGGAACCGCTTCAATCTGGAATACAAAGGCTGGTCGGAAAGCGAGCGCTCCGACGCGCGAGCGCTAATTAGCAACGCCCGACTAAAACTTGCTAGCCTCACCCATGCTTGGATCCAAATACTAAAGAGACTAAAATCAAGTTAATGAGCATTTATTATCCTCCAAACCCTCCAATCTAGAACTCGCCTGTGTTAAAGGAGAGGAGTTAAATGAGGAGAGAGAGGACTAATCCACACTTTAGTAGGGGTACCCCTGACTAAATTTTTTTAGTAGCCCCTCTTTAGTCAGGGGTGCTTGGAACTTTAGCCTCTTAAAGAGACTATTTTTAGTCAGACTAAAATAATTCCCTTGGATCCAAGCACCCTCTTGGCGTGGCCGGCTCTTCTGTGGCCTCCTCCCGCTTACAATTGACATAAACGAACCATATATACAAATCAAGCATGCAAAACATGATAATTTTTACTTTGTCCATACAAATGAGATATCCCACTTAAACATACAAGTCGTCAATCAAGCTTCACAAAATAAAAAAACACTTCATGAAACAAAGAATGAGCTAACTCATCACGGAAGTCATTCACGATAGGGAGGGAGCCCGGAGCACCTCACGCACCGAGGGAGGAGCTCGCCATCGTCGCTCTGGAGGAAGGCTTTGTAGAGCCCAAGCCCCGGGAACCCCTCCGACGCCGGCCCTTGCGAGTTGAGGTCGACACCGTAGCAGGGCCGCTTGCCACCGACTGGGAACTTAATCTTTGGGCCTCTAGAAATAATGCAAGCCTGTAATTAAAATGCCTAGAAAGGATAACTAAATCTTTGGGCCTCTAGAAATAATGCAAGCCTGAAACTGAAATACCTAGAAAGGTGAACTGAATCTTTGGGCCTCTAGAAATAATGCAAGCCTGAAAGTGAAATACCTAGAAAGGTGAACTGAATCTTTGGGCCTCTAGAAATAATGCAAGCCTGAAACTGAAATACCTAGAAAGGTGAACTGAATCTTTGGGCCTTTAGAAATAATGCAAGCCTGAAATTGAAATACCTAGAAAGGTGAACTGAATCTTTGGGCCTCTAGAAATAATGCAAGCCTGAAATTGAAATACCTAGAAAGGTGACCTGAATCTTTGGGCCTCTAGAAAGATTTATTACCTCCTCAAGCAGCATCAAACAATTCCATGCGTGCACCACAAATCTATACCAAGTTTGATCAGGATCTACTTTTCTAAATCAGAATTAGCGCTAGAGCAAGCAAGATCAATGATATGGCCGTGAGACAGAGAAGGAACGAACAAACTCACTCCTGTCGTGACCTCCCTGGTAGATGCGCCGTTGCCGCGCACGACAGAGGGAGAAAAACGACTGGTGAAGGGGTAGCGGGGCGACCTTCGAAGGCCGGAGGGAGGGGCGGCCGGAGTAGGGCGGTGGAGGCCGGAAGGAGAGGGCGGCCGGAGGAGAGAGAGGGCGAGCAGCCCTATGGGGAACAGAGAGGAGTCGTGCGAGAGGGGGGAGCGATCTGGTGCGGGCAGGGGAGATTTTTTAGTTCTCTTTTAGTGGGCCCGAGGATAACTAACCCAATTAGAACCTCTCCACCGGGCTAGTTTTTTTAGCTGGGTTAGAGCAAACTAGCTCAAACTAACCCCTCTTGTTTCGATAATTTGAGGCTATTTCAACCCAAACTAGCTCTAACTCAGGGATCCAAACAAAGAGGAGTGTTACTGTACATGCTACAGTGTGGACCGTAGCACATTGTTTTTTATGGCCATATCACCACATTGTTTTCTACTGCTGGTTCACTGGGCTGCCGTGGTTCGCACTCCTCCGACCTGAGTAGTACTGTAGTATAGTACTAGTATATACCGCATCATTCTTTGCTCCTTCTTACTACTCCGACATGTGGGAGAGCCAGCATCCGGGTTGACGTGTCATGCACCAGATTAGAGCGCGGAACGGAAGGGGGGCATCACCCCGGTCGGAGCGCCAGTAATTCATTACTATAGTGAGTGGTCATATCACAAGTCTTTCCAGCAGGAACGCGCCGTCAAATCGCATAGCCCCACCTGCTCACCCTCCTCGCCTCTCTGTCAAACCGCCTACCCGAAAACTGTCACGCGTACTGCCCGGGAAAAGCCCCGCCCTCAACTTTTAACTACGCGAAAATAGTTCGAGCTTGTTCGTTCTATATAAATACAGTACTTACTGTATGTTTATTCACCCGTGGGGTTGTTCAATGAATGGAGGGGCGGGGAGCACAAGTGAACAATACTGTAGTACTACTAGTAGTAAGTAGGAGTCGTACAGTAGTCACCTTAAATAGAGAGTTTCTTTTCTTTAGTGCCACGTACACAAATTGAAACGCTTGTTGTGGAGAGAAAAAAGATAATCACTCCATTATATATGGACGCAGGGTCCTGAGCGCTTCCTTTACCAGGGTTGCTCTCTTCATTCTCTCATCCTCTCCAGATATAAACAAGACAGCGGTAGCGACATTTTCTCTCTGCTCACCGCTGGTCACAGATCCGGCCGGATCCCTTTGGCCGGTGTGTGTAGAGGACTAAAAGGTGCATCGTTCACGCGGTCATCGCCGCCGAGGGAGGAAACCCACAGCTGCCGAAGGGGCCCGATCCTCTGCCCGTGCCGTTCTCTCCGACACAGCGCCGGCTCGGGAGGTCCTCCGACCCTTCTTCCTCCCTGTCGTATTGTCTGCAGATCTGACCTGCCGCCGCCGACATCCCGGCGACCCTCAGGTATAAGTTCTTCGAAAGCGGCCTTGCTCTACTGCCCCAGCTCCCCACGTGTCTGCATTTGCATCTTTTTCTACTCCCATCAGCTCTTCCAAAGCCACCTAAATTTTTAGTATTATTAGAGGTAAAGCTACTTCATGCATTCGAATCTAGGGCTTTGTTCAAACAACGAAGAAAGGGGGGAAAGTTGTAGCATGAATCTAGGATTGATTCAAAGAGGAAATAATATGGTGAAAGTAGTAGAGACCGGATACCCAACCGGTCTCTTGGTTGAAAAGGGAAATAATGGGAAAACGCAGTACAAACTGGATAAGGAACAGATCTATTATTGGTTGAAAAAAGGATAGAAAGTGGCGGCTGGTGGACAAGTCAACAGAGTATGTCCAGGTTAGATTTGCTGCCATCACATAGTAAAAGGTATCCAGGATTAGATTTGCTGCCCTCACATAGTAAAAGGTCTCAGGATTAGATTTGCTGCCCTCACATAGTAAAAGGTCTCAGGATTAGATTTGCTGCCCTCACATAGTAAAAGGTCTCCAGGATTAGATTTCCTGCCCTCACATAGTAAAAGGTCTCCAGGATTAGATTTGCTGCCCTCACATAGTAAAAGGTCTCCAGGATTAGATTTGCTGCCCTCACATAGTACAAGGTCTCCAGGATTAGGTTTGCTACCCTCACATAGCATGAACAAACTCGGCATCACCACTTTATGCCTCCTTGTAGGTACATTGTGCTGATGTGTCCACTGTCGCATGTCCTTATACCAACCTTTTGCTGTTGTTAATGCAAGGGCGCATGTAAAAATGAAGTGATCACACTGTTACCTTAGGGACATGTCTAACCAGTGTTATTGTTAATCTAATGCCTCCAGTGATAAGATGCAATTAAACTGTGTTACAAATGGCACTCCTGCTGTTTTCCCCAGTATGATAAGTAAGTTGCTCCTTTACGCTGCTGAGTGTCCTGGTGTCCCCACGGTCCCATGCCCTTAAACCAACTCTTTAGCTGCTGTTGATTTACTGTGTCTGGTAAACAAGCAATGCCACCATTAAAGTAATCCCATATTTGAGGAATCTCATTGTTGATTGTAATCCTTCTGGTAACATGAAGCATTGCTGACGTTTTAAAATTTCTACTGTCCTTGCGTGATTGCCATGAACATAATTAAGATGCTTCTTTTCATTTTGTATATGTTTTGTATATTCTTATTGACCAGGAACTGTTTACTTTCTATCTTTTTGTGCAGATAGGGATATCCATTTCACCTTGTTGCTATTGTGACCTTTTGGTGAACTGCGCAAAACACTTTTTTTGGAATGAGTGTCTTGTGCAGTTCAACTAAAATGTCACGTGGGCAACATCTCTCAATTTTGGTGGAACTGCACAAAATGGTGATTGGAGTTTCCAAAATCTCCGTCAAGTTCTGCTGGTAATCTCGTGCAACATTTTCTTAGCCTTTGCAAGATGGAGCCGTCACTGTCACCACAATCGCACTTTTTTTAGTGGAACTGCACAAAAGGATAAGAAAATTGTAGTTGCACCTTACATGAGCCGGACAACCAACCTTAATGTTGCTCAATTTTTGTGCAACTACTAAAGAAGAACCTGCCAGCTCACAAGAGCAAGTACTTCTTGCTAGCTGAATTATACAATTTTTACTTCATTTCAGGTGAACTGCAGAAAAAGTGGCATGAATTGAATCATCGAGTGGAGCTACAGGTTGACCTCCAATAGTGCCATTATTATAGTAATCATGCTCTTTATTATCTGTGTTGTGCAAACAGGAATACTCAACTACAGATGTTGTGACGGTCAAGCGCATTCGCCAAGTTCTTCGATTGTATGACATGGCTAGCCAAGATGGATTTAATCCCGATATTCACTTTATCAAAAGGCTCTAATGGGTTGGTTCTGAATCTTGCAAGCTGGGAATCAGTGAGATGTGTAGGCATCTTTGTTGTACTTATTATTTGAATCTTATTTGTTGGTTCTGAATCTTGCAAGCTGGGAATCAAGGAGATGTGTAGGCATCTTTGTTGTACTTATTATTTGGATCTTATTTGTTGGTTCTGAATCTTGCAAGCTGGGAATCAATGAGATGTGTAGGCATCTTTGTTGTACTTATTATTTGGATCTTATTTGTTGGTTCTGAATCTTGCAAGCTGGGAAACACGACATGATGATGCAGAGGACAACAACCATAACAAACAGTTCAAACTTGGTAGTATTATCTTTGTGAAAGTGTGACAAATGTGCTGATCGTGTGCGTCCTGAGAATAATAATTCTAATTGTTGTGCATGTTGATCCTGTGGCACTGATAGAACGAGCGAATGCATTGCTTGTTTTAAGTATAAATTTCTATTAAAGCTAATTTAATTTAAGTAAAGTGACCACTAACTCCTGTTATTACAGTACCAATACAGACCCGCTCGTGAACCGACGTGTGGCCGAGGGTGCATCTTCTGCCGGGAGTGCAGCGGACGAGGGAGGGGTAGTAACTGTTGTCGCCTGTACACACTCAGCTTACTGTTGAATCCAGTTCCCCAAGAGCTGAAAAACAAACTGTTGCCGCCGCCTCGTTCACTCGAAGAGACTCCAATGGCGATCCGAGGGGTGAACCTGCTGGATATGGACTTCAGCAAGGAGTTCCCCTTTGAGTTCGCCGTTCAGTCCTATGGCTGCACCAAGTTGGATGTGATGTACACCAACGATACGGACTCGGTGAAGCTCTGCCTCGCCTCAGTCCTATGGCTGCCCCAGATTCTGGAGCATTCGCCCGTTTCATCGGCAGCGCTGACTGCACCTTCGCTACGGTGGAGAGAAGGAAGAACGCGACGATTCGGCCATCTGGTGCAACAAGCTTGTCGACATCCAGAAGCAATACAAGATCATCAGCAACGGGCAGGAGAAGGACTCCGTGGTTGACCTCGCTGAGACCATCATCGACCCCTGATACGCCAACATGAAAGAAGACGACCTGAACACGTGGGAGGTACCTCTAAATCTAGCCTACATAACCTACGCGGCCAAGGACGCATACGCATGCTACGACATGTACAGGCAGATCTTGGACATGAGGGCGTGTCTGCTCCCCGTAACCGACGAGTACACGGACAGCCACAGCGTCATGATCAAGCGTGCCAGGAAGGTCTAGATGTTGTACTTTATCTGTTTATAAGCACCTTTATCATCTGAGTGTTTCATGCATTAGCCTATGTGTCGTAATTATCTGTTTTGTCCGAAATATTTCTTTTAAGAACCCATTTACCTGATTGCTTTTTTTAGTGGCTATTTGTTTATGTATGTAAACTAGTTCACTTGTCCGTAAAAAAAACTAGTTCACTCGGCTGCCGTGCTTTGAATCTCCTTCCTCCCAACATATTCCCCTCCTCAGGTGGACCCAGCAGGTCTCTGAATTTTCTCCCACTTTCTTTTTCGATGTAAACTGAGTTTTCTCCCAGTACTTTCCCCTAGAACCAACTCAACTGTCCCACGTCTAGCCTAAATAATAATAATACCCCACGTACTATTAACTCATCAAATTAAAATGATATTTTATTTCATAAGTTGAAAGTTCTTTCAAAATAATAATAATAATTGTTTATATATAACTTGGCAAGTTAACTCCTAGTGATTGCGAACATAAGCTTGCAAAGATTTTACTGACGTGCAATCATGTGTTTATGTTTTTATAACATTTCTCCGTCTAGCCCAACATGATATTTTCACCCAGCCCAGCAAGTCCGCGGATTTCGAGAAAAATGCATATGGGATTTAAACGGGTTGCATAGATGCTACATCATTGTTTCACCCAGCCCACCAAATGGACTAAAAAACAAATGGACTGGCTGACATGTGGGCCAGTAGGTCGAAGCCTAAGAAGGCGTTGGATTTACATCCAACGGCCAGCATTCTTCTTCAATCTCTCGTCTTCTTCCCCCAGCGCTGCCGGAACCGCCTGCTCCAGCCTTCGGCGTCCAGCGGCGTTGTTTTGCGCTCCTCAGCGAAACGCTACCCCGCCGAAGGCCAGGCCATGCCTCCACTCCGCACCTCCTGTTATTCTCTGCCGAGTGTAGGCCCACCCCGCACCCGAACCAGTCAAGTTTCCCACTCCTCTCCGTCTGCGACTCCACTGCCGCGTCTTCCCCATCTGCGGGTCGTTCCAGTCTGGGGCCTCGCCGTCGTCCACCGCCTCGGTGCACTCGGCACGGCGTGGTCAACATACGAGAGTCATCGGAAGGGGACTGTACGTGGAGAGCCTGACGGCTGGGACGCACGACGTCCATGGTCGCACGCAAGGAAAGTTCCTCCTTATTACGCACTGTACGTGCACTGTACGTTGGAAGGGCTTCTGTATTTCGCGAAAAAACGTTCTCCCCGCTGACAGGTCGGACCCACCAGCTATATCTTCGCATGCAAGGAAGTGCCTCCTTATTATGCACCAAAAAATGAATACCCCTGCTAGCTGGGACCCACCATAGTGGGTGGCTGACTTGTGGGCCTACTAAGTTGACGAGGACGGAGGGCTTTGTCAACTTAGTCAATATGAACGATTCTAGCTCCAGTGACCGTACGATGTCCATCCAACGGCCATAGTGCTTCTTCAACCTCTGGTCTTCTTGCTCCAGCCCCCCAAAGCAGCGCCGGTCGTGCCGCGTGCTCCTGCCTCTCGTGGCCGGCTGTGATGCCGCGGAGGCCTCACCGCCCCCTACTACTCCCACCGCTGGACCAGGGTATCCCTCTACTCACCCACACCCACTGTTATTCTGCGGCGACGGCAGCCTCACGCCGCAGCCGAACCAGTGAACCCTCGTACTCCTCTCCGCGTGGGCATCCACTGCCACGTCTTCCCCGGCTCCGCGTCCTCCCCTTCCTAGGCCTCGCCGTCGTCCACCGCCTTGGTGCTCTCGGCGCGGCCTGGTCAATGTGGTCAACGACCGACTTCCATCGGAAGAGTACTGTACGTGGAGAGGCTGACAGCTGGGTCCACGGCCACAACCCAGCTTTTTTGTGATTTGCCAAGTAAGTCGCTTTGTCAGGCCTGTTGGGCTACAAATCTTTCAAGACGAGGAGAGCTTCATTTGGCTGGCCGAGAAAATGGCCTATCAGTAATGAGAAATGGGCTGTACATTTTTAAAACACATCAAACCGACAATTAGTTTCAAATATCTTTTTTTCATTTCAAGATTTAAAATTACATTAATTTTTATGCGTGGAGAATTTGTTGATTTTATATTGATATACATTTATTTTTAAAATCAGTTTGAATGTGAGTCGAAATTTCGGGATTAAAAACAGTTCGGACCGCACCAAAATATGCAAAATTTCGTATAATTTTTTAACCGTGGCCACAATATGGGCTGTAATGCTAACAAAAAGAATATGGGCTCCAAAAAAAGCTTAAGAATTAGCAAATGGGCTGTAAATTATTAGAAATAATGGCAGATGGGTTGTATGCTGTTTTCCACAGATTTGAGGCTTTCCTAAAAAAAAGGTTGACGCACAAGCAGTGACTGTTGGATGTCCATCGAACGGCCGTCGTGCTTCTTCAATCTCTGCTCTTCCTGCTCCAGCCGCTCAAACAAGCGCCGGCGGGACTGCCTGCTCCCTCCTCCCCGCGGCCGGCTGTGCTGCCGCGCAGGCCTCACCGCCCCACCGTACTCCCATCGCTGGCCTAGCCATCCCTCTACTCACCCACACCTGTTGTTATTCTCCGGCGACGGCAGACGAACCAGTAAACCCTCGTACAGTCGTACTCCCCTCCACGTGGGAAACAACTGTCGAGTCTTCCCTGCTTCCGTGTCGTTCCCTTCCTAGGCCTCGCCGTCGTCCACCGCCCTGGTGCTCTCGGCGTGGCCTGGTCAACATGGTCAACGACCGACATGCATCTGAAGTGGACTGTACGTGGAGAGGCCGACAGCTGGGTCCACGGCCGCACGTAAGGAAATGCCTCCTTATTACGCGCAAAATAATGATTCCTCCACCTGACATCAGGGACCCACCGAAAGGGCCTCTGTATTTCGCGAAAAAAACGTTACCGCCGCTGACAGCTCGGACCCACCAGCTATATCTTCGCACGGAAGGAAGTGCCTCCTTATTACGCACAAAAAATGAATACTCCCCCTGTTAGCTGGGACCCAGTATAGTGGCAGGCTGACTTGTGGGCCTACTAAGTTGACGGGGACGGAGGGCTTTGTCAACTTAGTCAATATGCACGATTCTAGCTCTAGTGACCGTACGATGTCCATCCAACGGCCGTAGTGCTTCTTAAACCTCTGGTCTTCTTGCTCCAGCTGCCCAAACCTGCGTCGGTCGTGCCTCGTGCTCCTGCCTCCCGTGGCCGGCTGTGATGCGGCGGAGGCCTCACCGCCCCCTACTACTCCCACCGCTGGCCAGGCCATCCCTCTACTCACCCACACCCCCTGTTATTCTGCGGCGACGGCAGCCTCACACCACAGCGAACCAGTGAACCCTCGTACTCCTCTACGCGTGGGCATCCACTGCCGCGTCTTCCCCGGCTCCGCGTCGTCCCCTTCCTAGGCCTCGCCGTCGTCCACCGCCCTGGTGCTCTCGGCGCGGCGTGGTCAACATGGTCAAGGAACGGCTTCCATCGGACGTGGACTGTACGTGGAGAGGCTGACAGCTGGGTCCACGGCCGCAGCAAGGAAGTGCCTCCTTATTACATGCAAAATAATTATTCCTCCACCTGACAGCGGGGACTCACCGGACGGGCCATCGTATTTCGCGAAAAAAATGTTTGCCCCTGACTGCTGGGACCCACCAGCTACATCTTCGCACGCGAGGAAGTGCGTCCAGGCAAAAAAAACGATTCGCCCCCCTGACTGCTGGGACCCACCAGCTACATCTTCGCAGGCAAGGAAGTGCCTGACAGTTGGGACCCACCTGGTCGAAGCGTACGTAGCGTTGTCATTCTGGTTGCGAACGTGTACATACATATATACTAGTGGATGTAGAGGCGCGTACGTGTTGGAGTAGAGGTGCGCACGTAGCATGTACACGTACGTACAGCGGCAAGGGTGCAAGAAAGAAAATAAGGCCACGTATGTGTACATACGAGCGGGATCTCAAACGCCTACTCGCGCATACCTACGGCCAGGGCTCGTGTACATGGCTGGGTCGGAAAGGAGAAACAACGTCGTCGTCGTGTTCATGGGGAGGCAACGGAATGCGTCGTGTTCATGGGGAGGCAACGGAATGCGTCGTGTTCATGGAGAGGGGTGTGGCGTACCGCAAACCGGAGGAAACGGACCTCCTACGGTCGAAACGGGGGTCTTGTTGATCGGGAGGAGTGTGGCGTACCGCAAAACGTAGGAAACGGACCTCCTACGGTCGAAACGGGGGTCCTGTTGATCGGGAGGGGTGTGGCGTACCGCAAAACTGAGGAAACGGACCTCCTACGGTCGAAACGGGGTCCTGTTGATCGGGAGGGGTGTGGCGTACCGCAAAACGGACGAAACGGACCTCCTACGGTCGAAACGGGGGTCCTGTTGATTGGGAGGGGTGTGGCGTACCGCAAAACGGGACTCCACGGGATACTGTTCATCTCCATCATCGACCTCCTCCAGCCTCCACGGGCTACCGTCGACCTCCTCTAGCCTCCACGGGCTCCTGTTCATCCAGCCTCCACCGCGCGCTACTCCACCGGCTACTGTTCAACCACCCCTCCACGGGCACCCCTCCACCGTCTACTGTTCATCCATCCCTCCACACCACGAGGTCATGTTCAACCACCCCTCCACGGGCACCCCTCCACCGTCTACTTTTCATCCAGCCCTCCACACCACGGGGTCATGTTCATCCAGAGGCAACGCCACCGCTCACTGTTCATCCACCCCCCCCCCCCCCCCGCAACGCTCACTGTTCATCCCAAAGGCAGCATCGATCGACTTCAGTTAGCATTAGTAGTGAAGGAATCGCTCGATCGGGTTCAGTTAACAGCCATCGATCGATCACTCGGGTTCAGTAACGCGTAGCCTGCAGTGCAATCGCTCGGGTTCAGTTAGAGCCCAACGCCTCGCTCGGGTTCAGTTAGAGCCAACGCCTCGCACACACGCGCGTACGTGTACGAGAGAAATGCGCATCGCTCGGCCCCCGACCTCCCACCGTAACAGGGAACTCGCCGAAATTTTCCTCGCCCTCGCTTCTACCACGGCGTTTTCCGTCATGGACGGCCCAAAGAATGTCATGCAGCTGCGTCTCCGGCCCGCCCAGGACGAAAAGCCCATTTTCTGTCATGATTTGGTGGTGGTGTTACCCACCGTATAGGAAATATTAGACCTAGACACGGCGCACAATTATCGTGGCGCTCCGAAGTCAAATTCCGCATTAATCTATTCACACTCAGAGTGTAAGTCTTCATTGATTGAAGACATACATTACTTCGTATGTTGCACATCTAAGTCATCATCATGCATAAGTGTTAGGATGTGTGCCTGATCACAGGACATTTGAGGATTCCAAGATATTTAGCTCACACCGCAACTTGCAAAACCTTTTCTCATCCAAGGGCTTTGGGAGGATATCTGCCAATTGCTCTTCATTGTTGACGTGTATGATATCAATATCTTCCTTCATGACATGATCTCTGAGAAGTGATGACGAATTTCAATGTGCTTTGTCTTCGATTGCTGAACTGGGTTGTTGGAAATCTTGATGGCGCTTTCGTTGTCGCAGTAGAGTGGTACTTGTTTCTGATGGATGCCATAGTCCTTGAGTGTTTGCTTCATCCATAGAAGCTGAGCACAGCAAGATCCAGCAGCAATGTATTCAGATTCAGCAGTGGAGAGTGATACACAGTTCTGCTTCTTTGAAGACCAACAGACAAGTGATCGTCCCAGAAAGTGACACGTGCCTGATGTAGACTTGCGATCCACCTTGTCACCAGCATAATCAGCATCCGAGAATCCAACTAGATTAAACTCTGAGCCCTTTGGATACCATAATCCTAGTGTTGGGGTGTAAGCCAAATATCAAAGAATTTGCTTCACAGCTACGTGATGCGATTCCTTTGGTGCCGCTTGGAATCAAGCACACATGCAAACACTGAGCATGATATCTGGCCTAGATGCACATAATTAAAGTAAAGAACCAATCATGGAGCGGTATACCTTTTGATCGAACTCTTTACCATTGGCGTCAGGACCCAGATGACTCTTGGTTGGCATTGGCATCGTATAACCTTTGCAGTCTTGCATTCCAAACTTCTTCAGGCAATCTTTGAGATATGAAGATGCCATTGCTTGCTGACAAATTTGAAGACCGAGGAAGAACTTCAGCTCACCCATCATGGACATCTGATATTGCTCTTGCATCATGTGTCCAAACTCATCACTGTATTTCTGGTTGGTATGGCCGAAGATAATGTCATCCACATATATTTGGCACACAAATAGTTCACCATCATATGTCTTCGTGAAGAGTGTGGGATCCAGGGAACCCGGTTTGAAGCCTTTGCTCTTCAGGAAGTCTTTGAGTGTGTCATATCAAGCGTGAGGGGCTTGTTTGAGGCCATACAGTGCCTTGTTTAGCTTGTACACCATCTCAGGATGTTTTGGATCTTCAAAGCCAGGAGGTTGTGCAACATACACTTCTTCTTCAATCTTTTCGTTGAGAAATGCACTCTTCACATCCATTTGATACAGTAGGATGTTGTGATGATTTGCATAGGCTAGTAATATGCGAATAGCTTCAAGCCTAGCCACAGGAGCAAATGTTTCATCGAAGTCAATCCCTTCAACTTGAGTGTATCCTTGAGCAACGAGACGAGCCTTGTTTCTGACAACTTGACCATGCTCATCTTGCTTGTTGCGATATATCCATTTTGTGCCTATTATGTTGTGCTTGCGGGGGTCAGGACGCTTGACAAGTTCCCAGACATTGTTCAGCTTGAACTGTTGAAGCTCTTCTTGCATAGCTTGAATCCATTCAGGTTCCTTGATGGCTTCAGCAACTTTCTTTGGTTCAGATATTGAGACAAATGCAAAGTGCCCACAGAAATTTGCTAGCTGTGTTGCTCTTGAACGAGTGAGTGGACCATGCGCATTGATGCTATCAATTATCTTCTCAATCTGTACTTCATTTGCAACACGAGGATGAACCGGACGAAGATTTTGCTCTTGCGGATCATTGTCATCCTTAGGAGGATTGTCTTCGGGCTGAGCACTGTCTTCAGGTTGATTTTGTATAGAAATGATAAGTTCCTCTTCAGGTTGTGCTTCATTTGGTATGATTTCTCCAGTTCCCATGAGCTTGATGGATTCACTAGGTGGAACTTCATCTAGCACATTTGGCAGGTGCTCTCTTTGCGAGCCATTAGTCTCATCGAACCGCACATCCACAGTTTCAACCACTTTATAGTGAAAGAGGTTGAAGACTCTGTAGGAGTGCGAATCTTTTCCGTAACCAAGCATAAAACCTTCATGTGCTTTCGGTGCAAATTTTCAAGTGTGATGTGGATCCTTGATCCAGCACCTAGCACCAAATACTCTGAAGTAACTGACATTTGGCTTCTTACCAGTGAGGAGTTCATAGGATGTTTTCTTCATAAGCTTGTGAAGATAAACACGGTTGATGACATGGCATGCAGTATCAATAGCTTCAGGCCAGAACTTTCTTGGAGTCTTGTATTCATCGAGCATCGTCCGAGCCATCTCAATGAGTGTTCTGTTCTTGCGCTTCACGATGCCATTCTGCTGAGGTGTATACGGAGCGGAGAACTCATGAGTGATTCCCAATGTATCCAAGTAAAGGTCGAGGCCGGTGTTCTTGAACTCAGTGCCGTTGTCACTTTTGATATGCTTGATCTTGACGCCATAGTTGTTCATGGCACGGTTGGCGAAGCGTCTAAAGACATCCTACACTTCAGTCTTGTAGAGAATTATGTGCACCCACGTATATCTTGAATAATCATCAACAATGATGAAGCCATAGAGACAAGCAGTAGTAGTGAGAGTAGAGTAGTGAGTAGGGCCAAATAAGTCCATGTGTAGCAGCTCGAAGGGTTGAGATGTTGTCATGATTGTCTTCGAGGGATGCTTGGCCCTTGTCATCTTTCCAGCTTCGCAAGCACCGCACAAGTGATCCTTCTTGAAATTGACGCCCTCTATGCCTATGACATGCTTCTTCTTTGCGAGAGTGTGCAAGTTTCTCATGCCAGCATGCCCTAGCCTTCGATGCCAGAGCCAGCACTCTGAAGCTTTTGCTAGAAGACATACGGCAAGCTGTGGTCCTGCTGAGAAATCTACCATGTACAGATCATCTTTCCGGTACCCTTCAAAGACTAGAGATTTGTAGGATTCCATTAGTACAAGGCAACGATCCATGTGCTGATCCTTTGAGATTGCAACTCTACCTAGACCCAATACCTTGCTTTTACCAGTGTCAGCAAATGTGATGCGACTCTTGTCAGATGGACGTAAGGTTGAGTCCATGAGAAGACTTTGATCACCAGTCATATGATTAGTACATCCGCTGTCCATAATCCATTCTGAAGCATGAGGTGTCATACCCTACAATACAGTTAGGGGGATAGGCTTCACCAATAGTATTGTGAAGCATAAACATTTGACGGACAAGAGGATTATCAAAGCTCAGATCAAGATTAGGACTGATAGGATGATTGGCAAGCGATTCAGGAACAAAATACATAGTAAGACCATTTGGGCACTTGATCTTGCGCCCTACAAGATGTTTTAGGTCCCCAGCATTAGCATCAGACGCCTTTGATTTCCGGCTGGAGACCTTTCCCTGCAAAAGAAAGTTAATTCTTCTTAACCACCCACATCTTCAGGGGTGGCTTAGAAGAAATGAGTCTAAGGGCAGCATCTGAGAACTTCGGCTTTGAAGCCCTTGCCAATAGCCTTGCAGGAGGTGAATAGTACTCATATGAATAAGCAGAAAATTTCTTAGTTTTATGAACATAGCGGTTTGAAGAAACACGCTCATATTCATAAGTCTGAGTATGATTTCCCTGCAAAACATTGGCGTTAGGGTGACTCAGGTGAGTCCTCTGTCTGTATGAGCCTTTGGACCATATGAAGCCTTTGGTCTGGGATTTGTCTTCTTCCCAGGCGGTGTCATGATGACATTCACAGGAAGATTCTCAAGACAACTTTTGGGAACCCAGATCTTCTTCATAGGTGGTCCATTCCTGCAGTTAGTACCAATATACCTGGCAAACACTTCACCATTCTGATTCTTAAACAGTTTATAGTTTGCATCAAAGGATTCATCAATGATAATAGGGTTAGCACAAGTGAAGCCAGATAAGGTGGATGGATCCACTGATGGTCCCTTTGCAGCAACCATGTGGTTTTGGGGTACTGCTCAGGCTTCCAGTAGGAGCCATCAACATTCATTTTCCTCTCGAACCCAACACCCTCTTTCCTAGGGTTTCGGTTCAGAATCTACTTTTTGAGGACATCGCACAGTGTCTGATGCCCTTTGAGACTTTTGTACATCCCTGTTTCAAGCAATGTCTTCAACCTAGCATTTTCATCAGCAATAGTAGTGGTATCCTCAGCAGAGGGGTTAGTTACCACATCAACAGTTGAAGATATTGCAACAGTAGCAGCAGTAGAACATTCAGCAATAGAAGTAGCGTCATCACGCTCAAGGCATTTTAGACATGGTGGTTCAAATCCTTCCTGAGCGGGACTGATCTGTTGAGCGCGAAGTGACTCATTCTCTTTTTGAAGATCTTCATGAGCCGCTCTCAATTTCTCAAGCTCTTGCTTCCTTTGAAGATAATCATAGGAAAGCTTTTCATGAGTGGTTGTGAGCGTTTCATGACGACTTTCAAGTTCCTGGTACTTAACATGAAGATTTTTTATGTCTTCAATTAAGGACTGAGAACGGGTCATTTCCGCGTCCAACAGGTCATCGGTTTTGTCTAACAGTTTTTGAGTATGTTCCATAGCTTTCTGTTGTTCAGTTGCAATTTTAGCAAGTGTTTTGTAGTTGGGTTTGGATTCACAATCAGAGTCATCTTCACTTGATGTTTGAAAGTAAGCATCGCGTGATTTTACCTTGGCACCACGTGCCATGAAGCAGTAGGTGGGAACAGAGTCATCCTTGTCATTAGCATTGGCGTTGGTGACGGGGCCATTGTCTTCAGTGTTGAAGATAGACTTGGCAACGTAGGTTGTAGCTAGAGCCAGACTTGCAACGCCAGGGTCAGACTCCTCCTCAGACTCCACCTCCGCCTCCTCAGAAGCAGACTCCTCCTCTGAATCCATCTCCTTGCTAACAAAAGCACGAGCCTTGCCAGAGCTCTTCTTATGAGATGAAGACTTGGATGAGGACTTGGAAGAAGACTTTGAGGATTATTTCTTCTTCTTGTCATCAGAATCATATTCCTTGCTCTTCTTCTTCTTCTTGTTCTCATTGTCCCACTGTGGACACTCACAGATGTAGTGTCCAGGTTTCTTGCACTTGTGACATGTTCTCTTCTTGTAGTCATGAGTGGAAGCTTCATCATTTCTTGAGCTGGATCGTGAAGACTTTCTGAAGCCCTTCTTCTTAGTGAACTTCTGGAACTTCTTCACAAGCATAGCAAGCTCCTTTCCAATGTCTTCAGGATCATCAGAACTGCAATCAGATTCTTCTTCAGATGAGGAAACAGCTTTTGCCTTCAAAGCACGAGTTCGGCCGTAGTTGGGACCATAGATATCTCTTTTCTCAGATAGCTGGAACTCATGTGTGTTGAGCCTCTCAAGTATATCAGACGGATCGAGTGTCTTGAAGTCTGGGCGTTCTTGTATCACGAGGGCAAGGGTGTTGAACGAGCTGTCAAGTGATCTTAGTAGTGTCTTGACGATTTCATGCTTGGTGATCTCAGTGGCGCCGAGAGCACGAAGCTCATTTGTGATGTCAGTGAGGCGATCAAACGTGAGCTGGACATTCTCATTGTCGTTTCTCTTGAAGCGGTTGAAGAGGTTGCGAAGAACACTGATCCTTTGATCTCTCTGGGTTGAGACGCCTTCGTTGACCTTGGAGAGCCAGTCCCAGACTAGCTTCGACGTTTCCAGAGCACTCACACGGCCATACTGTCCTTTGGTCAGATGACCACAGATGATGTTCTTGGCATTAGAATCCAGTTGAATGAACTTCTTGACATCGGCAGGGGTGACACCTTCACCAGTCTTGGGGACACCATTCTTGATGACATACCAGAGGTCGACATCAATGGCTTCAAGATGCATGCACATCTTATTCTTCCAGTAGGGATATTCAGTTCCACCGAAGACGGGGCAAGCAGCGGAGACTTTGATTATCCCTGCAGTCGACATAGCTAAAACTCCAGGTGGTTAAACCGAATCACACAGAACAAGGGAGTACCTTGCTCTGATACCAATTGAAAGTGCTAGTTATCGACTAGAGGGGGGTGAATAGGCAATTTTATGGAAGTCTTAAAAACATGAGAGTTTCGAAGACAAACAATAGAAATGAACCTATTGATGTGCAGCGGAAGGTAGACTACACTAAGCAAGCCATAGTCATGTATTCAATGAAGTGGAAGCACGAAGACTAATAGTAGCTAGGTAGTAAAGATCAGGATGGAAGATAGTATGAAGCCAAACAACAATAGTAGTCAAACAGTGAAATAAAACAGGTAGTGCAAACAGACAATGACTTCACGAAGACAAACTGTAAGTAAAGAGAGGGAGAGGATAGAACCAGTCGCTTGGTGAGGACAAGGATTTGTTGGACCAGTTCCAGTTGCTGTGACAACTGTACGTCTGGTTAGGGAGGCTGAGATTTAACTTAGAAGACCGTGTCTTAACCTTATTCCCCTTGAGCTAAGGACACCCAGTCCTCGCCCAATCACTCTGGTAAGTCTTCAAGGTAGACTTCCAAACCTTCACAGACTTCGTTCACCGGCGATCCACAATGACTCTTGGATGCTCAGAACGCGACGCCTAACCGGCTGGAGGATTCACAGTCCTCAAGTGTAACAAGTCTTCAGGTCACGCGGACAGAAAGACTTCAGTGATGCCTAACACTCTTTGGCTCTGGGTGTTTGGGCGTTGACCTCGCAAGGATTTCTCTCTCTCAAAAGCTTCGGAGGTGGGTTGCTCTCAAACGACAAAAGCCGTGCACTAACTCTGATCAGCCACCAATTTATTGTGTAGGGGGTGGGCTATTTATAGCCACTAGGCAACCCGACCTGATTTGTCCGAAATGACCCTGGGTCACTAAGGAACTGACATGTGTTCCAACGGTCAGATTTCAAACACACGCGGCAACTTGACTTAGGCTACAAGTAAAGCTGACTCATCCAGCTTTGGATAAGATTTGCTCTCATTGTCTTTGCTCGAAGACATAGTATTTGGTTGAGCATCACTTCAGTCACTCTGACTTTGTTCACTGGGACCCCACTTAACAGTACGGTGGTTCCTATGACTCAACAAAGAAGAAAAGGAAACAACGAAACAACTAAGTCTTCGCGCTCCATAGTCTTCACGCGATGTCTTCTCATGTCATAGTCTTCAATGTGAATATCTTCACATACCACCATTGTCTTCAATGTCTTCATACATTTTTAGGGGTCATCTCCGGTAGGTAAACTGAATCAATGAGGGACTACTACCTGTGTTATCCTGCAATTCTCACAAACACATTAGTCCCTCAACCAGGTTTGTCGTCAATACTCCAAAACCAACTAGGGGTGGCACTAGATGCACTTACAGTTTGGTATTCCTTTTCCGCGAAGCTCAAAAACAAGGAAAAAACAAAAACTGGCACTGGGCTCTAGGTTAATAGGTTAGTCCCAAAAATAATATAAAATAGCATATTAATGCATATAAAACATCCGAAACAGATAATATAATAGCATGGAATAATAAAAAATTATAGATACGTTGGAGACGTATCACCTATCCTGCTTCTGATGAAGTGAAACAAGAAGCTCTCGGTCATTCAGCACACGAGCACGCTTGTGAGGCCTTTGGGCTACAGTGCTGGCTGTTGCATCAGTGTTGGCACGGTGTGGCAGCCTGAGTTGACCAACAAGATGACCACCAGCAGCATGTGGATTAGGCACATGAACGCCTTCTAGAGGTTCTGTGAAGCTTTGGAAGGCAGCATTGTCTTCGCGAACAGGTTCCTTGGCAGGCTCAGGATATATGGCTTCATGGGACATATCCACTTCACGCAGAAAGACAACATGGTTGTGCGCTGAAGCTTGATAATTGAAGGTGGAGTGAAGCTTAATCATCCGCATAACCCATGGAGCATAGAACTTGAGACCGAACAGATCAATGCCTGAAGTTGCCAACTGACGGATGAAGAAGTCTTGAGTATTGAACCTGATGCCATTGATGATGTAGAAGACCAATGTCTTCATAGCGCCTTAAATCTTGGCGTGAGGAGAATGCCCTTTGATAGGACATAGTGTATGCCTCAATATGTGTTATATGGAGCGGGGCAGGTACTCGAGGTCATTAACGAAGAATTCCTTGGGTACTCTGCATCAACTGGCAAAGGCTTCATCATGCTTAACATTTGACTCATGTTGAGCTCTGGCTTCTGAAAGATGCTCTGGAATTCTTGTTCATAGCACTGACAACCTGGCTCATAGAGATCACGAGGAGTGGGCAGGGAAGTTAGCTCGATGATGTCTTGAGCTTTGGCTTCATGATGTACATCACCTGACATCCACTCAAGGACCCATGTCTTCAGATCCCTATTGTAGCTTGAGATATGAAGAGTGGCATAGAATTGCAGCAAGATTTCCTCATTCCAGTGCTCCTTGTCAACGACGAACGGGATCAAGCCAACTTCACGAAAACAGTCCAGAGCTTCTTCAAGGCAAGGAAATCTAGCAATGGCATCGCAGCACAGGCGCTTGTGGGGGGAGATTCTGTCCTGGTTGTACAGTATACATGAGTAATAGCTTCATTGTTGGTGGCTCCAGAACCTGTCAGAGGAGATCTTGGGCTTCTTGTAAGGATCCTTGGCCTTGTCAAAGAATGTGTTGTGCTCTCTGAAGCTGAGGACACTGAATGAGCCCTATGTGGTAATAACACTAGGAAGCCTTGGCAACCTGGGCTTGGGCTTCTGCGTCTGAGGCCTTTGCTCCACATGGTAATCATACTGGGGACCAGGAGCAACAGGAGGTGTCAGGATTGGCCACTTGACAGTGACGAGCTCACCACGATAGAATGCCCGTTTCCATAGTGTGAGGTACAGGAGGAGCAGTAGCAACATCCGAGGTGGATGGCTGAATGTCTTCGGTGGCATCATGGGCTTCAGCCAGAAGGGCGGCTCCGGGCTGCGTATTGTCTTCAGCCATGACAACATCATCGGCTTCAGTAGCAGTTGCATCAGCAGACACATTTTTCATGGCTTCAGTGGCTTCAAGAACTGGTGGGTCAGGCACAATCACATCTTGATTCTCTCTTTGTTCAACGGTAGGGGGAATAACAGCTTGATCTTCTTCTCTTTCCTCGGCTGATGCAGCCGGAATATCTTCGGCCTCTTTGGCTTCAGACTCTTGAGCAGTTTCTGTAGGGATGGCTTTAGGGAACACTTGACGTGCTACCGAGGTTGTGGCTTGCACATATTCTTCGGGAATGCTCGACATGGAGACCGTTGGCCTGGGGCCTCTGTGAAGCCTTCGGAAGGAGGGCGGCGCCTGTGGTGAGGGAGTGGTCTTCTCCATGTCTTCAGGGGTGTCTTGTGGAGTCTCAATCACTGGAGTGGTGACATGAGTTGGTGGAGTGCGAGGAATGACTTCATGGAGCAGAGTGTTGGGTGTTGCTCTTCCCAGAAATCATCTTGGGTGATTGGCGTCGTAGGACCGCCAATACTGATTTGTTCACTGCTAGAGGGAGTAGGCGATGACACCAGCTTGGGCATGATCTGGGGAAACTGAGGAAGGACTTCATCATCAACTACATTGTCTTGATGACCAATGTCTTCAGCTGCGATGAGGCCAGCAGCTAGAATCTCTTCAGAGTCATCAGCCTCTATGGTAGCAGGCTCATGCACAACTAAACGACGCTCGCTGTTGGAGGAGGCAGGTAAGGCAACAGGGATGGGTTCAACAAGCAGCGGCTCTTGAGGTGCAGTTTAATCTTTTCTTGAAGACTTTGAAGATTTTGTCTTCAACTTCTTCTTTGATGGAGCAGCATCAAAGGCTTCTTGATGCTTTCGCTTCTTGGCTTCAGCCTCAACCTGCTTTGTCTTCTTCTTCTCAGAAGCAGCTGATGGGACCTTTGGCTTCGAGCCAGTCATACTGGCAGGGAAGACAATGCTTGGTCTTTCCTGCCTTGGAGCTTCAGTTTCACCGTGCACTGGTTTCTTCTTCTCAGCAGCCATCTTGGGGTCAATGCCTAGACGCCCAAGAGCATTTCTTTTCAAGGCTTCATTGTGAGCCTGTACACATTTCTCGGCATAATATTTGAGGCGCTCTCGAGAGCCCTTGGCTTCATCACGACGCTTGTGAAACCCAACCTTGAGATCTGCCATCATGGTCTTGAAGTTCTGAACATCCTTGACGCTAAGCTTGGCCATGTGCTTCTTTAAAACAACCTTTTCATGGTCAATTTTGTTCTTCTGCTCAATGGCTTTTTGAGCAATGGCAAGCTCCTTAGCAATATAGCCCTGGAAGGTCACGCTGATGCCAATGGGAAGTTGCAGATCATCAATGGTAAGGGATGTATCTTCATACCACTCATCGATGAAGTTGTTCAGAATGTCAGCATCAAATAGAGGCAAATCTTGAAAGATTTCAGCCTCATGTTTGCTCTTGATCAGCTATTCAAGGGCATCATCAGCGAGATCTTCATCACTGGATAGATCTATTACATCTTCATCATGGCGCAGGATGCTTGCTGGCTTGAGGCCTTGCCCATATATTTTCTTCTTCTTCGAAGTACGAGACAGATCTTCGGAATGCACACTGGATTCAGGAGGTGCAGATTTCAATGGCTTCACTCTTGAAGCTTTTGGAGCAGATTCATGTTTTGAAGCCTTTGCTTTCTTCACTGGCTTCGGAGGTGCAGAATCTTCACACGGTGGCTCATCTTGGGCAGCATCGTCAATGTTGGCCCTTTGCACAGCAATGTGTGTGAGAAGCCCATCAAAGCCGTTGAAACGACCAATGACATTTGGTTCGGCTTCATAACTGCCATCGGGCCTTGGTCGAGCTGGACCCCGGTTGAAGTCAAGCCCGAAATCCTTCTTGTTCTGAGCAGCAGAGTACTTGGCATACTTATAATTTTCATCAAATAAATCATCCTCTCGGCACCATCGAAGACTTGATGGGTCGGCATTTTCAAGCATTGGGCCTCTGACCATGCAAGGAAAGAAGCCTTTTGCAATGGCTTCAGCCTTGGTCTTGTGTTGAAGCTTCTTGTAGATGATATCTGCCCAAGGAGGCCTCACGGCGTTTTTATTTGCGTACTCAGGAGTCACAAAATGATATAGAAACCATTCCTGTGCCCAATATCTTCGAATCCATTGGACTCTGGACTTGCTTTGTGTGTAGGATTCCTCTGGATCTGACTTGTATAGTTCATATAGGTCAGGAGGCAGGTCTAATGTTGTGTTATCACGACGCTGGCGGCCCCCTTTCTTCGCAGATTTTCCACCTGCCATTGGCTTCAGACTGAAAGGCTTCACAAGAGTGTTAGGCTTCAGTCTGCTTGTCTGACAAGAACTTGCTTCAGGTGATTCAATGTGATGCTGTAAAAACTCTGCAAATGAATGCAGACTATGAGAACCAAGGGACTCTCCCACGGACATGTACCTGTGACAACATTAGATATGCAAGGGAAGGGGAAGAGGTCATATGAATTCTCAAAAGATTTTGAAGATAAATTAGTTTGAAGACATTGACCTCATAGCGCGAAGACATTCACTAATCGATGTAAGTTGGTTCCAGATTTGTACGAATCCATGAATAAGTACAAGTGAGGAATCTAACTAGTTGTGAAGCATAAGTGAAAGTACTTGCAAATTATGAGGTGTAGAGGAGGAAAGATCCATATTAGGAAGTGTAAAAAAAACTTTTGGAAGTTGTGGAGAGTTCATTGGATCAAATAAAAGGTAAAAGGTGAGTTCTTATTTACCGCTCGAAGAACTGCTAGACGAGGCGGATGGAGGCCGAGCAGTTCAATCTTCTGCGCCCTAACTTGGTGGCGGAAGACACCTACGGCGGCGGCAGGAGGAAGATGTCCGCGGCCGGCGTGACGATGACGACGGAGAAGTCGTGGCAGCGAAGCGCTTCGTCTCGGGGATGACGGAAGCTAGCGACGGCGCTAGGTTTCGAGCGAGACAGCGAGGGGAGTAGATTTTTATGACCACCGGGGGTGAGTATTTATAAGGAGGGACGGCTTAGTGAATTTACTCAGCTGCCCCTAGGGATTCACATCTAAGGGACACGTGGCATCATGCAATAGCTTATATGTTGTGCCACCACCCCACGCACGCCTGGTTTGTCGGGTGGTCGTTTCGGCTTCTCCGGGTTCAGGCAAAAAGGATAGAGATAATAATAGCATTTTAAATGTTGGTCTCTATATCTTCGACTGACAAGGACACAGTGAAGACAATCAACAAGTGTCAATAGAATGCATATGAAGAGATAGAGAGAGTTAGAGGGATGAGCACAGAAGGGGTTAGGGTCCGATCACATTCACTTAGCGCAGAAAATGGCAACTTGTAGACATAGCTATAAGTGAATGTTGTAGAGGACCGAATACACACACACACACACACACACACACACACACACACATATATATATATATAGCAATGAAGACCAAATCAAACATTGTGAAGATAAATCAACATTGTAGACAAACCAACTTTGAAGATAATGCAACATGATGCCAAACAAAAATCTTCAAGAAAGGTTGGTGGTGGCGTTACCCACCGTATAGGAAGTATTAGACCCAGACACGGTGCACAATTATCGTGGCGCTCTGAAGTCAAATTCCGCATTAATGTATTCACACTCAGAGTGTATGTCTTCATGAATTGAAGACATACGTTACTTTGTGTGTTGCACATCTAAGTCATCAATATGCATAAGCGTTAGGATGTGTGTCCATTCACACGACATTTGAGGATTCTAAGATATTTAGCTCACACCGCAGTTTGCAAAACCTTTTCTCGTCCAAGGGCTTCGTGAAGAAATCTGACAATTTCTCTTCAGTGTTGACGTGAATGATATCAATGTCTTCCTTCAACACATGGTCTCTGAGAAAGTGATGACAGATCTGAATGTGCTTTGTCTTCGAGTGATGAACTGGATTGTGAGAAATCTTGATGGCGCTTTCATTGTCATAGTAGGGCACCTTCTTCTTATTGATGCCATAGTCCTTGAGGGTTTGCTTCATAGAAAGAAGCTGAGCGCAACAAGATCCAGCAGCAATGTATTCAGATTCAGCAGTGGAGAGTGATACACAGTTCTGCTTCTTTGAAGACCAGCAGACAAGGGATCGTCCAAGAAAGTGACATGTGCCTGATGTGGACTTGCGATCAACCTTATCACCAGCATAATCAGCATCTAAGAATCCAACTAGATCAAACTCTGAGCCCTTTGGATACCATAATCCTAGCGTTGGGGTGAGCCAAATATCGAAGGATTTGCTTCACCGCGAGGTGATGCGACTCCTTTGGTGCCGCTTGCAATCGGGCACACATGCAAAATCTAACCATAATATCTAGCCTAGATGCACATAAGTACAATAAAGAACCAATCATGGAGCGGTATGCCTTTTGACCGAACTCTTTACCATTGTCGTCGGGGCCCAATTGACCTTTGGTTGGCATTGGCGTCGTGTACCCTTTGCAGTCTTGCATTCCAAACTTCTTCAGGCAATCTTTGAGGTACTTTTCTTGTGATATGAAGATGTCGTTTCTCTGTTGACAGATTTGAAGACCAAGGAATAATTTCAGCTCTCCCGTCATGGACATCTGATATTGCTCTTGCATCATATGCCCAAACTCATCACTGTATCTCTTGGCAGTGCAACCAAAGATAATGTCATCCACATAGATTCTCTCCATCATATTTCTTCGTGAAGAGAGTGGGGTCTAGAGAACCAGGTTTGAAGCCTTTGCTCTTCAGGAAGTCTTTGAGTGTGTCATACCAAGCGCGAGGAGCTTGTTTGAGGCCATACAGTTGTAGCAACCAGACCTCAAATGGTCTGTGCTGCTGTGCACCAGTGTCATCCCTGGATCAGTAATGCTGACACGCACAGTACAAATGGAGGATTTATAACAGAGTAGCAATCACACACTTATTACATCGAATATCTCCAAAGAGATTAAGTATGATAAATATGGCTTAAGGCCATCTAAATACGATAACAGCGGAAGTCTTGGAAGATAAGTGAGTCCATCAACTCCAGCGGCATCACTGAGTATAAGACCACGACCTAAGGCACCTTACTCGTCGTCTGAAAAGTTTGCAACATGAAACGTTGCAGCCCGAAAACGGGTCAGCACATAGAATATGCTGGCAAAGTAACACATAGAGAATAATGAACAATAATAATGCTATACTACATGCATTTATGGCTGGTGGAAAGCTCTATGGTTACAGTGTTGCGAAAAGCCAATTTTTCCCTACTTCAAAGGAATAAATTTTATTTAACTATCATGGTGGTTGTTAAACATTGAGAAGGTACCTCCAACTCAATCCCAATTAAGTGTCGTCATAACCCACAAAATTAATTAAAAGTAACATGGTGATGAGATTCAAATGATAATCCAGGTACTAGATACTCAAGTTGTCCATAACCGGGGACACGGCTAACCATGATTAGTTTGTACACTCTGCAGAGGTTTGCGCACTTTTCCCCACAAGACTCGATCGCCTCCGCTTGATTCTCGCACTGCATGATGTTTGAGAAACGGATGACCGAGACACAGTCTTTCAGGAACAATCACTCTTTACTCCGGGTGGACCGGTACACCTACTTTCCCCTACATCTGCTAGCCCACCTCTTCAAGAGATCATGTAACCTACTCAACTATGCTAGAGCCCATAATAGCTTGTGGCTGCACACGGAAGTTTCTAGCATGAATAATCTTATGGTCCCTTTGAGCCTGGGTGGCGGTCCTTATACAAACAGACAACACTGGATTCTCCAGGTGCCTCAATCCACCCAGATGTGAGTTTTAGTTGCCACCTTAGGTAAACCATTATTAACAATCTCACATCTGTCATGAATATCTCTCAAACCCAAATCCACGTCTACGAGCATAGCATGGCAATATAATAGCAACGTAGAATTAACTCCCAAGGGTTTGATAAGAAAACAGGTAATAGGTACTACCTCAACTACTTCCCAGTACCCACAATTTAATTAGATCCTAATCATGCAATGTTTGAGGAATAGATCTAATGCAATAAAAACTGGGTATGGAAGGTATGATCAAAGTGTTACTTGCCTTGCTGATGATCCGCAAAACCTAGCGATTCGAAGTAACAAGCGGCACACTCCGGGTACTCTATCGCAAACAAACAAGCAGACAATCAGTACTCATCTAATGCACAGGTAAAACTCGAATGAAAGATCCAACCAGAAAGTTCAACTTAAGAACTCCGGTTTGCAAAAAGAATCAACTCGAACGAAGCAACGAAAGTCAAACGGTGAAAGAAACAAGCTTCGTTTACTAATCTGGATCTAGGTCAAATTTTACAGTAGCAAAAACTTGTTTGAGTAGGTTAAACGGAAAGATAATTTCGAGACGAAACTCTAGGCGCTTGAATCACCTGATTCCGATATACGAGCGAGAAGTTAAACAGAAACGAAGATTCGATCAGAAATCGAATCTGAGAAAAATCAGGAAAAATCCGACGAAAAAGAAAAACGGACGAACGGTTAAAGAACGGACGTTCGTTAACAGAGAAAATCCGACGAACGCGTTCGTTAAAACGAACGAGTCGGTGAACGCTCACAAAATAACAAAACCGAAAAAAAACCGATCTAGGTTTTTTTTAAACGAACGGTTTTTTTTAACAAAAACCGGCAAACGAGGCGAGGTGCGGCTACCTCGGGGACGGGCTCCGGCGGGGCTCCGGCGACTCCGGCGAGGGGCGGCGGGGGCGGCGGGGCTCGGGCGGCTCGGGGGCGAGGGGCGGCGAGCGGCGGCGGCGAGTGCAAGGCGGCGGCGGCGCGGGTGCAGCGGGCGGCGACGAGTGCGGCTCCGGCGGCGGGGTGAGAGGGAGGAGGAGAGGGGGGGTATATGTAGAAGGGGGGGAGGTGGCTTGGGGGAGGGGCTAGGCGGCGGCGGGGCTCCCGTGTCCATGGCGGACTCCGGCGGCGGCGGGCGTCGTGCGCGGGGAGGAGATCCCGCGGGCGGGCCGGCGGCTCGGCTGGGCCTCGGCCCAGTCGGGCGCTGCGCATTTTTTTTAAATATGTTCCGCGGAAAATAATTCATAGAAAAATAAATAAAAATCCAAAAAAGATAAAACAAATTTTGCCCGTCTAGTCAGAAAATCTAGAATAGGGTGAACATTTTTTAACACAAAATAAAATTTTGAAAATATGCAATATTTTTAATGCAAATAAAATCCGAATAAAATCCAATAAATGATTTTAACATTTTTCCTCCAGTATTTGAATTGTTTTGGAGAAGTCATATTTTCTCCTCTCATTTATTTTGTTTAATGAAATATTTTTCCGGAGAGAAAAATAATTAAAACCAAAATCCTCGTCTTATTATTTGATGAAAAATCAAATATGAAAATTTGAGAAAATCCCCAACTCTCTCCGAGGGTCCTTGAGTTGCTTAGGATTTATCGAGGATTTGACAAAATGCAATAAAATATGATATGCAATGATGATCTATGTATAACATACCAAATTGAAAATTTGGGATGTTACAACAGTGCCTTGTTGAGCTTGTATACCATATCAGGACGCTTTGGATCTTCAAAGCCAGGAGGTTGAGCTACATATACTTCTTATTCAATCTTGCCGTTGAGGAAAGCACTCTTCACATTCATTTGATAGAGAAGGATGTTGTTGTGGTTTGCATAGGCTAGCATTATGCGAATGGCTTCAAGCCTAGACACAGGAGCAAATGTTTCATCGAAGTCAATTCCCTCCACTTGTGTGTAACCTTGAGCAACAAGATGAGATTTGTTTCTGACCACTTGTCCATGTTCATCTTGTTTATTGCGATAGATCAATTTGGTGCCAATAATATTGTGCTTACAAGGATCAGGACGCTTGACAAGTTCCCACACGTTGTTCAGCTCAAACTGTTCAAGCTCTTCTTGTGTGACGAAGACTTTGAAGATTTCTTCTTCTTCTTATCGTCGGAGTCATATTCCTTGCTCTTCTTCTTTTTCTTGGCTTTCTTTTCCCATTGACATTCAGATATGTAGTGACCTGGCTTCTTGCATTTGTGGCATGTCACTACTCCAGGATGCTGCTAACGCGACACTACGATCAGAGACCCTTCCACGAAACTGTGTGCGATGCATTAATCACAAACGGGGATGTAAAAAAACCGTCAAAAAAAGGTGCAAAAAGTTTGCAATGGAGGATGCATCAAACACGGTTCAGATTTTAGTTGCGTGTGCGATCCAGGGCATACGGTTCAGTCCAATGAACCATTTGCGATGAGGCGGAACAAAAGAAACGGGCAGCCTGATGAAGGCATGTGCGATGTACAGTGTACGGTTCACTCAGATGAACTATTTGTGATTAGGAAACACAAAAGAAACGGTCAGCCAGATCAAGGTGTGTGCGATGTACAACATACAGTTCACTCGGATGAACTGTTTGTGATTAGGCAACACAAAAGAAACGGTCAGCCAGATCAAGGTGTGTGCGATGTACGACATGCGGTTCACCCGGATGAACTGTTTGCGTTGAGACAAGAGAACAGAAACGGTTCAATATAACAAATACCATAAATATTGCAAGGTTCAAATTCAAAGATTCCAATGCCCAAATTCAAACATTGCAAACCGCGTAATTTCTGAAAAGGGATCAGCCGCTGACAAGTCATGTATGGGTTTGACACAATAACTTCCAATTCTTTGACATATGCTCTTCCAATACGAAGTTTGGCATTTTTGGAGGTACTTCCATTCCGCAGTACCAGCCGCATCTGATAATCATACCATTGATCTTCCTAATTAAATGCGTGTTCAACCTCAGTACCCTCAGCACCTTTGCTCTGGCAAGAAAGAACATGGCGAGTGTAATCTCCGGTGGGGTCCCTCGGTAGGAGTTCAAAGTAATATTTGAGAGATGCAGATCCAGGCATTCGATGTGGTTGTCGTTATCAACATCTTCCATCGGGCCTAATATGCACTGCAAAAGAAGAGAACATGTTAGTGCCAACATGCAGTTTTGAACACTGCTACACGCCCATTTGGTTTTCAGGATTTGTAAAATGTACCAACGTGCCGTCTTCGATCTGTCATGATTAACATGGGCATTAATTTGATTACAATCTAGAAACATGTAGCCTTCTTCACAAGAGGTTGGATTGGATGAAAAATTTCCTAAGAAAACTAGTACAGATGAATCCAAAGGAGAAATGCTTATGGACGATTGTACCCATATGAATGAAGCAACCAATATGGGGTTGGGGTGTATGTCCTAAAATCCTCCAAAATTCCTTCAGAAATCGTATTTCATAGTCATTGTAAACTTGCGAAAAGGTGCAAAAAATTGAACTCCCTTATGGTTAACATTTAACAGGAAAGGAACATCACCTTGATATACAGCTTCTTTAGGCACGAAAAGCATCTCAGGCAACTGAAAACTTGGTCCAGGTTGGGGGCGACAGATTCTAGTGCCAAGACATTCACTGTGCCCAGAGTCTGGGTGAAGCTTCGCTGGATGACAGACGAACATACATCTTCAAAACTAGAAATAACATTGATATCAAGAAGGAGAGGTATATAAGGCGACTGTTGTACCTGAAGGTTGCAGTATTTGACAGACGAGTAGCCCACCACTTACAATTTCGGCGCAGAAATGACATTTATTGTTTTTGGACCTTGTTGATCAATTACAAGTAATCTCTCAAGTGAAGGTGTGTCCTGGATGACCATATTGTGGTCCACCTTTTGTGATCTCTCGTTGCAACACCAGCAACACACATAAATAGTGCGGAGAGTCCTGGAGGTGATGTGCAAGGTACTCGACCAATTCATCGCCTGAAGATTGAGGAACTCGAGTGCAGTACAGCCGCCGAGCAGGCGCTCCATGTCATCCTTTGGGATGCGGACGACGACGAGCTTGAGGTGCTTCAGTCGTGGTAGAAAAAGAGCGGGCGCGTCATTAAGGGGGGATGGCAGTTCATGAACTTGGCGAGGCGCAGCGTGGGCGCGAAGCGGAGCGCGGACGTTGGCAGCAAGCTCATCTGCCCATCATTATAACTTAGCTTCTCGAGATGATCTATGGCGCGGGATCGGAACCACTCGTCAAGCTTGGCTCGCTCCTTGCCATTGGAACGGAACTTGCCCGCGATAAGGCCTTTGATTGGGCCATGGTGACTGCCGAGGATCTGGGAGAACGCATCCAAGCATTTGCGATAGCCATGGCAGAGCTTGTGGGCGTGGAGGAGGTCGACAGGGGTGCGAAGCCATAGGGTGCGCCATCGCTGGGGAACGGCGGTTGTCCTCGCTCGATTTCTGATTGGGAGGAGGGATATGATGACTATCAACATATCATCGGGGAGGTTGTTGGTGAAGTCTAGGCCTGCTGGAGTCGCTTGCGGTTCTTTCTCGACTCGCCTCCGCTTGTTGGAAGCCTCGTTCTCCACCTCGTCGGCGGGGACGGGAACCTCTGTCTCCATATTCACGCCGTGCTCCGGTGCTTCAGCAGCCCCGGTGTCGCCACTCCCTCTGATGGGGCGCTTTGGCGGCATCCTCGTACAATGACGGCTTTGAGGACTCAGAGCAGCGTCGAGGATGCGGGCGGAGAGAGAGGTATTGTGTGTGTGGTGAGTATGGGGGGTGCGGCCGCTCGGCGGCGCCATTAATATAGACCGGTGGGAGCGAGGCGGGCAGCGGTCCAAGGCTGTCTCGCTTCCCGGTGAGAACGACTGCTTAATCTCTAGTATGAATGAAATCTATGCTTAATTACTGAATTTTAGTTGCAAAAAATATATAGTGATATTGGATTTTAGCTGCATATTTTGACAAATCGCAGTGTCTCTTGGCTATGCGCCGAAGTCTGGCTTTAGTTTGCATACAGTAATATGAACCGTTTGCGTTGAAGAGACACACAGATCCTGCGCTGAACAGCTTGTACGCTTCCCAGTGAGCCTGCGCACCGGACTGCACTCGCACGCCTCCCGTTCAGTCAAGCAACTGTCCACACGGCACCTCCTATAGCCATTAAAACCAAGACATGTGGCGTCACGTGAATGGTTAACCGAATGCACACGGTTTGAATTATACAAACGTTTGAGATATTAAAGTGGCAGCTATTTTTTTCAAAATGCCTTTGTTGGCTGTCATTATTCGAGTGCGCCTTCTCTCAAAATGGACACGAAAAATACCACAGCATGTCGGGTGCCCTTCCATGATAGCATGCCAAGTTTCATGAATTTCAGACGAGTTTTGGATTTACTAGAATTTAAAAACCAGGCATCTCAATGTTTTGCCGGCAATCAACGGTGCCCTGGTGTTTGAAATTCATTCCCATTTCTTGCATGGGACCTAAGCATGCACCCAAGGACACAGATTTGATTTTTCAACCAATTTATATGCACTGGAGCATGCGCATGTAGTTCAAATTTGAATTATGCACATAAATGCATTGAAAACTCAGTTAATGCATAAAAATGTCCAAACGAACCCCAAAAATCACAAAAATTCACACAACACTCCTGTTGTTCTATGTTGACACGAGAAAAAAACTTGAAAGCAATAAGAGGCAATGGACATCATTTCGTCCCCAAAGGTGGGACGTTCCCTATCGAAAACCATCATGCTTGTTGTGAGAAGCTCCGGTTTGTGAGAAGCATATACCCAAACCTGCCCCAAATGGGACAAAATTAGTACCACGACATGTTGATGCCGCTCGATGATAGCATGCCAAGTTTCATGAATTTCAGACGAGTTTTGAATTTACTAGAATTTAAAAACCAAGCATCTCAATGTTTTGCCGGCAATCAACGGTGCCCTGATGTTTGAAATTCATTCCCATTTCTTGCATGGGACCTAAGCATGCACCCAAGGACACAGATTTGATTTTTCAACCAATTTATATGCACTAGAGCATGCACATGTAGTTCAAATTTGAATTATGCACATAAATGCATTGAATACTCAGTTAATGCATAAAAATGTCCAAACGAACCCCGAAAAATAAAAATAAAATTCAAACAACACTCCTGTTGTTCTATGTTGACATGAGAAAAAAAACTTGAAAGCAATAAGAGGCAATGGATATCGTTTCGTCCCCAAAGGTGTGACGTTCCCTACCGAAAACCTTGTTGTGAGAAGCTCCAGTTTGTGAGAAGCATATACCCAAACCTGCCCCAAATGGGACAAAATTTTTACCACGGCATGTTGATGCCACTCCATGATAGCATGCCAAGTTTCATGAATTTCAGACGAGTTTTAGATTTACTAGAATTTAAAAACCAGGCATCTCAATGTTTTGCCGGCAATCAACGGTGCCCTGGTGTTTGAAATTCATTCCTCTTTCTTGCATGGGACCTAAGCATGCACCCAAGGACACAGTTTTGATTTTTAACCAATTTATATGCACTGGAGCATGCGCATGTAGTTCAAATTTGAATTATGCACATAAATGCATTGAAAACTTAGTTAATGCATAAAAATGTCCAAACGAACCCCGAAAAATCACAAAAATCACACAACACTCCTGTTGTTCTATGTTGACACGAGAAAAAAAACTTGAAAGCAATAAGAGGCAATGGATATCGTTTTGTCCCCAAAGGTGGGACGTTCCCTACCGAAAACCATCATGCTTGTTGTGACAAGCTCCGGTTTGTGAGAAGCATATACCCAAACTTGCCCCAAATGGGACAAAATTTGTACCACGACATGTTGATGCCGCTCCATGATAGCATGCCAAGTTTCATGAATTTCAGACGAGTTTTCGATTTACTAGAATTTAAAAACCAGGCATCTCAATGTTTTGCCGGCAATCAACGGTGCCCTGGTGTTTGAAATTCATTCCCATTTCTTGCATGGGACCTAAGCATTCACCCAAGGACACAGATTTGATTTTTCAACCAATTTATATGCAGTGGAGGATGCGCATGTAGTTCAAATTTGAATTATGCACATAAATGCATTGAAAACTCAGTTAATGCATAAAAATGTCCAAACGAACCACAAAAAGCACAAACATTCACACGACACTCCTGTTGTTCTATTTTGACATGAGAAAAAAACTTGAAAGCAATAAGAGGCAATGTATATCATTTCGTCCCCAAAGGTGGGACATTCCCTACCAAAAACCATCAGGCTTGTTGTGAGAAGCTCCGATTTGTGACAAGCATAGACCCAAACCTGCCCCAAATGGGACAAAATTTGTACCACGGCATGTTGATGCCGCTCCATGATAGCATGCCAAGTTTCATGAATTTCAGACGAGTTTTGGATTTACTAGAATTTAAAAACTAGCCATCTCAATGTTTTGCCGGCAATCAACGGTGGCCTGGTGTTTGAAATTCATTCCCATTTCTTGCATGGGACCTAAGCATGCACCCAAGGACACAGATTTGATTTTTCAACCAATTTATATGCACTGGAGCATGCGCATGTAGTTCAAATTTGAATTATGCACTTAAATGCATTGGAAACTTAGTTAATGCATAAAAATGTCCAAACGAACCCCGAAAAATCACAAAAATTCACACAACACTCCTGTTGTTCTATGTTGACACGAGAAAAAAACTTGAAAGTAATAAGAGGCAATGGATATCGTTTCGTCCCCAAAGGTGGGACGTTCCCTACCGAAAACCATCAAGCTTGTGGTGAGAAGCTCCGGTTTGTGAGAAGCATATACCCAAACCTGCCCCAAATGGGAAAAAATTTGTACCACGGCATGTTGATGCCGCTCCATGATAGCATGCCAAGTTTCATGAATTTCAGACAAGTTATGGATTTACTAGAATTTAAAAACCAGGCATGTCAATGTTTTGCTGGCAATCAACGGTGCCCTGGTGTTTGAAATTCATTCCCATTTCTTGCATGGGACCTAAGCATGCACCCAAGGACACACATTTGATTTTTCAACCAATTTATATGCGCTGGAGCATGCGCATGTAGTTCAAATTTGAATTATGCACATAAATGCATTGAAAACTCAGTTGATGCATAAAAATGTCCAAACGAACCCCGAAAAATCACCAAAAAACACATAACACTCCTTTTGTTCTATGTTGACACGAGAAAAAAACTTGAAAGCAATAAGAGGCAATGGATATCGTTTCGTCCCCAAAGGTGGGACGTTCCCTATCGAAAACCATCATGCTTGTTGTGAGAAGCTCCGGTTTGTGAGAAGCATATAACCAAACCTGCCCCAAATGGGACAAAATTTGTACCACGGCATGTTGATGCCGCTCCATGATAGCATGCCAAGTTTCATGAATTTCAGACGAGTTTTGGATTTACTAGAATTTAAAAACCAGGCATCTCAATGTTTTGCCGGCAATCAACGGTGCCCTGGTGTTTGAAATTCATTCCCGTTTCTTGCATGGGACCTAAGCATGCACCCAAGGACAAAGATTTGATTTTTCAACGAATTTATATGCACTGGAGCATGTGCATGTAGTTCAAATTTGAATTATGCACATAAATGCATTGAAAACTCACTTAATGCATAAAAATGTCCAAACAAACCATGAATAATTCCAATTCTTTTATGATCATTGCAGATAAAAGGTCTAGCAATTCAAACACTGTCCATGGCCGTTGTGACCCCATTATGTAATTCAAATCAAGACCAAAAATCAAGTAGATCCCACACAGTTTATTATAACCAACCGTGTGAGATGCAACACAAAATATCTTTGGACCGTGTCTGAATAAGGGACCGTGTCTGATGACACTTTGCGCGCCAGTTTTTTGTCTGAAGCGATTCCAAATTTTCGGCTTCCGCGGAAATATCTACCTCCCCTCCCCTCCTCCCTACCAAAAGCCACATTTCCCCTCTTTTCGCCTTCCTTTCCAAGTTGAAACCTTCACTCCTTGCTTGCAGCGCCGCCGCCTCCTCGTCGGCGACCCTCCTTCACGCTGCTCGGCCTCGCCTATCCACGCAGGTAATCGACACTCGACCCCCATCCTTGTCCTTCCACATCCCACATGCCCCAACCGCCGGCGCGGGCGCGACACCTTCCACCCAAATCTCCAACCCCTCCACAAAATAAGCGCCGGCCTAAGCCATGGTGCACGCAGTATAGCCAGGACCTCAAGGAGCATTTGGCAGCGGAGAAGCAAATCGCGGCTGCACGCACGGATGAGGTCGTGATGGCTGCCATTTGTGCCAACCCCCAGATCTTGGAGGAGCACCTTGCCGTCGAGGCCACCGTTGACGCCTCGCGCGCCGACGCCGTGACACGGTTGGCTGCTTGAACCGACAATTCATGGCGTTTTCTTGAGGCCACCGTCGGTGCCTTCGACAAAGACTACGAGGTGTTTTCTCAGCGCACACGTGCTTACCTCATCTCGAGAGCCAGAAGGTTGGTGCCCGGAGCGGCTTAGGCAACTCACCACTACAACTAGAGCACCCACGATGCGGAGGCCTCGCCCTCTTCCATGTCCAAGGAGCCAATCGTCATCGATATCTCCGACAATGAGGAGTAGCTTCTCTTATTAGCTCACTATTAGGACCCATGTTCAGTTTGCTAGCTACTGCCTTTCCTTAACAAATTCTAGTGAATTGTGCTATCTACTTTCACCATGCAATCTTCTGCTATAGTGTATATGTTCTATATGTCGTGCAATGTGGTGTTCAATTAACTGCTTGGTTCAATTCTGCAAATGTGATGTTCAATTCTTCAGGGTGCAATATTTCCAAGTTGTTAAGCATGCTTGGTTTGGTTAACTGTCTGATCTTCTATTAGGAGTATGTTATATTGTTCAATTGGTGTTTACTTAACTGCTTGGTTCATTTGTTGTGGCTTGGTTCACTTGTTGTGGTGTTTAGTTAACTGCTTGGTTCAATTCTGCAATGCGATGTTCAATTGTTGTGGCTGCATTCTGTTATTGTATACCATGTGAGGAATAAATTGAATTTGGCTGTACGAAATACATGAGAAAAAACAAATACAATTGCTATATTTCCAAGTTGTTAAGCATGCTTGGTTTGGTTAACTATTTGATCTTCTATTAGGAGTATGTTATATTGTGCAATGTGGTGCTCAGTTAACGTTTGGTTCATTTGTTGTGGTGTTTAGTTAACTGCTTGGTTCAATTCTGTAATACGATGTTCAATTGATGTGGCTGCATTCTCTTATTGTATATCATGTGAGGAATAAATCGAATTTGGTGTACTAAATACATGAGAAACAAATACAATTGCTATATTTCCAAGTTGTTAAGCATGCTTGGTTTGGTTAACTGTCTGATCTTCTATTAGGAGTATGTTATACTATGCAATGTGGTGCCTAGTTAACGCTTGGTTCATTTGTTGTGGTGTTTAGTTAACTGCTTGGTTCAGTTCTGTAATGCAATATTCAATTGATGTGGCTGCATTCTCTTATTGTATACCATGTGAGGAATAAATCGAATTTGGCTGTACTAAATACATGAGAAACAAATACAATTGCTATATTTCCAAGTTGTTAGCATGCTTGGTTTGGTTAACTGTCTGATCTTCTATTATGAGTATGTTATATTGTGCAATGTGGTCCTCAGTTAACGTTTGGTTCATTTGTTGTGGTGTTTAGTTAACTGCTTGGTTGAATTCTGCAATGCAATGTTCAATTGATGTGGCTGCATTCTCTTATTGTATACCATGTGAGGAATAAATGAAATTTGGCTGCACTTAATACATGAGAAACATATACAAGTGCTATATTTCCTAGTTCTTAATCATGCTTGGTTTGGATAAATGGGTTTTCCATGTGGCTTGAATTAATCTGATGAATCTACAATGTGCTTATTTATCATCAACATATTTTACTGATAGCATGCGAACCCTTACTTAACCTGATGACTAACTACCTTATATGTGTTGCAGGAAACAATGGGAAGCACTGAGGTTTACAAGATGGTACTAACTATTATACCTTGCCTTTTTGTATTCCTTTGCCTCATTTCCAATATAGAGAAGATATTTATGCACATCCTTTTTTTCAGGCTTCACTGATGATTACCTCTCAAACCACCTCTGTGGTCAGGAGGAGAGGAAAGTTTTCATACAACACCCATGGTTCAATATTAAAGTGTTCCTGAAGTGGTCGAAGGATGGACGGTCAATCATCCACAGGCACTGGCCTAAAGTTGCAAAGACCTTCAACATGAATGAAGGCTCAATATTCGCCTTCCGCTTCAGCAGTTTTCCAGATGAGATGCATCTCTCTATGTACCGTCTATGATGCTAATTTTGAAAGGTTCTAGATGTTGCATGTGAAACTTGTTACTGGTGCAGTTGTGTAATGGGGTAGCTGAGTGCTGAAGCTATATCATGTTGTACTCTGATGTATTTCAATTATGAAATCCTGCTTCCTTAATATGGAAATGGAATATATTATGTGCTTAATATGAATTTCAATTAGATTAGTAAATGGATTATTAATAATAGGGCAATTAGCTCGCTAATTGGCCAATTAGCTTGCTAATTGGGTTTTCCTATTGCGAACGGTTAATAAGAAACCACCGTGGGCGATGACCTCAGGCAACGCACACAGTTTCTAGGAATAAACCGTGTTGGATCATTGAACAATCACACACGACATTCTCTTCAAAACTGTTTGCGTTACGCCACCTTGCGCAAACATTTTCCTTGTAGTGACTCTGTGGGATGTATATACGAACGGAAATGTTTAGTGGTGACTGACTGTGTGGGGTGTACTTATGACCGGAAATGATTTCGCCTGTATAATTGTATTTTTTGAGCACTACTGTATGTATTTCAGTATTTGAGTGCCCGCCGGTCGCACACGACCTCATTTTGCCGAGCGTGTGTCCCAGGAGGGCATATCCCCAACGGTTTGTGGGTCGTGTGGGAAGCACCCCCTATCGCCCATACTCACTTGGCGACGGTTCCGAATGCTGTCGCAGAAAGGGGTTAAAAACCGTTTGTTTAGGACTGACGCGCACCAGTGTGTTCTCTTCTTGTAGTCACAAGTAGAAGCCTCATCATTCTTGGAGCTGGATCATGAAGACTTCCCGAAGCGATTCTTCTTGGAGAACTTTTGGAACTTTCTGAGAAGAATTGCTAGCTCTTTTCCAATGTCTTCAGGATCATCAGAACTGCAGTCAGATTCTTCTTCATATGAGGAAACAACTTTTGCCTCCAAAGCATGGGATCGGCCATAAATGGGGCCATAGATATCTCTCTTCTCAGATAGCTGGAACTCATGTGTGTTGAGCCTCTCAAGTATGTCAGATGGATCAAGATCTTTGAAGTGAGGGTGTTCTTGAATCATCAGAGCCAAGGTGTCAAATGAGCTGTCAAGTGATCTCAATAGCTTCTTCATGATTTCATACTTGGTGATTTCAGTGGCGCCAAGTGCGTGAAGCTCATTTGTGATATCAGTGAGGCGTTTGAAAGTGAGCTGGACATTCTCATTTTCATTCCTCTTGAAGCGGTTGAAGAGATTGCGTAGCACATCAATCCTTGAGTCTCTTTGTGTTGAGACGCCTTCGTTGACCTCGGACAGCCAGTCCCAGACTAGCTTTGTAGTTTCCAGAGCACTCATAGGTCCATACCGCCCTTTGGTCAGATGACCATAGATGATGTTCTTAGCGGTTGAGTCCAGTTGTACGAATCTCTTGACATCAGCAGTGGTGACACCTTCACCGACTTCGGGAACACCAGTCCTGACGACATACCAGAGGTCGATGTCAATGGCTTCAAGATGCATGCGCATGTTATTCTTCCAGTAAGGGTAATCAGTGTCGAACGAGCTGTCAAGTGATCTCAGCAGTGTCTTGACGATTTCATGTTTGGTGATCTCAGTGGCGCCGAGAGCACGAAGCTCATTTGTGATGTCAGTGAGGCGATCAAACGTGAGTTGGGCATTCTCATTGTCGTTTCTCTTGAAGCGGTTGAAGAGGTTGCGAAGAACACTGATCCTTTGATCTCTCTGGGTTGAGACGCCTTCATTGACCTTGGAGAGCCAGTCCTAGACTAGCTTCGACGTTTCCAGAGCACTCACACGGCCATACTGTCCTTTGGTCAGATGACCACAGATGATGTTCTTGGCAGTAGAATCCAGTTGAATGAACTTCTTGACATCAGCAGGGGTGACACCTTCACCAGTCTTGGGGACACCATTCTTGACGACATACCAGAGGTCGACATCAATGGCTTCAAGATGCATGCGCATCTTATTCTTCCAGTAGGGATATGCAGTTCCATCGAAGACGGGGCAAGCAGCGGAGACTTTGATTATCCCTGCAGTCGACATAGCTAAAACTCCAGGTGGTTAAACCGAATCACACAGAACAAGGGAGTACCTTGCTCTGATACCAATTGAAAGTGCTAGTTATTGACTAGAGGGGGGGTGAATAGGCGATTTTTATGAAAGTCTTCAAAAGATGCAAGATGTTTGAAGACAGACAAACAAGCAACACCTATACTATATGCAGCGGAAGATAGACTAAGCTAGACAGGCAATAGTCAAGTAAGTAGTACAATGAAAGCACGAAGACTAATAGCAGCAAGGTAGAGCAGATCGAAATAGGAAGACAGTATGAAGCCAAATACAGGAAAGTCTTCACACAAAGAAGTCAATCAGAGCAGGCAGGCAAGCAATGACTTCATGAAGACAAACTGAAATGAAAGCAAGTAGGGGATAGAACTAGTTGCTTGGTGAAGACAATGATTTGGTAGACCAGTTCCAGTTGCTGTGACAACTATAGTTTGGTTAGGGAGGCTGAGATTGAACTCAGGAGACCACGTCTTCACCTTATTCCCCTTGAGCTAAGGACACTTAGTCCCTGCCCAATCACTCAGGTAAGTCTTCAAGGTAGACATCCAAACCTTCACAGACTCCGTTCACCGGCGATCCACAATGAGTCTTGGATCCTCAGAACGTGACACCTAATTGGCTGGAGGATACACGGTCCTCAAGTGTAATAAGTCTTCAGATCACGCGAACAGAAAGACTTCAGTGATGCCTAACACTCTTTGGCTCTGGGTGTTTTGGGCTTTGTCCTCGCAAGGATTTCTCTCTCAAAGGCTTCGGAGGTGGGTCACTCTCAAGCGACAAAAGTCGTGCACTAACTCTAAGTAACCACCAATTTATGGTGGAGGGGGTGGGCTATTTATAGCTAGCAGACAACCCGACATGATATGTCTGACATGACCCTGGGTCACTAAGGAACCGACACGTGTCCAACGGTCGGATTTCAAACACACGTGGCAGCTTGACTTGGGCCACAAGCAAAGCTGACTCATCCAACTCTGGATAAGATTTACTCTCGTTGTCTTCACTCGAAAACATAGGATTTGGGTTGAGCATCACGTTAGTGTTCTGACTTTGTTCACTTGGACCCCACTTAACAGTTTGGTGGTTCCTATGAGACAAGAAAGAAGAAAATGAAACTACGAAAGAAACTATGTCTTCGCACTCCATTTTCTTCAAGTGAATGTCTTCACACGCCATTATCTTTGACGTGAATGTCTTCACGAACCACCATTGTCTTCAATGTCTTCATACATTTTTAGGGGTCATCTCTGGTAGGTAAACCGAATCAATGAGGGCCTTCTACCTGTGTTGTCCTACAATTCTCACGAACACATTAGTCCCTCAACCATGTTTGTCGTCAATAGTGCAAAACCAACTAGGGGTGGCACTAGATGCACTTACAGCTTCACGCCGCCGTCACCATCGTTGGTGAGAGTGGGGAGAGGGGAGAGCGAGCGGTGAGGGAAGGTGAGGGCAATAATTGTCAGCACTTCGGGAAGCAACACGGCTTCTCGAGTGTGGCTCCTCGTGTGCAGCCCCCTTCGCCCACGTGCCTCGCTTGGGCCTGGCTCGCAAGAAACTGCCGATTCGATCGTAGCTTGTGGGCCTGGCTCGAGGGTGCTTTAAAGTTCATTCGATGCAGGCTGAACAGTGTATCCAGGCCAACCAAACAGCCCAAACTCTTCTCACCCGTGCCTGGCTGGGCCTTATGCAGGCAACCAAACGCGCCCTATTAGCCCGCTGGAGACGAAGACGGAAGCCAGTCATTCAACTACACATCATTGAACATACAGACATTGTATGATAGACACATGTGGTAATTCACATATATGTTGTCTAACCAAACAGGACATCATGACACAATTTCACATATATGATGCCTAACTAAACAGGATAGCATGACACAGTTTCAGATATATGATGGATAACTTAACAGGATATAATGGCATAATTCAACATATGATGAGTACCTAAACAGGATGACATGAAAAAACTATATGATGTCTTTCTAAAATAGGTGTGGATGAAATAATTCACATACATGTTGTCTAAGTATACAGGATGGCATGATATAATTGACATAATTGATTCATATACTAAGCAGCTGGCACTCGCATGTATGATCTCTAAACTAAGCAGATAGAATTCAATATTGTGCATATGATGTCTAAACTAAGCAATGCAAGACACCATATGCATCATATGAGAAATATAAACATTGCAACTTAGAGCATACACCTCAGGTGGGATATAGGACTGGTCATCTGTCTCTGAATCCTCCTCTGAGGAGCTCCCTGTAACCATCGAGATATATGCTTCAACAGGTACCATTGCCTGCTCTGAAGACCTTGTTTTCACTCCAGATTTTTCCATAACCGGCTCAAATGGCTGATACACATGAAGAGTAGTTCAATATACACAGATTGTCGACAAATGGAATACGTAATGAAAAAAAAGATGGCATGAGATAATTCACATATATGATGCCTGGCTCCATGGCGGTGCATAATTCACAGATATGATAACTGGCTGAAAAACATGGCATTGCATAATTCACATATCTGATATAGAAAGCAAACAGGAGGCATTCACACAAAGCATGTCTAATCTAAGCAGATGGCATGGCAATGCAAGACACCATATGCATGATATGAGCAATATAACCCAGCCAAGTTAGAGCATGCACCTCGGGGGGGGGAATATGACTGGTCATCTCTCTCTGAATCCTCCTCTGAGGAGCTTTCTGTAACCAGCAAGAAATCTGCATCGACAGGTAGCACTGACTGCTCAGAAGACCTTGTTTTCACTCCAGATTTTCCCATGACTGACTCAAATGGCTGATGCACAGGAAGAGTAGATGAATGTATAAACATTGTTGACAAATGGAATACATTATGGAAAAAAATATGGCACAATACAATTCACATATACGATGACTGGCTAAACAGGATGGCATTGCATGATTCACGTATATGATGCCTGGCTAAAGAAGATGGCATTGCATAATTCCCATATACTCCCTCCGTTCCTAAATATTTGTCTTTTTAGAGATTTCAAATGGACTACCACATACGGATGTATATAGACATATTTTAGAGTGTAGATTCACTCATTTTGTTCTGTATGTAGTCACTTGTTGAAATCTCTAAAAAGACAAATATTTAGGAATAGTGGGAGTATGATATAGAAACCAAACAGGTGGCATTCACACAAAGCAAATCTAAACTAAGCTGGTGACATATAAGGTGTATAATGTAAGCAATGCAAGGCGCCATATGCATGATATGACCAACATCAGCATGCCAGGTTAGAGCAAACACCTCAGGTGGTAAACAGGCGTGGTCGGCTCCTTCTGAATCTCCATCTGAACAGTTATATTCCTCTGGAATACAATCTGGAAATGCAGGAGGGGGGCACTTCGCTCACCATGCAGTGGCGTCTGCATGTCATTATATTCGCACGCAACGGTCTTCTCTTTTTCTCTATATGTTCAGTACGATTGTGTACAATATCTGACATGCATAATAAAAAAATAGTTATATTTTGTAAGGCCTAAGGGGTGCATGCAAAAATCAAGACTGATGGTAGCAAACGAGTGGATGGGTCCGAAACTAATGATAGCAGGTAGATTATAGCTTCAGTTTAAAAAGATAGACAATGGATCATCTATTGTTTGTTGCCCACCCAACATGAACCACATAGAAGACCCCAGATGAACCAGATAGTAGACAGATACTATTCGTTGTTGGCTCGATATGAGACCCATGGGCAATTCAAAACTCAAGATTGAACGATAAAGTAGCAGGTAATAATAACCGATGTATAACGTAAGCAAACACGAAAGACTGCGACCTCTCTTCCGGAACTGTGTAGTCCTCAGGTTCATCTGCTTAGTCGATGATGGTAATGCAGTTGGCGTGGCTGCCGGCAACGGGGAAGATGATCTGAGGCGGCGAAAGGAAGTCTGCAGGGGGGATCTCTGCTGTAGTGAACGCTTCTGTCGATGGTGCACCTCAGGTGGGGTGGATGACGGCACGGCAGGAGCAGGACATAACACACAGAGTTTTCTTTGACGCCTATCTGAAAATGAAGTAAATCTGTAAGGGCTCCTTAGAATTGGAGGATTCTATAAACGCAGGGACAGGAAAAACACAGGAATAGGATAGGAATGCACGTGCAAAACAGAGCATTTGGAAACATAGGATTTCAGTCAACCTGGGTGTTTGGCTCACATGAATTGGAAGAACAGAGGAATGGAGAAACAAAGTGATGCGATGAGTGTACAACCTCTTTGGCATAGCCTTGTGGACCTCAGCATCATTGGGTTGGATGTGGAGGATGGTGATGATGCTGGTGTGACTGTCGGAGGCGGGGAAGAAGATCCGAGGCCTCTGGAAACGGCGCCGAGGGTACTGCTCCGCTGTGATGGACGGTTCCGTCGTTGGAGCAGCTCCGCTAAGGTGTACGGCGACGAGGCTGAAGCATGACAAGACAGATAATGTTAATCTGAAGTGGGACCCTAATATCATCTACAATAGATGATGTAAAATACATCACCAAAAAGTGCTACTCCCTCCGTTCCTAAATATTTGTCTTTCTAGATATTTCAACAAGTGACTACATACGAAGCAAAGTGAGTGAATCTACACTCTAAAATGTGTCTACATGCATCCGTATGTTGTAGTCCATTTGAAATTTTAGAAAGACAAATATTTCGGAACGGAGGGAGTAGATGTAAAACGCATCAGCCGCGCCACGGCCGCTCCGTCAGATGTTGTAAGTACTGTTCACTCTGAACTTAACTGAAGAAATGAACTTCACAGTCGAAACTGAATTTTACTGTCGAAACTGATTGAACTAGTAACATAGCATTGCAATAGATGTTTAGGGCGTTCGAGCACTAGTAGCAGAGAAGCAGTGATCTAAATCAGCAGAAGCTCGAGCAGGGAACGCACTAGCAGAGAGCAAGTCGTGCAGTAGCACCGCGAGCGAGTGCTAAAGCAGCAACTCCTGTAGCTGCCGGAGGTCGTGCAGCAGCAGCAGCAGCGCAAGCGAGAGCAAGAGTAGAGTAGCAGCACGAACGAAAGCAGGAGCAGTGCAGCAGCGCGACCGACAGCAAGAACAGAGCCGCAGCGCGAGCGAGAGCCGGAGCAGCTGCAGCTAGTGCCGTTGTGGAAGTCGCCGCCGAGGAAGCAACGACATGGGGGAGAGACGCCGTGGATGATGTGGCCGGCGACGGCGCCGTCGATGGAGACACGCCATGTCTGCCCGGTATCGAGCACCGGCAGCCCCGTGAGATCGAATAAAAGATAAAATGCAGCGGTGAGTGCAGAACCTCCTTGGTGGCGCCGAGTTGGCCTCGGCTTCATCGAAGGAATTGGTGAGGGTGCTGCGGTTCCGGTGGGGCAGGTCAAGACGGCGCCGTGGGGATTGAGGTGGCGCGATAGACGAGGCGAACGTCGGGGCAGCTCCTTGGAGGTGGAGGACGGGGCGGCTGATCCGGTGGGACGACGAGATCGACAACGGATCCTCATCCGGTGCGGTGGATGAGGGACGACGAGCTGTTGCGGTGGACGACGTAGTCGGGGAAGAGTCTCCAGCTGGGCGGCGGTCGGGAGGCCGACGGAGGAGCGTGGGGTTTCGCGGGTTTTGGCGGCCTCGGTGTACGAATGGGGGGCGAAGGGGCAGGGGGGAGCCAAGCTTAGGGACGCGCTTGTCCGAAATGTAGGGTAAGTTACCAGCGTACCCCCACCAGTTTTGACACCGCGACATGGAGCTTCATTTTCGGCTGAGGGGTAGAAGGGGGATTTCGCGTGTCTGGGCTGCGGGAGCGATTTCGGATAAGGAGGGAGTTCTCGTGCGCGTCCAAATTTCGGGATAACAAGGCGCGGCGCGGGTTGAAGAAGCGGGAGTTTCAAAGCAGGTGAGACAAAAGATACTCGAGCTTGAAAATTTCGGGATAACAAGGTGTGGATTCCTTGTTCGGCAGAACAAACTTAACGTGTAAAAAACAATTCATACAAGACACAAGAGAGTCATGTCCCCTTTTACTATATTGCTATAGATGCCATTGAAAAAACTACAAGAAAAATGTAAAAAAATCGGGAGAACAAGATTACCCTGCACAGTACCAAATCGATTCGCGCTTCCCTCAACAACAACAAAAAACAAATCAATTCCCACCAAAGAAAGAGTAATGTCCCTTTTTATATGATTACAAATGCCATGATCTCGAATTTCAATTTTTGAATCCACGTTATGTTGAATTCGAATATATCGTTAGGTGACCTTGCGGTTTATAATTGATGTAGTCGTACATTTTGATCTTCCATCATATATGAACATTTTACTCCACCATGTGAACATATATATTGTCGTCTACCATATGGACTAAATTTGAATCAATTTTCCTTATTTGAATACGATTGTTGTCAAGTTATACAATAATTTAAATATTATCTTGATAACAAAAAACATACATATAGCAGTAATCATATTTCACTATGAACTACATGTACCATACGCTCTCCAATTCAAATATTTGTATCCATTTTATGTTGAATTCAAATCATAGTACATTATTGGTCTAGGTAGCGAGATGTTTCGGATAATCTAAACCCTGTTTTCATACGTATAATTTTTGGCTGAATTGGGACAAGTTTTGGTATAAGCCTCTTGCAAAACCGGAGATTCTCTCGACAAGCCTCGTGGTTTCGAGAGGGAACGTGTCACCTTTGTGTGCGAAATGATATACGCTGCCTCCCCCCTGATTTTATTTACAGAGGCAATATAGAACTATATGAGTGCCCTGTTAAATTTTGGAATTAGTCGGGTTCATTTGGCCTTTTTATACATTAATTGAGTTTCTGGACTTTTAATGTGCATAATCTAAATATGAATTGCATGCACATGCTCCGGTGCACCAAAGTGGGTTGAAAAATCACATGTGTGTCCTTGGTTGAATTTCTAGGTCCCATGGAAGAAATGAGAATGAAATTCAAACATCTGGGCGTCATGACTCGGCCGAGAACATCGAGAAACTTTTATTTTAAATTCATGTAAATCCAAAACTCGCCTGGAAATCATGAAACTTGGCATGGTGTCATGTCATGGCACTAACATGTTGTGGTAAAAAATTGGGCCGATTTGGAAGCTCGTGGTTTTAAGAGGGAACGTGCCACCTTTGAGTGTGAAACGATATACGCTGCCCCCCTGAGTTTCTTAACAAAGGCAACATAGAACTACATTAGTGCCCTGTTAAATTTTGGAATTATTCCGGGTTCGTTTGTCGTTTTTATACATTAATTGAGTTTCTGGTCATTTAATGTGCATAAGTCAAATTTGAACTACAAGCACATGCTCTCGTGCACCAAAGTTGGTTGAAAAATCACATTTGTGTCCTCGGGTGAATTTCTAGGTCCCATGCAAGAAATGAGAATAAAATTAAAACATCTGGGCATCGTGGCTCGGCCGAGAACATTGAGAAACTTGGTTTTAAAATTCTTGTAAATCCAAAACACGTCTGAAAATCATGAAACTTGGCATGGATGTCATGCCATGGTACTACCTTGTTGTGCTAAAAAAATTGGCCGAATAGGAACAGATTTTGGTATAAGCTTCTTGCAAACCGAAGCTTCCCTCAAGAAGGCTCGTGGTTCTGAGAGGGAACATGCCACCTTTGAGTGCGAAACGATATACGTTGTCCCCCTTGAGTTTATTTACAAAGGCAACATAGAACTACATGAGTGCCCTGTTAAATTTTGGAATTATTCCGGCTTCGTTTGGCCTTATTTACACATTAATTGAGTTTTTGGTCATTTAATGTGCATAATACAAATTTGAACTACAAGCACATGCTCCCTTGCACCAAAGTTGGTTGAAAAATCACATTTGTGTCCTCGGGTGAATTTCTACTCCCTCCTTCCATCTATATAGATCCTAATGCGTTTTTCGAGGCTAACTTTGACCAAACGTTAGAGCAATAATATATGACATGCAACTTACACAAAGCATACCTTCAAATTTGTATGTCAAAGGATCTTCCAATAATATAATTTTCATAGTATACATCTCATGTGCTATTAATCTTGTCAATAGTCAAAGGTTGTCTTGAAAAACACATTAGGCCCTATATAGATGGAAGGAGGGAGTAGGTCCCATGCAAAAAATGAGAATAAAATTCAAACATCTGGGCATCGTGGCTCGGTCGAGAACATTGAGAAACTTGGTTTTAAAATCATGAAACTTGGCATGGTGTCATGTCATGGTAGTACCATGCCGTGGTAAAAAAATTGGCCGAATAGGAACAAATTTTGGTATAAGCTTCTTGCAAATCGGAGCTTCTCTCAAGAAGGCTCGTGGTTCTGGGAGGGAACGTGTCACCTTTGTGTGCATAATTCAAATTTGAAATACAAGCACATGTTCCAGTGCACCAAAGTTGGTTGAAAAATCACATGTGTGTCCTCGGGTAAATTTCTAGGTTCCATGCAAGAAATAGGAATGAAATTCAAAATTCTGGGCGTCGTGGCTGGGTTGGAAACATTGAGAAAGTTAGTTTTTTAATTCCTGTAAATCCAAAACACGCACGAAAATAATGAAACTTGGCTTGGTGCCATGACATGGCACCAACATGCTGTGGTAAATTTGCAGTCCGATTTGCGAAGGCGCACACATTAACAATCAACAAAGTCATTTTGGAACAAGTGCTGTCACGTTACAATCGGAAACACAAGTATTATTGAAACCATGGGCGTTCTACTTACTAGTACCATTTACGTGCCGCCACGCGTCCCCATTTTTTATTAGCTAGGAGGCGCCGTGCAGGGTAGCTATTTGAGTACGAGAGGCGTGCGATCAGACCCCTGCGCGTGCTTATCGGGAGGAGAGCCCTTTGACCTCCATCTGCCGTCCACCTCTCTCCCAAGGTCTCCATTAATGGCGCCCGAGCCTCTGTTTAATGGCGTGGCTATGTCTCACTCGACTGAGATTTAAGAGAGAAAAAAGAAAATCTGAAAGCACGGATCTTGATGTAAGATCCGACGGACCTATATAGCATCTACTGCGACTTATAGCAAGACTGATGAATATATAAGGACGATTAAATTTTTTTTTGATCAAAGAAGGGCTTGCCCCTTCCGATTTTCATTACTGAAAACCACCACAATTCACAAGAAGTTCAGCACAACTCCAGCCTAACACGAAGGACTAAAAGCTACCAGATTGAAATCGCAACATCCCAAGAGGCCAACAAAGGCCAAACATCCGTGCTAGAACCCAACATTTCACAACCGACGACACAATCCACATCCTAAACCGATTATTACATCAAAAGAAACTAGGAAACTGAAGGAAGCCCAGCAGCAACTAGAAGAACATCAACGCCAGGGTCGCCACAGCAAGAGTTTTCTTCATTCCAGCCTCGCAACATTGATCTTCCACAGAAAGATAAGGACGATTAATTGTCTTACATAATTAGAAAGATAATTAAAAAAAGCCACATGCGGCTACGCCCGAAATACACAAGGGAAAAAAAAGAAGGAAGACAAGGATCTGGCTCGCTGATCTCTACTTTCTTGATGCGTTGCTGCAGGCCGCGGGAACTAGTCTCCGCGGCAAGCGGCGATGAGCTCTTTCGTGTCCTCAAGACGCTGCTTGAGAACATCCACAGATTCCTCCACCAGCCTTTGGCGTTCGTTGCGGAGCATGTCATTCTCGTCCATAAGTTTCTTGACGATGACGCCGGTCCTCTTCAACAAGGTACTGGTCTCCTCCTGCTGGTCTGCACTTCGGACGATCTTCTCCCTCAGCAGGTCGCGCTCGGCCCGGAGCCTCTCATTGCCCTCCCTTAGTTGCCGGATGACGCAGGTAGCCTTTTCAAATGAGGCTTTCATGTCGTCCTGCAACCTCGCCCAGCCGGAGATCTGATCCATCTGGCTATGGACGATCGCATGCATGCGCCTGTAACAGTCGTCGCCTGCCCGCGAGAAATTTTCCCAGGCCGCCACGGAGCGGCGGGACATCTCTGCTGCATTCGTGGCGCGGCGGGACATCTCTTGTGCTTTTGCGGCGCGGCCGGACCAGTCTGCTGCATCGACGGCGCGGCGGGACCTCCGTGCTGCTTCAGCGGCGCGGCGGGACCTCTGTGCTGCTACTTCCGCGCGGCGGGACATGTCGGCTGCTCTCGCAGCGAGGCAGGACATCTCTCGTGCTTCCGCTTCCATGCTCGCCTCTCCCTGGTGGCAATCTCTCGACCCAGAACTCACGCTGGCCATGGCAGATGCAAGGGAAGGATGCTGAATGACTTGTTTGTTTTTGTGGATGAGGAGTTGAGGAGGAATGTGCAGTCATCTTGGCATACTAGTATTTATAACCGAGTACTAATACGCTCCTAAGTGGGAAACCGTTTAGGTTGTGATCGGTGTGAACAGGTTTGCAATTCAATATAGCGTGGTACTAATACGCTCCTAAGTGGGAAACCGTTTAGGTTGTGATTGGTGTGAACAGGTTTGCAATTCAATATAGCGTGGAGTAATTTGGAATGTGACGAGACGCAAGCTCAAAATTTATTGACGGTTCTAGTTTCGAAGTGCGGCACTATTCCCGGATGGAGTACTTCTTTTTCTACTCCCTCCTTTTCGGTTTTATAGGGCTTATATCAAAATTTTAGTTTTCCCATTGTATAAGGCTCAATTTGGCTGTTCCCCAACACATGTTCAGATTCCAAAGTGCATTAAATCATTGCATGCAAGTATTAAGAGAAAATTGACCAATGCATGTACTTTATGCATGCATGCATTGCAATTAATGCATTGATAAACACAATTTTTTGAGAAAAACAAGAGCATTAATTAGGTGCTTTGCAAAATACAAAAAATATTCCACCACTCACCATCTTGGTTGGTGAGATTTTTGAATTAAGCCCTATAAACCGGAAAGGAGGGAGTACTGCTGTGTACGTGCAATAACTGGCACCGTCGTATACATATCTTACGGTTAATGGGGAGTTCGACAGGAATAGCCGCGTGGCGAGCTCCGGGCTAGTCTTTTTTTCAGACGCATTAAACCTATCTCTCGGGACTTCTCGCACGCACCATCGTGCCACCCACAAAAACTTGTACTCTGAGTTTAGTAGTACGTTATACAGGAAGAGAAGAGGTGCACGCACGCACTCGTCCTCTCACACACGCGTCTGTTTTTTCTCGAAAAGGAGGATGATGACCCCCGGCTTCTGCATCTGGGAGTCACACACGCATCTGTAGCTACGAATTGTAGTGTTCTCAACCATCCGATTGGCTCTATCATGGATGTACCTATATACTAAAACATGTCTAGATACATCTATATTTTGACAAATGGAAGGCATGTATTTTGGAACGGAGGGAGTGCTTGTCATCAAAATGGATAAAAAGGGACGTATCTAGAACTAAAATACGTCTACATACATATCCTTTTATCCATTTTGATGACAAGTAGTACTTCTTACCCAAAGGAACTTTATATCCAACAGACACAAAATATCCGTTCGACTGTTGGAAATTACTGATCTGATGTCGAAGTAATTGCTGCATCGCCAGCAAAACCCACCATTTCTTAAGCTAAAGTAGACCAAGGTAATCCCTATATTAGCATATTACTAAGATAAACAGAAGGCACTGTAGAAACATTTAGGACGTGAGCTTGTCAATCTGAATGTGGAGGGACACAAGCTTAGCCCGGCCAGCAGCTTGGGCGGAACTGTCAAGAAGGTCAGCTCCTGCACGTCGACGTCGTCGGGATCCTTGCTGCTTGTCACCTCCATTTCCACCTTGACGGCGTCGGTCGTGCCTTTGGGCTCCCCCGGCGGGCCGTTCGCCCACAGCTTGGCCACGTAGTGCGGCAGTGGGGACGCCCCCGCTCTGATGCAGACGACCGACACGGCGATAGGCGCGCCGATGTCGAGCACGCCGCCGACCGAGAGAAACGTCCGGCGGTCCTCCTCCGCGAACAGCAAGAGCCGTGGCTCCGACAGTGGCACTTGCAGCTGGAGCACCTTGCCGTACTGGATCCTGTGCACGGGCATGGGATGCGCGGTGCTGATGTGGTGGTAGAGCACCGGCGGCGGGCCTTCGTAGCCGCAGACGGGCACGGGGCATTTGCAGGGCGCGAGCGGACACACGCTCTGGTGATCGGCGAGCTTGTGGTAAGATACGTAGAGCCCACAGCCTTCGTGCGGGCACTCCACCCTCACCGATGAAAGGACAGGGTCCACCATCGTGTTCCGCACGTCAAAGCAACCGCCGCGCTCGCACTTCTGGCACTGCCGCTGGTTCCCGGGGCGCTCGATGCGGCAGTCCGCGCAGGCCAGGTGCCCTCCCTTGCACTGCAAAAATCAATCGAACAGCACATCAATCAAGAAACCTGCAGCTTGCTCAATCAGCCGAACGGATGAGGTGTATTCGAACCTCATACACTGGAGGCGTCAAGGGGCGGAGGCACAAGGGGCAGTGGAGCACGGTGAGGTCCATCGAGACCTTTGAGAGCTCCATCGTCGGGTCCTGTTCGGTCTGCATGATCTCGCCCTCCTCGTGCACAACCATCTCTCGACTTGGGCTAGGGTATTACAAAGCTTTACCGTCACATATTTTATACTACTTCAAGGTGCATTAAATCAACACATGGAAGTATCAAAAGGAGAGTCACGGCATGCATGCATGCGTTGTAATTAATGCATCGGTAAACGCAAATTATTGAAATATATCGAGTGCGGTGCTTTGATGTGTCGCGTCAACTCGTACATCAACGAGAAGTTTGATTATCCTCTCCCTCACGGACTTAACTGCACCTGCCTTTGGCTGTATGACAGGTTGGCCACACACCTGTCGGGCCCACCTGTCATACACGCAAAGGCAGGAGCGTCCCTCCCTCGCCCATGAGCGTGGTGGCTGGCAAGACTAGGAGAAGCTTTCTCTACACGCTCTCCCTCCCGCACACGGTGGACATGCAGCAGTTCAATCGGTGTCAGATGGCCAGAAGTGTACTGTAGTACTCCTCCAGTGCAGTAGTACTCCATCATTGTTCGACTTCCCGAAGAGGCGAAGAGCCAAGCGCAGCCCGGACGCTCGTGTGGCAGTTTCATGTGTAGAGTAGTCTAGGATAGCGTGTACCGTGCCTGTAAGCTTAAAATCGTTGGGGTCGGCTCCATGCTATGTGACCGTCTCGAAGTTCTTTTAAAAAATTAAAATAGTCTTCTGGCCCTACCTGACACCCTGGTGATTGTAGTTTGCATGCTCATCTGGTCAAGACAGGAATATATATTTTAATTTGTTTTTTTCGAAAAGGGGGGACTCCCCGGCCTCTGCATCAGAACGATGCATACGGCCACATATATTTTAATTTGTGGTGGGTAAATGTTAGAGGTTGCAGCAAATATATTGTACACTTCAGGTCTTTCAGCCAAGTTTAGAGGCAAGCATGTGGGGCCAGTGCTATGATGTGTCGCGTCAACTCGTACAACGAGGAGAAGCTTGATTTTACTACACGCCTTCTCCCTCACCCATGCGCGCGGTTGCTCGCAAACGAAGACATGCTTTTGCTTAGTAGTACTTCTACAACTAGCTATCCGTCCCGCTCGCGGTGGACGAACATGCAGCAGTCGATTGGACACTGTAGAAGCAGTAGTAGTAACATCATTGTTCGTCTTCTCGAAGAGGCGAAGAGCCAAGCGCAAACCGAACGTTGCAGTTGTGAACATTGGAGCACGCATATAGCCAGGCTCTTGCATGAGACAAAATTGCTATGTGAGCCCACTATTGTACTAGTACGTACAACTACTTGCTAGTATAGCCCTGTAAACCAGAAAGGAGTATTTTCCCTTCTAGAGATTTCAACAAGTGACTATACTACACCGAGACGGAGTACATATGGAGCAAAATTAGTGAATCTGCACCGTAAATAAATACGTACTAGTTCTATCGTTTTCCTCTCCGGGGTGCACAATATTGAGTATACTGACTAGTCTCTTTTTGACACGCATTTACGTTTTTTTACACAGTACAGACGCAACCGCTCATATACACGCGCATACACTCACCCCTATGAACGCACACACGCACGGCACTATCATCTTGAAATTTACGAAGTCACCATAGGCACCTCGTCGTCGACGGGTCCATAGGTGCTTGAATGCCAAGGAGGGAGAGGGTAGCGGTTCCCGAGACGTTGAACGGTCAATGATGCATCCTCAGTTACATGCAGAGGGAATTAATTGGAGAAGCAGAATAGAGCCAGCACGATGTGAATGCAACAGAGTTTGGACTCTCATATAATAAAGGCGCCCCACCACTCCAATCCATCTACTCCCAAGTCTCTGCGCAACACTGCTCACTCCAATCCAAGACCAAGTGACCAGAAGCCACAAGCACCTATGGAGGCGATGGACGCGAGCGGCAGTCGGCTGTGCCAAATCATCCAAGGCGCCAGCCTGCGGCCCCGCACCGCGTAGCGTTTCCAGACGGTGCTGGCGACCGCAGGCATCGTAGCCCTCGCCGACGCCGGCTTCGCCTCTCGCATGGACGACATGATGGTCAACTCCGTCCGCAAGTTCACCGCCGTCAAGAAACGCGCGGACGACCTTGCCGTACTGCTCCAGCCTGCGCGCCCAGGCTCCTCATTGCCTGCCACTCTCATCGGCCTCCATGGTGACGAACTCTTTCAAGCCATGGTGGCCCTGCAGGTGCCGGAGGTCGCAACGAAGAATGTGCACCTCGAGGCCGCGCTCGCCGCGCAGCACCTCGCCATGCAAGAAACCGTCGACCTGCACATCCATGTCTACAAGGAAATCGTCTACATAGGCCACTACAAGGCAAGCGAGGACAGAAAGACGTTGGCCTTCTTCCAGCGGCTGGAATCTTTGGACGCCATTGTTCAAAAGCACGTCGACCTGGCCACGAAAGCCGCTGCTACTTAGGCGCCGTTCGGTGGGCCGGCGCCCTGAGTCGACGAGGTGGACGTCGTCGATGGATGCATCTCTTCTTGCCTCCTGTAACCAGCATTGCATCGCCTCGTGGCCTTAATGTTTTATTAGTATAGTACTCCCTCAGTTCCCAAATATAAGTCTTTCTAAAGATTCCAGCAAGTGACTACTACATACGGAGCAAAATGAGTGAATCTACACTCTAAACTATGTCTACATACATCTGTATGCTGTATTCCATTTGAAATAGTATCTAAAAAGGCTTATATTTATGAACGGAGGGAGTATATGGCATTTTTATTCCAGTCGTAACGTTTTCACTGTGAGGTGGGGCCGCAGTTGAGCAAACCCACCCCGCCCACCGGGCGTCGGCCGAGTTTAGAATTACTAGAAGAGAGAAACGAGGGAGGAGAGCTAGCTGTAGCACGGACGCTGTTGTCAGATGGGACTCGTGTTTATAGAATATGAGTACTGAGCACTCGTGCCTCTTTTTTTTGGAGGGAAAAATTAGTCGTATGTCTAGTACCACTAGTTGGGTGCGTGCGACCTATAGCTGTCATCACTTTAGGTCTCCTTTTCGAACCGCGGCTACGCTTCACAGTACATATTATTTCACGCATTTATCCTCCTATATGTACTCCTAGGCTATTTCCACGTGCTCCCATTCGCCGACATGTGGGACATAGAGCATCTGGGTCATAGTGCATGCACGACTCAGAGCATATGCCGGGGTACTTTACATTTCAGACCTCACGAATTACATGCAAACCCCCCGCAGAAGAATAAATAAATGAATGAATTACTACATGAAACCGGATTATTTTCATGGAAACCGGAGCACGTTCATTAAATTTTGGACATAACACGTTTATAAAAAATGACCGGACCGAAACCAGTCTAAGGGCCTCTTTGATTTTTCCCGCAAAAAAGGGCCTCTTCGATTCGCAGGATACTGAAAACACAGGAATGGGGAAAGTATGATGGCGATGAACCGAGACGAGGAGAACTCTAACTCAGTTAGAGGTTAGAGTTAGATTCTAACCCTGAACTAACTCTAAACCAAAGAGGTGTATGGATGGCAGGGTTAGATTGATAATAAATGCTCTATCTCAATCATTTGACTACTTTGGACCCTATTTCCTGCCGGATTTGGAGGGTGCTTGGATACGTTATAGTTCCATGACTAAAAGTAGTGGGACTAAAACCGGATTTACTCCTTGGCGAGCGAGCGCTGCGACGCTCGATTCCCATGTGGGAATTGTTGGAACCGTGGGGCCCTCTTTCTTTCCTAATAAATCTCCCCCTAATCCAACCGTGGGGTCTTTCCTCAAATAAATCTCTCTCTCTCTTCCCCTGAGATCTCCCTCTAATCTCTCTCTCTCTCTCCTCCCTCTAATCTCTCCCCCTGATTTTAAGGGGGTGGGTGGCTGCATGCATCGTACTTTTGTTTCCTGGGCCTTACTTGTGTTTATGGTTTGCATGCAAATTAAAAAAGGAAATAAAGGAAAAGGAAACAACACATGGAACCGCTTCAATCTGGAATACAAAGGCTGGTCGGAAAGCGAGCGCTCCGACGCACGAGCGCCAATTAGCAACGCCCGACTAAAACTTGCTAGCCTCACCCATGCTTGGATCCAAATACTAAAGAGACTAAAATCAAGTTAATGAGCATTTATTATCCTCCAAACCCTCCAATCCAGAACTCGCCTGTGTTAAAGGAGAGGAGTTAAATGAGGAGAGAGAGGACTAATCCACATTTTAGTAGGGGTACCCCTGACTAAATTTTTTTAGTCTCAAGACTAGTTTTAGCCCCTCTTTAGTCAGGGGTGCTTGGAACTTTAGCCTCTTAAAGACACTATTTTTAGTCAGACTAAAATAAGTCCCTTGGATCCAAGCACCCTCTTGGTGTGGCCGGCTCTTCTGTGGCCTCCTCCCGCTCACAATTGACATAAATGAACCATCTATACAAATCAAGCATGCAAAACATGATAATTTTTACTTTGTCCATACAAATGAGATATCCCACTTAAACATACAAGCCGTCAATGAAGCTTCACAAAATAAAAAAACACTTCATGAAACAAAGAATGAGCTAACTCATCACGGAAGTCATTCACGATAGGGAGGGAGCCCGGAGCCCCTCACGCACCGAGGGAGGAGCTCGCCATCGTCGCTCTGGAGGAAGGCTCTATAGAGCCCAAGCCCCGGGAACCCCTCCGACGCCGGCCCTTGCGAGTTGAGGTCGACACCGTAGCAGGGCCGCTTGCCGCCGACTGGGAACTTAATCTTTGGGCCTCTAGAAATAATGCAAGCCTGTAACTAAAATACCTAGAAAGGTGAACTGAATCTTTGGGCCTCTAGAAATAATGCAAGCCTGAAACTGAAATACCTAGAAAGGTGAACTGAATCTTTGGGCCTCTAGAAATAATGCAAGCCTGAAAGTGAAATACCTAGAAAGGTGAACTGAATCTTTGGGCCTCTAGAAATAATGCAAGCCTGAAACTGAAATACCTAGAAAGGTGAACTGAATCTTTGGGCCTCTAGAAATAATGCAAGCCTGAAATTGAAATACCTAGAAAGGTGAACTGAATCTTTGGGCCTCTAGAAATAATGCAAGCTTGAAATTGAAATACCTAGAAAGGTGACCTGAATCTTTGGGCCTCTAGAAAGATTTATTACCTCCTCAAGCAGCATCAAACAATTCCATGCGTGCACCACAAATCTATACCAAGTTTGATCAGGATCTACTTTTCTAAATCAGAATTAGCGCTAGAGCAAGCAAGATCAATGATATGGCCGTGAGACAAAGAAGTAACGAACAAACTCACCCCTGTCGCGACCTCCCTGGTAGATGCGCTGCCGCCGCGCACGACAGAGGGAGAAAAACGACTGGTGAAGGGGTAGCGGGGCGACCTTCGAAGGCCGGAGGGAGAGGGCGACTGGAGTAGGGCGGCGGAGGCCGGAAGGAGAGGGCGGCCGGAGGAGAGAGAGGGCGAGCGGCCCTATGGGGAACAGAGAGGAGTCGTGCGAGAGGGGGGAGCGATCTGGTGCGGGCAGGGGAGATTTTTTAGTTCTCTTTTAGTGGGCCCGAGGATAACTAACCCAATTAGAACCTCTCCACCGGGCTATTTTTTTAGCTGGGTTAGAGCAAACTAGCTCAAACTAACCCCTCTTGTTTCGATAATTTGAGGCTATTTCAACCCAAACTAGCTCTAACTCAGGGATCCAAACAAAGAGGAGTGTTACTCAACATGCTACAGTGTGGACCGTAGCACATTGTTTTTTATGGCCATATCACCACATTGTTTTCTACTGCTGGTTCACTGGGCTACCGTGGTTCGCACTGCTGGTTCACTGGGCTGCCGTGGTTCGCACTCCTCCGACCTGAGTTGTACTGTAGTATAGTACTAGTATATACCGCATCATTCTTTGCTCCTTCTTACTACTCCGACATGTGGGAGAGCCAGCATCCGGGTCAACGTGTCATGCACCAGATTAGAGCGCGGAACGGAAGGGGGGCATCACCCCGGTCGGAGCGCCAGTAATTCATTACTATAGTGAGTGGTCATATCACAAGTCTTTCCAGCAGGAACGCGCCGTCAAATCGCATAGCCCCACCTGCTCACCCTCCTCGCCTCTCTGTCAAACCGCCTACCCGAAAACTGTCACGCGTACTGCCCGGGAAAAGCCCCGCCCTCAACTTTTAACTACGCGAAAATAGTTCGAGCTTGTTCGTTCTATATAAATACAGTACTTACTGTATGTTTATTCACCCGTGGGGTTGTTCAATGAATGGAGGGGCGGGGAGCACAAGTGAACAATACTGTAGTACTACTAGTAGTAAGTAGGAGTCGTACAGTAGTCACCTTAAATAGAGAGTTTCTTTTCTTTAGTGCCACGTACACAAATTGAAACGCTTGTTGTGGAGAGAAAAAAGATAATCACTCCACTATATATGGACGCAGGGGCCTGAGCGCTTGCTTTACTAGGGTTGCTCTCTTCATTCTCTCATCCTCTCCAGATATAAACAAGACAGCGGTAGCGACATTTTCTCTCTGCTCACCGCTGGTCACAGATCCGGCCGGATCCCTTCGGCCGGTGTGTGTAGAGGACTAAAAGGTGCATCGTTCACGCGATCATCGCCGCCGAGGGAGGAAACCCACAGCTGCCGAAGGGGCCCGATCCTCTGCCCGTGCCGTTCTCTCCGACACAGCGCCGGCTCGGGAGGTCCTCCGACCCTTCTTCCTCCCTGCCGTATTGTCCGCAGATCCGACCTGCTGCCGCCGACATCCCGGCGACCCTCAGGTATAAGTTCTTCGAAAGCGGCCTTGCTCTACTGCCCCAGCCCCCCACGTGTCTGCATGTGCATCTTTTTCTACTCCCATCAGCTCTTCCAAAGCCACCTAAATTTTTAGTATTATTAGAGGTAAAGCTACTTCATGCATTCGAATCTAGGGCTTTGTTCAAACAACGAAGAAAGGGGGGAAAGTTGTAGCATGAATCTAGGATTGATTCAAAGAGGAAATAATATGGTGAAAGTAGTAGAGACCGGATACCCAACCGGTCTCTTGGTTGAAAAGGGAAATAATGGGAAAACGCAGTACAAACTGGATAAGGAACAGATCTATTATTGGTTGAAAAAAGGATAGAAAGTGGCGGCTGGTGGACAAGTCAACAGAGTATGTCCAGGATTAGATTTGCTGCCATCACATAGTAAAAGGTATCCAGGATTAGATTTGCTGCCCTCACATAGTAAAAGGTCTCAGGATTAGATTTGCTGCCCTCACATAGTAAAAGGTCTCAGGATTAGATTTGCTGCCCTCACATAGTAAAAGGTCTCCAGGATTAGATTTCCTGCCCTCACATAGTAAAAGGTCTCCAGGATTAGATTTGCTGCCCTCACATAGTAAAAGGTCTCCAGGATTAGATTTGCTGCCCTCACATAGTACAAGGTCTCCAGGATTAGGTTTGCTACCCTCACATAGCATGAACAAACTCGGCATCACCACTTTATGCCTCCTTGTAGGTACATTGTGCTGATGTGTCCACTGTCGCATGTCCTTATACCAACCTTTTGCTGTTGTTAATGCAAGGGCGCATGTAAAAATGAAGTGATCACACTGTTACCTTAGGGACATGTCTAACCAGTGTTATTGTTAATCTAATGCCTCCAGTGATAAGATGCAATTAAACTGTGTTACAAATGGCACTCCTGCTGTTTTCCCCAGTATGATAAGTAAGTTGCTCCTTTACGCTGCTGAGTGTCCTGGTGTCCCCACGGTCCCATGCCCTTAAACCAACTCTTTAGCTGCTGTTGATTTACTGTGTCTGGTAAACAAGCAATGCCACCATTAAAGTAATCCCATATTTGAGGAATCTCATTGTTGATTGTAATCCTTCTGGTAACATGAAGCATTGCTGACGTTTTAAAATTTCTACTGTCCTTGCGTGATTGCCATGAACATAATTAAGATGCTTCTTTTCATTTTGTATATGTTTTGTATATTCTTATTGACCAGGAACTGTTTACTTTCTATCTTTTTGTGCAGATAGGGATATCCATTTCACCTTGTTGCTATTGTGACCTTTTGGTGAACTGCGCAAAACACTTTTTTTGGAATGAGTGTCTTGTGCAGTTCAACTAAAATGTCACGTGGGCAACATCTCTCAATTTTGGTGGAACTGCACAAAATGGTGATTGGAGTTTCCAAAATCTCCGTCAAGTTCTGCTGGTAATCTCGTGCAACATTTTCTTAGCCTTTGCAAGATGGAGCCGTCACTGTCACCACAATCGCACTTTTTTTAGTGGAACTGCACAAAAGGATAAGAAAATTGTAGTTGCACCTTACATGAGCCGGACAGCCAACCTTAATGTTGCTCAATTTTTGTGCAACTACTAAAGAAGAACCTGCCAGCTCACAAGAGCAAGTACTTCTTGCTAGCTGAATTATACAATTTTTACTTCATTTCAGGTGAACTGCAGAAAAAGTGGCATGAATTGAATCATCGAGTGGAGCTACAAGTTGACCTCCAATAGTGCCAGTATTATAGTAATCATGCTCTTTATTATCTGTGTTGTGCAAACAGGAATACTCAACTACAGATGTTGTGACGGTCAAGCGCATTCGCCAAGTTCTTCGATTGTATGACATGGCTAGCCAAGATGGATTTAATCCCGATATTCACTTTATCAAAAGGCTCTAATGGGTTGGTTCTGAATCTTGCAAGCTGGGAATCAGTGAGATGTGTAGGCATCTTTGTTGTACTTATTATTTGAATCTTATTTGTTGGTTCTGAATCTTGCAAGCTTGGAATCAATGAGATGTGTAGGCATCTTTGTCGTACTTATTATTTGGATCTTATTTGTTGGTTCTGAATCTTGCAAGCTGGGAATCAATGAGATGTGTAGGCATCTTTGTTGTACTTATTATTTGGATCTTATTTGTTGGTTCTGAATCTTGCAAGCTGGGAAACACGGCATGATGATGTAGAGGACAACAACCATAACAAATAGTTCAAACTTGGTAGTATTATCTTTGTGAAAGTGCGACAAATGTGCTGATCGTGTGCGTCCTGAGAATAATAATTCTAATTGTTGTGCATGTTCATCCTGTGGCACTGATAGAACGAGCGAATGCATTGCTTGTTTTAAGTATAAATTTCTATTAAAGCTAATTAAATTTAAGTAAAGTGACCACTAACTCCTGTTATTACAGTACCAATACAGACCCGCTCGTGAACCGACGTGTGGCCGAGGGTGCATCTTCTGTCGGGAGTGCAGCGGACGAGGGAGGGGTAGTAACTGTTGTCGCCTATACACACTCAGCTTACTGTTGAATCCAGTTCCCCAAGAGCTGAAAAACGAACTGCTGCCGCCGCCTACACACTCGTTCACTCGAAGAGACTCCAATGGCGATCCGAGGGGTGAGCCTGCTGGATATGGACTTCAGCAAGGAGTTCCCCTTTGAGTTCGCCGTTCAGTCCTATGGCTGCACCAAGTTGGATGTGATGTACACCAACGATACGGACTCGGTGAAGCTCTGCCTCGCCTCAGTCCTATGGTTGCACCAGGTTCTGGAGCATTCACCCGTTTCATCGGTAGCGCCGACTGCACCTTCGCTATGGTGGAGAGAAGGAAGAACGTGACGATTCGGCCATCTGGTGCAACAAGCTTGTCGACATCCAGAAGCAATACAAGATCATCAGCAACGGGCAGGAGAAGGACTCCATGGTTGACCTCGCTGAGACCATCATTGACCCCTGATACGCCAACATGAAAGAAGACGACCTGAACACGTGGGAGGTACCTCTGAATCTAGCCTACATAACCTATGCGGCCAAGGACGCATACGCATGCTACGACATGTACAGGCAGATCTTGGACATGAGGGCGTGTCTGCTTCCCGTAACCGACGAGTACACGGACAGCCGCAGCGTCATGATCAAGCGTGCCAGGAAGGTCTAGATGTTGTACTTTATCTGTTTATAAGCACCTTTATCATCTGAGTGTTTCATGCATTAGCCTATGTGTCGTAATTATCTGTTTTGTCCGAAATATTTCTTTTAAGAACCCATTAACCTGATTGCCTTTTTAGTGGCTATTTGCTTATGTATGTAAACTAGTTCACTTGTCCGTAAAAAAACTAGTTCACTCGGCTGCCGTGCTTTGAATCTCCTTCCTCCCAACATATTCCCCTCCTCAGGTGGACCTAGCAGGTCTCTGAATTTTCTCCCACTTTCTTTTTCGATGTAAACTGAGTTTTCTCCCAGTACTTCCCCCTAGAACCAACTCAACTGTCCCACGTCTAGCTTAAAAATAATAATACCCCACGTACTATTAACTCATCAAATTAAAATGATATTTTATTTCATAAGTTGAAAGTTCTTTCAAAATAATAATAATAATAATTGTTTATATATAACTTGGCAAGTTAACTCCTAGTGATTGCGTACATAAGCTTGCAAAGATTTTACTGACGTGCAATCATGTGTTTATGTTTTTATAACATTTCTCCGTCTAGCCCAACATGATATTTTCACCCAGCCCAGCAAGTCCGCGGATTTCGAGAAAAATGCAAATGGGATTTAAACGGGCTGCATCGATGCTACATCATTGTTTCACCCAGCCCACCAAATGGACTAAAAAACAAATGGACTGGCTGACATGTGGGCCAGTAGGTCGAAGCCTAAGAAGGCGTTGGATTTACACCCAACGGCCAGCATTCTTCTTCAATCTCTCATCTTCTTCCCCCAGCGCTGCCGGAACCGCCTGCTCCAGCCTTCGGCGTCCAGCGGCGTTGTTTTGCGCTCCTCGGCGAAACACTACCCCGCCGACGGCCAGGCCATCCCTCCACTCCGCACCTCCTGTTATTCTCTGCTGAGTGTAGGCCCACCCCGCACCCGAACCAGTCAAGTTTCCCACTCCTCTCCGTCTGCGACTCCGCTGCCGCGTCTTCCCCATCTCCGGGTCATTCCAGTCTGGGGCCTCACCGTCGTCCACCACCTCGGTGCGCTCGGCGCGGCGTGGTCAACATACGAGAGTCATCGGAAGGGGACTGTACGTGGAGAGCCTGACGGCTGGGACCCACGAGGTCCATGGTCGCACGCAAGGTAAGTTCCTCCTTATTACGTTGTACGTGCACTGTACGTGGGAAGGGCTTCTGTATTTCGCGAAAAAAACGTTCTCCCCGCTGACAGGTCGGACCCACCAGCTATATCTTCGCACGCAAGGAAGTGCCTCCTTATTACGCACCAAAAAATGAATACCCCTGCTAGCTGGGACCCACCATAGTGGGTGGCTGACTTGTGGGCCTACTAAGTTGACGAGGACGGAGGGCTTTGTCAACTTAGTCAATATGAACGATTCTAGCTCCAGTGACCGTACGATGTCCATCCAACGGCCATAGTGCTTCTTCAACCTCTGGTCTTCTTGCTGCAGCCGCCCAAAGCAGCGCCGGTCGTGCCGCGTGCTCCTGCCTCTCGTGGCCGGCTGTGATGCCGCGGAGGCCTCATAGCCCCTACTACTCCCACCGTTGGACCAGGGTATCCCTCTACTCACCCACACCCCCTGTTATTCTGCGGCGACGGCAGCCTCACGCCGCAGCCGAACCAGTGAACCCTCGTACTCCTCTCCGCGTGGGCATCCACTGCCGCGTCTTCCCCGGCTCCGCGTCGTCCCCTTCATAGGCCTCGTCGTCGTCCACCGCCTTTGTGCTCTCGGCGCGGCGTGGTCAATGTGGTCAACGACCGACTTCCGTCGGAAGAGTACTGTACGTGGAGAGGCTGACAGCTGGGTCCACGGCCACAGCCCAGTTTTTTTGTGATTTTCCAAGTATCGCTTTGTCACGCCTGTTGGGCTGCAAATCTTTCAAGACGAGGAGAGCTTCATTCGGCTGGCCGAGAAAATGGCCTATCAGTAATGAGAAATGGGCTGTACATTTTTAAAACACATCAAACCGGCAATTAGTTTCAAATATCTTTTTTTCATTTCAAGATTTTAAATTACATTAATTTTTATGCGTGGAGAATTTGTTTGATTTTACATTGATATACATTTATTTTTAAAATCAGTTTTAATGTGAGTCGAAATTTCGGGATTAAAAACAGTTCGGACCGCACCGAAATATGCAAAATTTCATATAATTTTTTAACCGTGGCCACAATATGGGCTGTAATGCTAACAAAAAGAATATGGGCTCCAAAAAAAACCTTAAGAATTAGCAAATGGGCTGTAAATTATTAGAAATAATGGCAGATGGGTTGTATGCTGTTTTCCACAGATTTGAGGCTTTCCTAAAAAAAGGTTGACGCACAAGCAGTGACTGTTGGATGTCCATCGAACGGCCGTCGTGCTTCTTCAATCTCTGCTCTTCCTCCTCCAGCCGCTCAAACAAGCGCCGGCGGGACTGCCTGCTCCCTCCCCCCGCGGCCGGCTGTGCTGCCATGCATGCCTCACCGCCCCACCGTACTCCCATCGGTGGCCTAGCCATCCCTCTACTCACCACACCTGCTGTTATTCTCCGGCGACGGCAGACGAACAAGTAAACCCTCGTACAGTCGTACTCCCCTCCGCGTGGGAAACGACTGCCGAGTCTTCCCTGCCTCCGTGTCGTTCCCTTCCTAGGCCTCCCCGTCGTCCACCGCCCTGGTGCTCTCGGCGCGGCCTGGTCAACGTGGTCAACGACCGACATGCATCTGAAGTGGACTGTACGTGGAGAGGCCGACAGCTGGGTCCATGGCCGCACGCAAGGAAATGCCTCCTTATTACGCGCAAAATAATGATTCCTCCACCGGACATCAGGGACCCACCGAAAGGGCCTCTGTATTTCGCGAAAAAAATGTTACCGCCGCTGACAGCTCGGACCCACCAGCTATATCTTCGCACGCAAGGAAGTGCCTCCTTATTACGCATAATAAAATGAATACTCCCCCTGTTAGCTGGGACCCAGTATAGTGGCAGGCTGACTTGTGGGCCTACTAAGTTGACGGGGATGGAGGGCTTTGTCAACTTAGTCAATATGCACGATTCTAGCTTCAGTGACCGTACAATGTCCATCCAATGGTCGTAGTGCTTCTTCAACCTCTGGTCTTCTTGCTCCAGCCGCCCAAACCAGCGCCGGTCGTGCCTCGTGCTCCTGCCTCCCGTGGCCGGCTGCGATGCGGCGGAGGCCTCACCGCCCCCTACTACTCCCACCGCTGGCCAGGCCATCCCTCTACTCACCCACACCCCCTGTTATTCTGCGGCGATGGCAGCCTCACACCACAGCGAACCAGTGTCCTCTCATACTCCTCTACGCGTGGGCATCCACTGCCGCATCTCCCCCAGCTCCGCATCGTCCCCTTCCTAGGCCTCGCAGTCGTCCACCGTCCTGGTGCTCTCGGCGTGGCGTGGTCAACATGGTCAAGGAACGGCTTCCATCGGACGTGGACTGTACGTGGAGAGGCTGACAGCTGGGTCCACGGCCGCAGCAAGGAAGTGCCTCCTTATTACATGCAAAATAATTATTCCTCCACCTGACAGAGGGGACCCACCGGACGGGCGACCGTATTTCGCGAAAAAAGTTCGCCCCTGACTGCTGAGACCCACCAGCTACATCTTCGCACGCAAGGAAGTGCGTCTGGGCAAGAAAAATGATTCGCCCCCCTGACTACTGGGACCCACCAGCTACATCTTCGCAGCCAAGGAAGTGCCTGACAGTCGGGACCCACCTGGTCGAAGCGTACGTAGCGTTGTCATTCTAGTCGCGAACGTGTACATACATATATACTGCTGGATGTAGAGGCGCGCACGTAGCATGTACACGTACGTACAGCGGCCAGGGTGCAAGAAAGAAAATAAGTCCACGTATGTGTACATACGGGCGGGGTCTCGAACGCCTACTCGCGCATACGTACGGCCAGGGCTCGTGTACATGGCTGGGTCGGAAAGGAGAAACAACGTTGTCGTCGTGTTCATGGGGAGGCAACGGAATGCGTCGTGTTCATGGGGAGGCAGCGGAATGCATCGTGTTCATGGAGAGGGGTGTGGCGTACCGCAAAACGGAGGAAACGGACCTCCTACGGTCGAAACGGGGTCCTGTTGATCGGGAGGAGTGTGGCGTACCGCAAAACATAGGAAACGGACCTCCTACGGTCGAAACGGGGGTCCTGTTGATCGGGAGGGGTGTGGCGTACCGCAAAACGGAGGAAACGGACCTCCTACGGTCGAAACGGGGTCCTGTTGATCGGGAGGGGTGTGGCGTACCGCAAAACGGATGAAACGGACCTCCTACGGTCGAAACGAGGGTCCTGTGGATCGGGAGGGGTGTGGCGTACCGCAAAACGGACGAAACAGATCTCCTACGGTCGAAACGGGGGTCCTATTCATCGGGAGGGGTGTGGCGTACCGCAAAACGGGACTCCACGGGATACTGTTCATTTCCACCGTCGACCTCCTCCAGCCTCCACGGGCTACCGTCGACCTCCTTCAGCCTCCACGGGCTCCTGTTCATCCAGCCTCCACCACGCGCTACTCCACCGGCTACTGTTCAACCACCCCTCCACGGGCACCCCTCCACCGTCTACTGTTCATCCAGCCCTCCACACCACGAGGTCCTGTTCAACCACCCCTCCACGGGCACCCCTCCACCGTCTACTGTTCATCCAGCCCTCCACACCACGGGGTCATGTTCATCCAGAGGCAACGCCATCGCTCACTGTTCATCCACCCCCCCGGCAATGCTCACTGTTCATCCCAGTGGCAGCATCGATCGGCTTCAGTTAGCAGCAGTAGCGAAGGAATCGCTCGATCGGGTTCAGTTAACAGCCATCGATCGATCGCTCGGGTTCAGTAACGCGTAGCCTGCAGTGCAATCGCTCGGGTTCAGTTAGAGCCCAACGCCTCGCTCGGGTTCAGTTAGAGCCAACGCCTCGCACACACGCGCGTACGTGTACGAGAGAAACGCGCATCGCTCGGCCCCCGACCTCCCACCGTAACCGGGAACTCACCGAAATTTTCCTCGCCCTCGCTTCTACCACGGTTTTTTCCGTCATGGACGGCCCAAAGAATGTCATGCAGCTGCGTCTCCGGCCCGCCCAGGACGAAAAGCCCATTTTCTGTCATGATTTTTTATCATAGAAGTAGGAGCCCACCACATCTATGATGATATCGGGTTTTGTCACAATTATCATCATAGAAGTGTCATATGTATGACAGAAAAAAATTCCGTTCGGCCCAAAATGTCACGGATGTGTCTTTTTTTTGTAGTGTTCCCACGCACGCTTGGACTGTCGGGTGGTCGTTCCGGCTTCTTCGGGTTTCAGGCAATAAGAATTGAGCATTTAAAACAGATTTAATGTTTGTCTCTGTATCTTCTGCTGACAAGGACGCAGAGAAGACATTCGACAGTTTCAACAGAATGCATATGATTTGGATAGATGGAGTTTGAGATAGGAAGCATAGAGAGGTTAGGGTCCGATCACATTCACTTAGTTCAAAAGATTCAAACGAGAAGACATAGCTATAAGTGAATGTTGTAGAGGACAGAACACTAATATGTGTATATATCAGAATAAGACCAAATCAACATTGAAGATAAACATGAAATCATGTTGATATTGAAGACAAACCAAATGCGAAGACATAGCAAATGTAACGCCATGAGAAAAACACTTCAAAAAAGAATTTGGTGGTGGCGTTACCCACCGTATAGGAAATATTAGACCCAGACACGGCGCACAATTATCGTGGCGCTCCGAAGTCAAATTCCGCATTAATGTATTCACACTCAGAGTGTAAGTCTTGATTGATTGAAGACATACATTACTTCGTGTGTTGCACATCTAAGTCATCATCATGCATAAGTGTTAGGATGTGTGCCTGATCACAGGACATTTGAGGATTCAAAGATATTTAGCTCACGCCGCAACTTGCAAAACCTTTTCTCATCCAAGGGCTTTGGGAAGATATCTGCCAATTGCTCTTCACTGTTGACGTGTATGATATCAATATCTTCCTTCATGACATGATCTCTGAGAAAGTGATGACGAATTTCAATGTGCTTTGTCTTCGAGTGCTGAACTGGGTTGTTGGCAATCCTGATGGCGCTTTCGTTGTCCCAGTAGAGTGGTACTTGTTTCAGATGGATGCCATAGTCCTTGAGTGTTTGCTTCATCCATAGAAGCTGAGCATAGCAAGATCCAGCAGCAATGTATCCAGATTCAGCAGTGGAGAGTGATACACAGTTCTGCTTCTTTGAAGACCAACAGACAAGTGATTGTCCCAGAAAGTGACACGTGCCTGATGTAGACTTGCGATCCACCTTGTCACCAGCATAATCAGCATCCGAGAATCCAACTAGATCAAACTCTGAGCCCTTTGGATACCATAATCCTAGTGTTGGGGTGTAAGCCAAATATCAAAGAATTCGCTTCACAGCTAAGTGATGCGATTCCTTTGGTGCCGCTTGGAATCGAGCACACATGCAAACACTGAGCATGATATCTGGCCTAGATGCACATAAATAAAGTAAAGAACCAATCATGGAGCGGTATACCTTTTGATCAAACTCTTTACCATTGGCGTCAGGACCCAGATGACTCTTGGTTGGCATTGACCTCGTATAACCTTTGCAGTCTTGCATTCCAAACTTCTTCAGGCAATCTTTGAGATATTTCTCTTGAGATATGAAGATGCCATTGCTTTGCTAAAAAATTTGAAGACCAAGGAAGAACTTCAGCTCACCCATCATGGACATCTGATATTGCTCTTGCATCATGTGTCCAAACTCATCACTGTATTTCTGGTTGGTGCGGCCGAAGATAATGTCATCCACATATATTTGGCACACAAACAGTTCACCATCATATGTCTTCGTGAAGAGTGTGGGATCCAGGGAACCAGGTTTGAAGCCTTTGCTCTTCAGAAAGTCTTTGAGTGTGTCATACCAAGCGTGAGGGGCTTGTTTGAGGCCATACAGTGCCTTGTTTAGCTTGTACACCATATCAGGATGTTTTGGATCTTCAAAGCCAGGAGGTTGTGCAACATACACTTCTTCTTCAATCTTTCCGTTGAGAAATGCACTCTTCACATCCATTTGATACAGCAGGATGTTGTGATGATTTGCATAGGCTAGTAATATGCGAATAGCTTCAAGCCTAGCCACAGGAGCAAATGTTTCATCGAAGTCAATTCCTTCAACTTGAGTGTATCCTTGAGCAACGAGACGAGCCTTGTTTCTGACAACTTGACCATGCTCATCTTGCTTGTTGCGATATATCCATTTTGTGCCTATTATGTTGTGCTTGCGGGGGTCAGGACGCTTGACAAGTTCCCAGACATTGTTCAGCTTGAACTGTTGAAGCTCTTCTTGCATAGCTTGAATCCATTCAGGTTCCATGATGGCTTCAGCAACTTTCTTGGGTTCAGATATTGAGACAAATGCAAAGTGCCCACAGAAATTTGCTAGCTGTGTTTCTCTTGAACGAGTGAGTGGACCATGCGCATTGATGCTATCAATTATCTTCTCAATCTGTACTTCATTTGCAACACGAGGATGAACCGGACGAAGATTTTGCTCTTGCTGATCATTGTCATCGTTAGGAGGATTGTCTTCGGGCTGAGCACTGTCTTCAGGTTGATTGGGTGCAGAAATGATAAGTTCCTCTTCAGGTTGTGCTTCATTTGGTATGATTTCTCCAGTTCCCATGAGCTTGATGGATTCACTAGGTGGAACTTCATCTAGCACATTTGGCAGGTGCTCTCTTTGCGAGCCATTAGTCTCATCGAACCGCACATCCACAGTTTCAACCACTTTATAGTGAAAGAGGTTGAAGACTCTGTAGGAGTGCGAATCCTTTTCGTAACCAAGCATAAAACCTTCATGTGCTTTTGGTGCAAATTTTCAAGTGTGATGTGGATCCTTGATCCAGCACCTAGCACCAAATACTCTGAAGTAACTGACATTTGGCTTCTTACCAGTGAGGAGTTCATAGGATGTTTTCTTCAGATGCTTGTGAAGATAAACACGGTTGATGACATGGCATGCAGTATCAATAGCTTCAGGCCAGAACTTTCTTGGAGTCTTGTATTCATCGAGCATCGTCCGAGCCATCTCAATGAGTGTTCTATTCTTGCGCTTCACGATGCCATTCTGCTGAGGTGTATACGGAGCGGAGAACTCATGAGTGATTCCCAATGTATCCAAGTAAAGGTCGAGGCCGGTGTTCTTGAACTCAGTGACGTTGTCACTTCTGATATGCTTGATCTTGACGCCATAGTTGTTCATGGCACGGTTGGCGAAGCGTCTAAAGACATCCTGCACTTCAGTCTTGTAGAGAATTATGTGCACCCACGTATATCTTGAATAATCATCAACAATGACGAAGCCATAGAGACAAGCAGTAGTAGTGAGAGTAGAGTAGTGAGTAGGGCCAAATAAGTCCATGTGTAGCAGCTCGAAGGGTTGAGATGTCGTCATGATTGTCTTCGAGGGATGCTTGGCCCTTGTCATCTTTCCAGCTTCGCAGGCACCGCACAAGTGATCCTTCTTGAACTTGACGCCCTCTATGCCTATGACATGCTTCTTCTTTGCGAGAGTGTGCAAGTTCCTCATGCCAGCATGCCCTAGCCTTCGATGCCAGAGCCAGCACTCTGAAGCTTTTGCTAGAAGACATACGGCAAGCTGTGGTCCTGCTGAGAAATCTACCATGTACAGATCATCTTTCCGGCACCCTTCAAAGACTAGAGATTTGTCAGATTCCATTAGTACAAGGCAACGATATTTTCCAAATATCACAATCATGTTCAAGTCACAAAGCATTGAGACAGACATTAAGTTGAAACCAAGGGATTCAACAAGCATCACTTTATCCATGTGCTGATCCTTTGAGATTGCAACTCTACCTAGACCCAATACCTTGCTTTTACCAGTGTCACCAAATGTGATGTGACTCTTGTCAGATGGACGTAAGGTTGAGTCCATGAGAAGACTTCGATCACCAGTCATATGATTGGTACATCCGCTGTCCATAATCCATTCTGAAGCATGAGGTGTCATACCCTACAGTACAGTTAGGGGGATAGGCTTCACCAAGAGTATTGTGAAGCATAAACATTTGACGGACAAGAGGATTATCAAAGCTCAGATCAAGATTAGGACTGATAGGATGATTGGCAAGCGATTCAGGAACAAAATACATAGTAAGACCATTTGGGCATTTGATCTTGCGCCCTACAAGATGTTTTAGGTCCCCAGCATTAGCATCAAACGCCTTTGATTTCCGGCTGGAGACCTTTCCCTGCAAAAGAAAGTTAATTCTTCTTAACCACCCACATCTTCAGGGGTGGCTTAGAAGAAATGAGTCTAAGGGCAGCATCTGAGAACTTCGGCTTTGAAGCCCTAGCCAATAGCCTTGCAGGAGGTGAATAGTACTCATATGAATAAGCAGAAAATTTCTTAGTTTTATGAACATAGCGGTTTGAAGAAACACGCTCATATTCATAAGTCTGAGTATGATTTCCCTGCAAAACATTGGCGTTAGGGTGACTCAGGTGAGTCCTCTGTCTATATGAGCCTTTGGACCATATGAAACCTTTGGTCTGGGATTTGTCTTCTTCCCAGGCGGTGTCATGATGACATTCACGGGAAGATTCTCAAGACAACTTTTGGGAACCCAGATCTTTTTCATAGGTGGTCCATTCCTGCAGTTAGTACCAACATACCTGGCAAACACTTCACCATTCTGATTCTTAAATAGTTTATAGTTTGCATCAAAGGATTCATCAATGATAATAGGGTTAGCACAAGTGAAGCCAGATAAGGTGGATGGATCCACTGAAGGTCCCTTTGCAGCAACCCATGTGGTTTTGGGGTACTGCTCAGGCTTCCAGTAGGAGCCATCAACATTCATTTTCCTCTCAAACCCAACACCCTCTTTCCTAGGGTTTCGGTTCAGAATCTACTTTTTGAGGACATCGCACAGTGTCTGATGCCCTTTGAGACTTTTGTACATCCCTGTTTCAAGCAATGTCTTCAACCTAGCATTTTCATGAGCAATAGTAGTGGTATCCTCAGCAGAGGGGTTAGTTACCACATCAGCAGTTGAAGATATTGCAACAGTAGCAGCAGTAGAACATTCAGCAACAGAAGTAGTGTTATCACGCTCAAGGCATTTTAGACATGGTGGTTCAAATCCTTCCTGAGCGGGACTGATCTGTTGAGCGCGAAGTGACTCATTCTCTTTTTGAAGATCTTCATGAGCCGCTCTCAATTTCTCAAGCTCTTGCTTCCTTTGAAGATAATCATAGGAAAGCTTTTCATGAGTGGTTGAGAGCGTTTCATGACGACTTTCAAGTTCCTGGTACTTAACATGAAGATTTTTTATGTCTTCAATTAAGGACTGAGAACGGGTCATTTCCGCGTCCAACAGGTCATCAGTTTTGTCTAACAGTTTTTGAGTATGTTCCATAGCTTTCTGTTATTCAGTTGCAATTTTAGCAAGTGTTTTGTAGCTGGGTTTGGATTCACAATCAGATTCATCTTCACTTGATGTTTGAAAGTAAGCATTGCGTGATTTACCTTGGCACCACATGCCATGAAGCAATAGGTGGGAGCAGAGTCGTCCTTGTCATTAGCATCGGCGTTGGTGACGGGGCCATTGTCTTCAGTGTTGAAGATAGACTTGGCAACGTAGGTTGTAGCTAGAGCCAGACTTGCAACGCCAGGGTCGGACTCCTCCTCAGACTCCACCTCCGCCTCCTTAGAAGCAGACTCCTCCTCTGAATCCATCTCCTTGCCAACAAAAGCACGAGCCTTGCCAGAGCTCTTCTTATGAGATGAAGACTTGGATGAGGACTTGGAAGAAGACTTTGAGGATTATTTCTTCTTCTTGTCATCAGAATCATATTCCTTGTTCTTCTTCTTCTTGTTGTTCTCATTGTCCCACTGTGGACACTCAGAGATGTAGTGTCCAGGTTTCTTGCACTTGTGACATGTTCTCTTGTTGTAGTCATGAGTGGAAGCTTCATCATTTCTTGAGCTAGATCATGAAGATTTTCTGAAGCCCTTCTTCTTAATGAACTTTTGGAACTTCTTCACAAGCATAGCAAGCTCCTTTCCAATGTCTTCAGGATCACAAGAACTGCAGTCAGATTCTTCTTCAGATGAGGAAACAACTTTTGCCTTCAAAGCACGAGTTCGGCCATAGTTGGTACCATAGATATCTCTTTTCTCAGATAGCTGGAACTCATGTGTGTTGAGCCTCTCAAGTATGTCAGACGGATCGAGTGTCTTGAAGTCAGGGCGTTCTTGTATCATCAGGGCAAGGGTGTCGAACGAGCTGTCAAGTGATCTCAGCAGTGTCTTGACGATTTCATGTTTGGTGATCTCAGTGGCGCCGAGAGCATGAAGCTTATTTGTGATGTCAGTGAGGCGATCAAACGTGAGCTGGACATTCTCATTGTCGTTTCTCTTGAAGCAGTTGAAGAGGTTGTGAAGAACACTGATCCTTTGATCTCTCTGGGTTGAGACGCCTTCATTGTCCTTGGAGAGCCAGTCCCAGACTAGCTTCGATGTTTCCAGAGCACTCACACGGCCATACTGTCCTTTGGTCAGATGACCACAGATGATGTTCTTGGCAGCAGAATCCAGTTGAATGAACTTCTTGACATCAGCAGGGGTGACACCTTCACCAGTCTTGGGGACACCATTCTTGATGACATACCAGAGGTCGACATCAATGGCTTCAAGATGCATGCGCATCTTATTCTTCCAGTAGGGATATGCAGTTCCATCGAAGACGGGGCAAGCAGCGGAGACTTTGATTATCCCTGCTGTCGACATAACAAAAACTCCAGGTGGTTAAATCGAATCACACAGAACAAGGGAGTACCTTGCTCTGATACCAATTCAAAGTGCTAGTTATCGACTAGAGGGGGGGTGAATAGGCGATTTTATGAAAGTCTTAAAAACATGAGAGTTTCGAAGACAAACAATAGAAATGAACCTATTGATGTGCAGCGGAAGGTAGACTACACTAAGCAAGCCATAGTCAAGTATTCAATGAAGTGGAAGCACGAAGACTAATAGTAGCTAGGTAGTAAAGATCAGGATGGAAGATAGTATGAAGCCAAACAACAATAGTAGTCAAACAGTGAAATCAAACAGGTAGTGCAAACAGACAATGACTTCACGAAGACAAACTGTAAGTAAAGCGAGGGAGAGGATAGAACCAGTCGCTTGGTGAGGACAAGGATTTGTTGGACCAGTTCCAGTTGCTGTGACAACTGTACGTCTGGTTAGGGAGGCTAAGATTTAACTCAGAAGACCGTGTCTTCACCTTATTCCCCTTGAGCTAAGAACACCCAGTCCTCGCCCAATCACTCTGGTAAGTCTTCAAGGTAGACTTCCAAACCTTCACAGACTTCGTTCACCGGCGATCCACAATGACTCTTGGATGCTTAGAACGCGACGCCTAACCGGCTGGAGGATTCACAGTCCTCAAGTGTAACAAGTCTTCAGGTCACGCGACCAGAAAGACTTCAGTGATGCCTAACACTCTTTGGCTCTGGGTGTTTGGGCTTTGACCTCGCAAGGATTTCTCTCTCTCAAAAGCTTCAGAGGTGGGTTGCTCTCAAACGACAAAAGCCGTGCACTAACTCTGAGCAGCCACCAATTTATGGTGTAGGGGGTGGGCTATTTATAGCCACTAGGCAACCCAACCTGATTTGTCCGAAATGACCCTGGGTCACTAAGGAACTGACATGTGTTCCAATGGTCAGATTTCAAACACACGCGGGAACTTGACTTGGGCTACAAGTAAAGCTGACTCATCCAGCTCTGGATAAGATTTGCTCTCATTGTCTTCGCTCGAAGACATAGGATTTGGTTGAGCATCACTTCAGTCATCCGACTTTGTTCACTGGGACCCCACTTAACAGTACGGTGGTTCCTATGACTCAACAAAGAAGAAAAGGAAACAACAAAACAACTAAGTCTTCGCGCTCCATAGTCTTCACGCGATGTCTTCTCATGTCATAGTCTTCAATGTGAATATCTTCACATACCACCATTGTCTTCAATGTCTTCATACATTTTTAGGGGTCATCTCCGGTAGGTAAACCGAATCAATGAGGGACTACTACCTGTGTTATCCTGCAATTCTCACAAACACATTAGTCCCTCAACCAGGTTTGTCGTCAATACTCCAAAACCAACTAGGGGTGGCACTAGATGCACTTACAGTTTGGTATTCCTTTTCTGCGAAGCTCAAAAACAAGGAAAAAAAGAAACTGGCACTGGGCTCTAGGTTAATAGGTTAGTCCCAAAAATAATATAAAATAGCATATTAATGCATATAAAACATCCAAAACAGATAATATAATAGCATGGAACTATAAAAAATTATAGATACGTTGGAGACGTATCACCTATCCTGCTTCTGATGAAGTGAAACAAGAAGCTCTCGGTCATTCAGCACACGAGCACGCTTGTGATGCCTTTGGGCTACAGTGCTGGTTGTTGCATCAGTGTTGGCACGGTGTGGCAGCCTGAGTTGACCAACAAGATGACCACCAGCAGCATGTGGATTAGGCACATGAACGCCTTCTAGAGGTTGTGTGAAGCTTTGGAAGGCAGCATTGTCTTCGCGAACAGGTTCCTTGGCAGGCTCAGGATATATGGCTTCATGGGACATATCCACTTCAGGCAGAAAGACAACATGGTTGTGTGCTAAAGCTTGATAATTGAAGGTGGAGTGAAGCTTAATCAGCCGCATAACCCATGGAGCATAGAACTTGAGACCGAACAGATCAATGCCTGAAGTTGCCAACTGACGGATGAAGAAGTCTTGAGTATTGAACCTGATGCCATTGATGATGTAGAAGACCAATGTCTTCATAGCGCCTTAAATCTTGGCGTGAGGAGAATGCCCTTTGATAGGCCATAGTGTATGCCTCAGTATGTGTTATATGGAGTGGGGCAGGTACTCGAGGTCATTAACGAAGAATTCCTTGGGTACTCTGCATCAACTGGCAAAGGCTTCATCATGCTTAACATTTGACTCATGTTGAGCTCTGGCTTCTGAAACATGCTCTGCAATTCTTGTTCATAGCACTGACAACCTGGCTCATAGAGATCACCAGGAGTGGGCAGGGAAGTTAGCTCGATGATGTCTTGAGCTTTGGCTTCATGATGTACATCACCTGACATCCACTCAAGGACCCATGTCTCCGGATCCCTGTTGTAGCTTGAGATATGAAGAGTGGCATAGAATTGCAGCAAGAGTTCCTCATTCCAGTGCTCCTTGTCAACGACAAACGGGAGCAAGCCAACTTCACGAAAACAGTCCAGAGCTTCTTCAAGGCAAGGAAATCTAGCAATGGCATCGCAGCACAGGCGCTTGTGGGGGGAGATTCTGTCCTGGTTGTACAGTATACATGAGTAGTAGCTTCATTGTTGGTGGCTCCAGAACCTGTCAGAGGAGATCTTGGGCTTCTTGTAAGGATCCTTGGCCTTGTCAAAGAATGTGTTGTGCTCTCTGAAGCTGAGGACACTGAATGAGCCCTATGTGGTAATAACACTGGGAAGCCTTGGCAACCTGGGCTTGGGCTTCTGCGTCTGAGGCCTTTGCTCCACATGGTAATCATACTGGGGACCAGGAGCAACAGGAGGTGTCAGGATTGGCCACTTGACAGTGATGAGCTCACCACGATAGAATGCCCGTTTCCATAGTGTGAGGTACAGGAGGAGCAGTAGCAACATCCGAGGTGGATGGCTGAATGTCTTCGGTGGCATCATGGGCTTCAGTCAGAAGGGCGGCTCCGGGCTGCGTATTGTCTTCAGCCATGACAACATCATCGGCTTCAGTAGCAGTGGCATCAGCAGACACATTTGTCGTGGCTTCAGTGGCTTCAAGAACTGGTGGGTCAGGCACAATCACATCTTGATTCTCTCTTTGTTCAACGGTAGGGGGAATAACAGCTTGATCTTCTTCTCTTTCCTCGGCTGATGCAGCCGGAATATCTTCAGCCTCTTTGGCTTCAGACTCTTGAGCAGTTTCTGTAGGGATGGCTTTAGGGAACACTTGACGTGCTACTGAGCTTGTGGCTTGCACATCTTCTTCAGGAATGCTCGACATGGAGACCGTTGGCCTGGGGCCTCTGTGAAGCCTTCGGAAGGAGGGCGGCGCCTGTGGTGAGGGAGTGGTCTTCTCCATGTCTTCAGGGGTGTCTTGTGGAGTCTCAATCACTGGAGTGGTGACATGAGTTGGTGGAGTGCGAGGAATGACTTCATGGAGCAGAGTGTTGGGTGTTGCTCTTCCCAGAAATCATCTTGGGTGATTGGCGTCGTAGGACTGCCAATACTGATCTGTTCACTGCTAGAGGGAGTAGGCGATGACACCGGCTTGGGCATGATATGGGGAAACTGAGGAAGGACTTCATCATCAACTACATTGTCTTCATGACCAATGTCTTCAGCTGCGATGAGGCCAGCAGCTAGAATCTCTTCACAGTCATCAGCCTCTATGGTAGCAGGCTCATGCACAACTAAACGACGCTCGCTGTTGGAGGAGGCAGGTAAGGCAACAGGGATGGGTTCAACAAGCAGCGGCTCTTGAGGTGCAGTTTAATCTTTTCTTGAAGACTTTGAAGATTTTGTCTTCAACTTCTTCTTTGATGGAGCAGCATCAGAGGATTCTTGATGCTTTCGCTTCTTGGCTTCAGCATCAACCTGCTTTGTCTTCTTCTTCTCAGAAGCAGCTGATGGGACCTTTGGCTTCGAGCCAGTCATACTGGCAGGGAAGACAATGCTTGGTCTTTCCTGCCTTGGAGCTTCAGTTTCACCGTGCACTAGTTTCTTCTTCTTAGCAGCCATCTTGGGGTCAATGCCTGGACGCCCAAGAGCATTTCTTTTCAAGGCTTCATTGTGAGCCTGTACACATTTCTCGGCATAATATTTGAGGCACTCTCGAGAGCCCTTGGCTTCATCACGACGCTTGTGAAACCCAACCTTGAGATCTGCCATCATGGTCTTGAAGTTCTGAACATCCTTGATGCTAAGCTTGGCCATGTTCTTCTTGAAAACAACCTTTTCATGGTCAATTTTGTTCTTCTGCTCAATGGCTTTTTGAGCAATGGCAAGCTCCTTAGCAATATAGCACTGGAAGGTCATGCTGATGCCAATGGGAAGTTGCAGATCATCAATGGTAAGGGATGTATCTTCATACCACTCATCGATGAAGTTGTTCAGAATGTCAGCATCAAATAGAGGCAAATCTTGAAAGATTTCAGCCTCATGTTTGCTCTTGATCAGCTATTCAAGGGCATCATCAGCGAGATCTTCATCACTGGATAGATCTATTACATCTTAATCATGGCGCAGGATGCTTGCTGGCTTGAGGCCTTGCCCAGATATTTTCTTCTTCTTCTTCGAAGTACGAGACAGATCTTCAGAATGCACACTGGATTCAGGAGGTGCAGATTTCAATGGCTTCACTTTGAAGCTTTTGGAGCAGATTCATGTTTTGAAGCCTTTGCTTTCTTCACTAGCTTCGGAGGTGCAGAATCTTCACACGGTGGCTCATCTTGGGTAGCATCGTCAATGTTGGCCCTTTGCACAACAATGTGTGTGAGAAGCCCATCAAAGCCGTTGAAATGACCAATGACATTTGGTTCGGCTTCACAACTGCCATCGGGCCTTGGTCGAGCTGGACCCCGGTTGAAGTCAAGCCCGAAATCCTTCTTGTTCTGAGCAGCAGAGTACTTGGCATACTTATAATTTTCTTCAAATAAATCATCCTCTCGACACCATCGAAGACTTGATGGGTCGGCATTTTCAAGCATTGGGCCTCTGACCATGCAAGGAAAGAAGCCTTTTGCAATGGCTTCAGCCTTGGTCTTGGGTTGAAGCTTCTTGTAGATGATATCTGCCCAAGGAGGCCTGGCGGCGTTTTTGTTTGCGTACTCAGGAGTCACAAAATGATATAGAAACCATTCCTGTGCCCAATATCTTCGAATCCATTGGACTCTGGACTTGCTTTGTGTGTAGGATTCCTCTGGATCTGACTTGTATAGTTCATATAGGTCAGGAGGCAGGTCTAATGTTGTGTTATCACGACGCTGGCGGCCCCCTTTCTTCGCAGATTTTCCACCTGCCATTGGCTTCAGACTGAAAGGCTTCACAAGAGTGTTAGGCTTCAGTCTGCTTGTCTGACAAGAACTTGCTTCAGGTGATTCAATGTGATGCTGTAAAAACTCTACAAATGAATGCAGACTATGAGAACCAAGGGACTCTCCCACGGACATGTACCTGTGACAACATTAGATATGCGAGGGAAGGGGAAGAGGTCATATGCATTCTCAAAAGATTTTGAAGATAAATTAGTTTGAAGACATTGACCTCATAGCGCGAAGACATTCACTAATCGATGTAAGTTGGTTCCAGATTTGTACGAATCCATGAATAAGTACAAGTGAGGAATCTAACTAGTTGTGAAGCATAAGTGAAAGTACTTGCAAATTATGAGGTGTAGAGGAGGAAAGATCCATATTAGGAAGTGTAAAAACAACTTTTGGAAGTTGTGGAGAGTTCGTTGGATCAAATAAAAGGTAAAAGGTGAGTTCTTATTTACCGCTCGAAGAACTGCTAGACGAGGCGGATGGAGGCCGAGCAGTTCAATCTTCTGCGCCCTAACTTGGTGGCGGAAGACACCTACGGCGGCGGCAGGAGGAAGATGTCCGCGGCCGGCGTGACGATGACGACGGAGAAGTCGTGGCAGCGAAGCGCTTCGTCTCGGGGATGACGGAAGCTAGCGACGGCGCTAGGTTTCGAGCGAGACAGCGAGGGGAGTAGATTTTTATGACCACCGGGGGTGAGTATTTATAAGGAGGGACGGCTTAGTGAATTTACTCAGCTGCCCCTAGGGATTCACATCTAAGGGACACGTGGCATCATGCAATAGCTTATATGTTGTGCCACCACCCCACGCACGCCTGGTTTGTCGGGTGGTCGTTTCGGCTTCTCCGGGTTCAGGCAAAAAGGATAGAGATAATAATAGCATTTTAAATGTTGGTCTCTATATCTTCGACTGACAAGGACACAGTGAAGACAATCAACAAGTGTCAATAGAATGCATATGAAGAGATAGAGAGAGTTAAAGGGATGAGCACGGAAGGGGTTAGGGTCCGATCACATTCACTTAGCGTAGAAAATGGCAACTTGTAGACATAGCTATAAGTGAATGTTGTAGAGGACCGAATACACACACACACACACACACACACACACATATATATATATATATATATATATATATATACATATATATATATATATAGCAATGAAGACCAAATCAAACATTGTGAAGATAAATCAACATTGTAGACAAACCAACTTTGAAGATAATGCAACATGATGCCAAACAAAAATCTTCAAGAAAGGTTGGTGGTGGCGTTACCCACCGTATAGGAAGTATTAGACCCAGACACGGTGCACAATTATCGTGGCGCTCTGAAGTCAAATTCCGCATTAATGTATTCACACTCAGAGTGTATGTCTTCATGAATTGAAGACATACGTTACTTTGTGTGTTGCACATCTAAGTCATCAATATGCATAAGCGTTAGGATGTGTGTCCATTCACACGACATTTGAGGATTCTAAGATATTTAGCTCACACCACAGTTTGCAAAACCTTTTCTCATCCAAGGGCTTCGTGAAGAAATCTGACAATTTCTCTTCAGTGTTGACGTGAATGATATCAATGTCTTCCTTCAACACATGGTCTCTGAGAAAGGGATGACGGATCTGAATGTGCTTTGTCTTCGAGTGATGAACTGGATTGTGAGAAATCTTGATGGCGCTTTCATTTTCACAGTAGGGCACCTTCTTCTTATTGATGCCATAGTCCTTGAGGGTTTGCTTCATACAAAGAAGCTGAGCGCAACAAGATCCAGCAGCAATGTATTCAGATTCAGCAGTGGAGAGTGATACACGGTTCTGCTTCTTTGAAGACCAACAGACAAGGGATCGTCCAAGAAAGTGACATGTGCCTGATGTGGACTTGCGATCAACCTTATCACCAGCATAATCAGCATCTAAGAATCCAACTAGATCAAACTCTGAGCCCTTTGGATACCATAATCCTAGCGTTGGGGTGAGCCAAATATCGAAGGATTTGCTTCACCGCGAGGTGATGCGACTCCTTTGGTGCCGCTTGCAATCGGGCACACATGCAAAATCTAAGCATAATATCTGGCCTAGATGCACATAAGTACAATAAAGAACCAATCATGGAGCAGTATACCTTTTGACCGAACTCTTTACCATTGTCGTCGGGGCCCAATTGACCTTTGGTTGGCATTGGCGTCGTGTACCCTTTGCAGTCTTGCATTCCAAACTTCTTCAGGCAATCTTTGAGGTACTTTTCTTGTGATATGAAGATGTCGTTTCTCTGTTGACAGATTTGAAGACCAAGGAATAATTTCAGCTCTCCCATCATGGACATCTGATATTGCTCTTGCATCATATGCCCAAACTCATCACTGTATCTCTTGGCAGTGCAACCGAAGATAATGTCATCCACATAGATTCTCTCCATCATATGTCTTCGTGAAGAGAGTGGGGTCTAGAGAACCAGGTTTGAAGCCTTTGCTCTTCAGGAAGTCTTTGAGTGTGTCATACCAAGCGCGAGGAGCTTGTTTGAGGCCATACAGTGCCTTGTTGAGCTTGTATACCATATCAGGACGCTTTGGATCTTCAAAGCCAGGAGGTTGGGCTACATATACTTCTTATTCAATCTTGCCATTGAGGAAAGCACTCTTCACATCCATTTGATAGAGAACGATGTTGTTGTGGTTTGCATAGGCTAGCATTATGCGAATGGCTTCAAGCCTAGCCACAGGAGCAAATGTTTCATCGAAGTCAATTCCCTCCACTTGTGTGTAACCTTGAGCAACGAGACGAGATTTGTTTCTGACCACTTGTCCATGTTCATCTTGTTTATTGCGATAGATCCATTTGGTGCCAATAATATTGTGCTTACAAGGATCAGGACGCTTGACAAGTTCCCACACGTTGTTCAGCTCAAACTGTTGAAGCTCTTCTTACATAGCTTGAATCCATTCAGGTTCCATGAAGGCTTCATCAACTTTCTTGGGTTCAGATATTGAGACAAATGCAAAGTTCCCACAAAAGTTTGCTAGTTGCGTAGCTCTTGATCGAGTAAGCGGACCAGGTGCATTGATACTACCAAGAATCTTCTCAATCTATATTGCATTGGCCACGCGAGGATGAACAGGACAAAGACTTTGGTTTTGCTAATCATTGTCTTCGCCTTCAACATTGTCTTCAGGCTCAGCATTGTCTTCACGTTGAGTAGGAGCTGGAATGACAATTTCCTCTTCAGCCTGTTCCTCGGTGGGTATGATTTCTCCAGTACCCAAAAGCTTGATAGATTCACTAGGAGAGCTTCATCTAGCACATTTGGCAGGTGCTCTCTTTGCGAGCCGTTAGTCTCATCGAACCGCACAACTACAGTTTGAACCACTTTATAATGAAAGAGGTTGAAGACTCTGTAGGTGTGCGAATCCTTTCCGTAACCAGGCATAAAACCTTCATGTGCTTTCGGTGCAAATTTGGAGGTGTGATGTGGATCTCGGATCTAGCACTTAGCACCGAAGACTTTGAAATAACTAACGTTTGGCTTCTTACCAGTGAGTAGTTCATAAGATGTCTTCTTGAAGAACTTGTGAAGATAAACTTTGTTGATGATGTGGCATGCAGTATCAATGGCTTCAGGCCAGAACTTTCTTGGAGTCTTGTACTCGTTGAGCATCGTACGAGCCATCTCAATAAGGGTCTTGTTCTTGCGCTTCACGACGCCATTCTGCTGAGGTGTGTATGGAGCAGAGAGCTCATGAGTGATGCCCAATGTATCAAGATAAGTGTCAAGGCCAGTGTTCCTGAATTCCGTGCCATTGTTACTCCCTTGATCTTGATGCCATAGTTGGTCATGGCATGATTGGCAAAGCATCTGAAGACATCCTATACTACAGTCTTGTAGAGAATTACACGCACCCAAGTATATCGAGAGTAATCATTAACAATCACAAAGCCATAAAGATGTGTAGTGGTAGTAAGGGTAGAGTAGTGAGTAGGGCCAAATAAGTCCATGTGTAGTAGCTCGAAGGGTCGTGAAGTCGCCATGATTGTCTTCGAGGGATGTTTTGCCCTAGTCATCTTCCCGGCTTCACAAGCACCACATAGATGATCCTTCTTGAACTTGACGCCCTCGATGCCAATGATATGCTTCTTCTTCACGAGAGTGTGCAAGTTCCTCATGCCCGCATGTCCTAGCCTTCGATGCCAAAGCTAACACTCTGAAGCTTTTGCTAGAAGACATACAGCCAGCTGTGGTCCTGCGGAGAAATCTACCATATACAGATCACCTCTTCGATAACCTTCGAAGACTAGAGATTTGTCAGAAGCCATAAGCACAAGGCAACGATATTTTGCAAATATCACAATCATGTCTAGATCACAAAACGTTGAGACAGACATTAAGTTCTATCCAAGGGATTCAACAAGCATCACTTTATCCATGTGTTGATCCTTTGAGATAGCAACTCTACCTATAGGCCCAATACCTTGCTTTTACCAGTGTCAGCAAATGTGATATGGCTTTTAGTAGATGGTCGGAGACTTGAATCCATGAGAAGACTTTGATCACCAGTCATGTGGTTAGTGCATCCACTGTCCATAATCCATTCAGTAGCTTTCGGAGTCGTACCCTACAGTGCAGTTAGCGGGATAGGCTTCACCAAGAGTATTGTGAAGCACAAACATTTGACGGACAAGCATACTATCAAAATTAAGATTCTTGGATGGTAAGATGGGGTGCTCATCAAGAAATCCAGGGACGAAATAAATGGTAAGACCATTTTGGCATTTTATCTTGCGTCCCACAAGATGTTTTAGGTCCCCAGCATTGTCTTCAGAAGTCAATGATTTCCGGCTGGAGACCTTTCCCTGCAAGAGAAGTTAATTCTTCTTAACCACCCACATTCTAAGGGGTGGCTTAGAAGCAATGAGTCTAAGTGCAGCATCTGAGAACTTTGGCTTTGGAGCCCTAGAAAATAGTTTTGCAGGAGGTGAATAGTACTCATAAGAATATGCAGAAAAGTTCTTTGACTTTTGAACATAGCAGTTTGAAGAAACACACTCATATTCATGAGTTTGATGTTGGTTTCCCTGCAAAACATTAGCGTTAGGGTGACCTTGTGAGGTCCTTTGTCTTTATGAAGCCTTTGGGCCATGTGAAGCCTTTGATCTGGTGTTTGTCTTCTTCCCTGGTGGTGTTATGATGACATTCATGGGAAGCTTCTCAACACAACTTTTGGGAACCCAGATCTTCTTCATAGGAGATCCATTCCTGCAGTTAGTTCCAATAAACCTGGCAAACACTTCACCATTCTAATTCTTGAACTGTTTAAAGTTTGAGTCAAATGACTCATCAATGACAATAGGGTTAGCACAAGTGAAGCCAGATAAAGTGGATGGATACACTAAAGGGCCCTGTGCAGCAACCCATGTGGTTTTGGGGTACTGCTCATGCTTCCAGTAAGTACCATCATCATTCATTTTCCTCTCGAAACCAACACACTCTTTCCTAGGGTTTCGGTTCAGAATCTGTTTCTTGAGGACATCACATAGTGTCTGACGCCCAGCTTTTGTACATGCATGTTTCAAGCAATGTCTTCAACCTGGCATTCTCATCAGCAATAGTAGTGGCATCCTCAGAAGAGGGGTTAGTTACCACATCAGCAGGCGAAGATATTGTAACTTCAGAAGCAGTAGAACATTCAGCAATGGAGACATCATTGTCATGCTCAAGGCATTTTAAACAAGGCAACACAAAATCTTCCTGAGCGGAACTGATCTGTTGAGCGAGTAGTGAATCATTTTCCTTTTGAAGATCTTCATGAGACGCTATGAGTTTCTCTAGTTCTTGCTTCCTTTGAAGATAATCATAAGAAAGCTTCTCATGAGTAGCTAAGAGGGTTTCATGACGACTTTCAAGTTCCTCGTACTTAATGCGAAGATTTTTTATGTCTTCGATTAAGGATTGGGTTCGATTCATTTCCTCGTCCAACAGGTCATTGCTTTTGTCTAGCAATTTTTGAATCTTTTCCATGGTTTTTTGTTGTTCAGTTGCAATTTTAGCAAGAGTCTTATAGCTGTGTTTGGATTCACATTCAGAGTCATCTTCACTGGAGGTCTGAAAGTAAGCATCGCGTGAGTTTACCTTAGCACCTCTTGCCATGAAGCAGTAGGTGGGAGCAGAGTCCTCGTCATCATTGACTTTGGCGTCGACGTCGCGACCATTGTCTTTAGGGTTGAAGATGGACTTGGTGACGAATGCTGAAGCCAGAGCCAGGCTTGCCACGCCTGAGTCAGACTCCTCCTCAGACTCCACCTCCGCCTCCTCAGAAGCAGACTCCTCCTCTGAATCCATCTTCTTGCCAATGAATGCTTGAGCCTTGCTAGATGAGCTCTTCTTGTGTGACGAAGACTTTGAAGATTTCTTCTTCTTCTTATTGTCGGAGTCATATTCCTTGCTCTTCTTCTTTTTCTTGGCTTCCTTGTCCCATTGACATTCAGATATGTAGTGATCTGGCTTCTTGCATTTGTGGCATGTCACTACTGCAGGATGCTGCTAACGCAACACTATGATCAGAGACCCTTCCACGAAACTGTGTGCGATGCATTAATCACAAAAGGGGGATGTAAAAAACCGTCAAAAAAGGTGCAAAAAGTTTGCAATGGAGGATGCATCAAACACGGTTCAGATTTTAGTTGCGTGTGCGATCCAGGGCATACGGTTCCGTCCAATGAACCGTTTGCGATGAGGCGGAACTAAAGAAACGGGCAGCCTGATGAAGGCATGTGCGATGTACAATGTACGGTTCACTCGGATGAACTGTTTGTGATTAGGCAACACAAAAGAAACGGTCAGCCAGATCAAGGTGTGTGCGATGTACAGCATACAGTTCACTCGGATGAACTGTTTGTGATTAGGCAACACAAAAGAAACGGTCAGCCAGATCAAGGTGTGTGCGATGTACGATATGCAGTTCACCCGGATGAACTGTTTGCGTTGAGACAAGAGAACAGAAACGGTTCAATATAACAAATACCGTAAATATTGCAAGGTTCAAATTCAAAGATTCCAATGCCCAAATTCAAACATTGCAAACCGCGTAATTTCTGAAAAGGGATCAGCCGCTGACAAGTCATGTATGGGTTTGACACAATAACTTCCAATTGCTTTGACATATGCTCTTCCAATACGAAGTTTGGCATTTTTGGAGGCACTTCCATTCCGCAGTACCAGCCGCCGCTGATAATCATACCATTGATCTTTCCTAATTAAATGTGTGTTCAACCTCAGTACCCTCAGCACCTTTGCTCTGGCAAGAAAGAACATGGCGAGTGTAATCTCCAGTGGGGTCCCTCAGTAGGAGTTCAAAGTAATATTTGAGAGATGCAGATCCAGGCATTTGATGTGGTTATCGTTATCAACATCTTCCATCGGGCCTAATATGCACTGCAAAAGAAGAGAACATGTTAGTGCCAACATGCAGTTTTGAACACTGCTACACGCCCATTTGGTTTTCAGGATTTGTAAAATGTACCAACGTGCCATCTTCGATCTGTCATGATTAACATGGGCATTAATTTGATTACAATCTAGAAACATGTAGCCTTCTTCACAAGAGGTTGGATTGGATGAAAAATTTCCTAAGAAAACTAGTACAGATGAATCCAAAGGAGAAATGCTTATGGACGATTGTACCCATATGAATGAAGCAACCAATATGGGGTGGGGGTGTATGTCCTAAAATCCTCCAAAATTCCTTCAGAAATCGTAGTACATAGTCATTGTAAACTTGCGAAAAGGTGCAAAAATTTCAACTCCCTTATGGTTAACATTTAACAGGAAAGGAACATCACCTTGATATACAGCTTCTTCTGGCACGGAAAGCATCTCAGGCAACTAAAAACTTGGTCCAGGTTGGGAGCGACAGATTCTAGTGCCAAGACATTCACTGTGCCTAGAGTCTGGGTGAAGCTTCGCTGGATGACAGACGAACATACATCTTCAAAACTAGAAATAGCGTTGATATCAAGAAGGAGAGGTATATAAGGCGACTGTTGTACCTGAAAGTTGTAGTATTTGACAGACGAGTAGCCCACCACTTTCAATTTCGGCGCAGAAATGACATTTATTCTTTTTGGACCTTGTTGATCAACTACAAGTAATCTCTCAAGTGAAGGTGTGTCCTGGATGACCATATTGTGGTCCACCTTTTGTGATCTCTCGTTGCAACACCAGCAACACACATAAATAGTGCGGAGAGTCCTGGAGGTGATGTGCAAGGTACTCGACCAATTCATGGCCTGAAGATGAAGGAACTCGAGTGCAGTACAGCTGCCGAGCAGGCGCTCCATGTCATCCTTTGGGATGCGGACGGCGACGAGCTCGAGGTGCTTCAGTCGTGGTAGAAAAAGAGCGGGCGCGTCATTAAGGGGGATGGCAGTCCATGAACTTGGCGAGGCGCAGCGTGGGCGCGAAGCGGAGCGCGGACGTTGGCAGCAAGCTCATCTGCCCATCATTATAACTTAGCTTCTCGAGCTGATCTATGGCGCGGGATCGGAACCACTCGTCAAGCTTGGCTCGCTCCTTGCCATTGGAACGGAACTTGCCCGCGATAAGGCCTTTGATTGGGCCATGGTGACTGCCGAGGATCTGGGATAATGCATCCAAGCATTGGCGATAGCCATGGCAGAGCTTGTGGGCGTGGAGGAGGTCGACAGGGGTGTGAAGCCATAGGGTGCGCCATCGCTGGGAAACGGCGACTGTCCTCGCTCGATTTCTGATTGGGAGGAGGGATATGATGACTATCAACATATCATCGGGGAGGTTGTTGGTGAAGTCTAGGCCTGCTGGAGTCGCTTGCGGTTCTTTCTCGACTCGCCTCCGCTTGTTGGAAGCCTCGTTCTCCACCTCGTCGGCGGGGACGGGAACCTCTGTCTCCATATTCACGCCGAGCTCCGGTGCTTCAGCAGCCCCGGTGTCGCCACTCCCTCTGATGGGGCGCTTCGGCGGCATCCTCGTACAATGACGGCTTTGAGGACTCAGAGCAGCGTCGAGGATGCGGGCGGAGAGAGAGGAATTGTGTGTGTGATGAGTATGGGGGGGTGCGGCCGCTCGGCGGCACCATTAATAAAGACCAGTGGGAGCGAGGCGGGCGGCGGTCCAAGGCTGTCTCGCTTCCCGGTGAGAACGACTGCTTAATCTCTAGTATGAATGAAATCTATGCTTAATTACTGAATTTTAGTTGCAAAAAATAGATAGTGATATTGATTTTTAGCTGCATATTTTGACAAATTGCAGTGTCTCTTGGCTGTGCGCCGAAGTCTGGCTTTAGTTTGCATACGGTAATATGAATCGTTTGCGTTGAAGAGACGCACAGATCCTGCGTTGAACAGCTTGTACGCTTCCCGGTGAGCCTGCGCACCGGACTGCACTCGCACGCCTCCCGTTCAGTCAAGCAACTGTCCACACGGCACCTCCTATAGCCATTCAAACCAAGACACGTGGCGTCACGTGAATGGTTAACCGAATGCACATGGTTTGAATTATACAAACGTTTGAGATAATAAAGTGGCAAATATTTTTTTTCAAAATGCCTTTGTTGGCTGTCATTATTCGAGTGCGCCTTCTCTCAAAATGGACACGAAAAATACCACAGCATGTCGGGTGCCCTTCCATGATAGCATGCCAAGTTTCATGAATTTCAGACGAGTTTTGGATTTACTAGAATTAAAAAACCAGGCATCTCAATGTTTTGCCGGCAATCAACGGTGCCCTGGTGTTTGAAATTCATTCCCATTTCTTGCATGGGACCTAAACACGCACCCAAGGACACAGATTTTATTTTTCAACCAATTTATATGCACTGGAGCATGCGCATGTAGTTCAAATTTGAATTATGCACATAAATGCATTGAAAACTCAGTTAATGCATAAAAATGTCCAAACGAACCCCAAAAATCACAAAAATTCACACAACACTCCTGTTGTTCTATGTTGACACGAGAAAAAAACTTGAAAGCAATAAGAGGCAATGGACATCGTTTCGTCCCCAAAGGTGGGACGTTCCCTATCGAAAACCATCATGCTTGTTGTGAGAAGCTCCGGTTTGTGAGAAGCATATACCCAAACATGCCCCAAATGGGACAAAATTAGTACCACGACATGTTGATGCCGCTCCATGATAGCATGCCAAGTTTCATGAATTTCAGACGAGTTTTGAATTTACTAGAATTTAAAAACCAGGCATCTCAATGTTTTGCCGGCAATCAACGGTGCCCTGATGTTTGAAATTCATTCCCATTTCTTGCATGGGACCTAAGCATGCACCCAAGGACACATATTTGATTTTTCAACCAATTTGTATGCACTAGAGCATGCACATGTAGTTCAAATTTGAATTATGCACATAAATGCATTGAATACTCACTTAATGCATAAAAATGTCCAAACGAACCCCGAAAAATCAAAAAAAAAATCAAACAACACTCCTGTTGTTCTATGTTGACATGAGAAAAAAACTTGAAAGCAATAAGAGGCAATGGATATCGTTTCGTCCCCAAAGGTGGGACGTTCCCTACCAAAAACCATCAAGCTTGTGGTGAGAAGCTCCGGTTTGTGAGAAGCATATACCCAAACCTGCCCCAAATGGGACAAAATTTGTACCATGGCATGTTGATGCCACTCTATGATAGCATGCCAAGTTTCATGAATTTCAGACGAATTTTAGATTTACTAGAATTTAAAAACCAGGCATCTCAATGTTTTGCCGGCAATCAACGGTGCCCTGGTGTTTGAAATTCATTCCTATTTCTTGCATGGGACCTAAGCATGCACCCAAGGACAAACTTTTGAATTTTCAACCAATTTATATGCACTGGAGCATGCGCATGTAGTTCAAGTTTGAATTATGCACATAAATGCATTGAAAACTCAGTTAATGCATAAAAATGTCCAAACGAACCCCGAGAAATCACAAAAATCACACAACACTCATGTTGTTCTATGTTGACACGCGAAAAAAAACTTGAAAGCAATAAGAGGCAATGGATATCGTTTTGTCCCCAAAGGTGGGACGTTCCCTACCGAAAACCATCATGCTTGTTGTGAGAAGCTCCGGTTTGTGAGAAGCATATACCCAAACCTGCCCCAAATGGGACAAAATTTGTACCACGGCATGTTGATGCCGCTCCATGATAGCATGCCAAGTTTCATGAATTTCAGACGAGTTTTCGATTTACTAGAATTTAAAAACCAGGCATCTCAATGTTTTGCTGGCAATCAACGGTGCCCTGGTGTTTGAAATTCATTCCCATTTCTTGCATGGGACCTAAGCATTCACCCAAGGACACAGATTTGATTTTTCAATCAATTTATATGGACTGGAGGATGCGCATGTAGTTCAAATTTGAATTATGCACATAAATGCATTGAAAACTCAGTTAATGCATAAAAATGTCCAAACGAGCCCCGAAAAATCACAAACATTCACACAACACTCATGTTGTTCTATTTTGACACGAGAAAAAAAACTTGAAAGCAATAAGAGGCAATGTATATCATTTCGTCCCCAAAGGTGGGACGTTCCCTACCAAAAACCATCATGCTTGTTGTGACAAGCTCCGATTTGTGAGAAGCATAGACCCAAACCTGCCCCAAATGGGACAAAATATGTACCACGGCATGTTGATGCCGCTCCATGATAGCATGCCAAGTTTCATGAATTTTAGACGAGTTTTGGATTTACTAGAATTTAAAAACTAGGCATCTCAATGTTTTGCCGGCAATCAACGGTGCCCTGGTGTTTGAAATTCATTCCCATTTCTTGCATGGGACCTAAGCATGCACCCAAGGACACAGTTTTGATTTTTCAACCAATTTATATGCACTGGAGCATGCCCATGTAGTTCAAATTTGAATTATGCACATAAATGCATTGGAAACTCAGTTAATGCATAAAAATGTCCAAACGAACCCCGAAAAATCAGAAAAAAACACACAACACTCCTGTTGTTCTATGTTGACACAAGAAAAAAACTTGAAAGTAATAAGAGGCAATGGATATTGTTTCGTCCCCAAAGGTGGGACGTTCCCTACCAAAAACCATCAAGCCTGTGGTGAGAAGCTCCGGTTTGTGAGAAGCATATACCCAAACCTGCCCCAAATGGGACAAAATATGTACCACGGCATGTTGATGCCGCTCCATGATAGCATGCCAAGTTTCATGAATTTCAGACGAGTTTTGGATTTACTAGAATTTAAAAATCAGGCATCTCAATGTTTTGCTGGCAATCAACGGTGGCCTGGTGTTTGAAATTCATTCCCATTTCTTGCATGGGACCTAAGCATGCACCCAAGGACACAGATTTGATTTTTCAACCAATTTATATGCACTGGAGCATGCGCATGTAGTTCAAATTTGAATTATGCACATAAATGCATTGAAAACTCAGTTGATGCATAAAAATGTCCAAACGAACCCCGAAAAATCACCAAAAAAAACACATAACACTCTTTTTGTTCTATGTTGACACGAGAAAAAAACTTGAAAGCAATAAGAGGCAATGGATATCGTTTCGTCCCCAAAGGTGTGACGTTCCCTATCGAAAACCATCATGCTTGTTGTGAGAAGCTCCGGTTTGTGAGAAGCATATAACCAAACTTGCCCCAAATGGGACAAAATTTGTACCACGGCATGTTGATGCCACTCCATGATAGCATGCCAAGTTTCATGAATTTCAGACGAGTTTTGGATTTACTAGAATTTAAAAACCAGGCATCTCAATGTTTTGCCGGCAATCAACGGTGCCCTGGTGTTTGAAATTCATTCCCGTTTCTTGCATGGGACCTAAGCATGCACCCAAGGACAAAGATTTGATTTTTCAATGAATTTATATGCACTGGAGCATGTGCATGTAGTTCAAATTTGAATTATGCACATAAATGCATTGAAATCTCACTTAATGCATAAACATGTCCAAACGAACCCTGAATAATTCCAATTCTTTTATGATCATTGCAGATAAAAGGTCTAGCAATTCAAACACTGTCCATGGCCGTTGTGACCCCATTATGTAATTCAAATCAAGACCAAAAATCAAGTAGATCCCACACAGTTTATTATAACCAACTGTGTGAGATGCAACACAAAATATCTTTGGACCGTGTCTGAATAAGGGACCGTGTCTGATGACACTTCACGCGCCAGTTTTTTTCTGAAGCGATTCCAAATTTTCGGCTTCCGTGGAAATATCTACCTCCCCTCCCCCTCCCCCTTACCAAAAGCCACATTTCCCCTCTTTTTGCCTCCTTTCCAAGTTGAAACCTTCACTCCTTGCTTGCAGCGCCGCCGCCTCCTCGCCGGCGACCCTCCTTCACTCTGCTCGGCCTCGCCTATCCAGGCAGGTAATCGACACCCGACCCCCATCCTCGTCCTTCCACATCCCACATGCCCCGACCGCCGGCGCGAGCGCGACACCTTCCACCCAAATCTCCGACCCCTCCACAAAATAAGCGCCGGCCAAAGCCATGGTGCACGCAGTATAGCCAGGACCTCAAGGAGCATTTGGCAGCGGAGAAGCAAATCGCGGCTGCACGCACGGATGAGGTCGTGATGGCTGCCATTTGTGCCAACCCCCAGATCTTGGAGGAGCACCTCGCTGTCGAGGCCACCGTTGACGCCTCGCGCGCCGACGCCGTGACACGGTTGGCTACTTGAACCGACAATTCGTGGCGTTTTCTTGAGGCCACTATCGGTGCCTTCGACGAAGACTGCGAGGTGTTTTCTCAGCGCACACGTGCTTACCTCATCTTGAGAGCCAGAAGGTTGGTGCCCGGAGCGGCTTAGGCAACTCACCACTACAACTAGAGCACCCACGATGCAGAGACCTCGCCCTCTTCCATGTCCAAGGAGCCAATCGTCATCGATATCTCCGACAATGAGGAGTAGCTTCTCTTATTAGCTCACTATAAGGACCCATGTTCAGTTTGCTAGCTACTGCCTTTCCTTAACAAATTCTAGTGAATTGTGCTATCTACTTTCACCATGCAATCTTCTGCTATAGTGTATATGTTCTATATGTCGTGCAATGTGGTGTTCAATTAACTGCTTGGTTCAATTCTGCAAATGTGATGTTCAATTCTTCAGGGTGCAATATTTCCAAGTTGTTAAGCATGCTTGGTTTGGTTAACTGTCTGATCTTCTATTAGGAGTATGTTATATTGTTCAATTGGTGTTTACTTAACTGCTTGGTTCATTTGTTGTGGCTTGGTTCACTTGTTGTGGTGTTTAGTTAACTGCTTGGTTCAATTCTGCAATGCGATGTTCAATTGTTGTGGCTGCATTCTGTTATTGTATACCATGTGAGGAATAAATTGAATTTGGCTGTACTAAATTCATGAGAAAAAACAAATACAATTGCTATATTTCCAAGTTGTTAAGCATGCTTGGTTTGGTTAACTGTCTGATCTTCTATTAGGAGTATGTTATATTGTGCAATGTGGTGCTCAGTTAACGTTTGGTTCATTTGTTGTGGTGTTTAGTTAACTGCTTGGTTCAATTCTGTAATGCGATGTTCAATTGATGTGGCTGCATTCTCTTATTGTATATCATGTGAGGAATAAATCGAATTTGGTGTACTAAATACATGAGAAACAAATACAATTGCTATATTTCCAAGTTGTTAAGCATGCTTGGTTTGGTTAACTGTCTGATCTTCTATTAGGAGTATGTTATACTATGCAATGTGGTGCTCAGTTAACGTTTGGTTCATTTGTTGTGGTGTTTAGTTAACTGCTTGGTTCAGTTCTGTAATGCAATGTTCAATTGATGTGGCTGCATTCTCTTATTGTATACCATGTGAGGAATAAATCAAATTTGGCTGTACTAAATACATGAGAAACAAATACAATTGCTATATTTCCAAGTTGTTAAGCATGCTTGGTTTGGTTAACTGTCTGATCTTCTATTAGGAGTATGTTATATTGTGCAATGTGGTACTCAGTTAACGTTTGGTTTATTTGTTGTGGTGTTTAGTTAACTGCTTGGTTCAATTCTGCAATGCGATGTTCAGTAGTTGTGGCTGCATTCTGTTATTGTATACCATGTGAGGAATAAATCGAATTTGGCTGCACTTAATACATGAGAAACATATACAAGTGCTATATTTCCTAGTTCTTAATCATGCTTGGTTTGGATAAATGGGTTTTCCATGTGGCTTGAATTAATCTGATGAATCTGCAATGTGCTTATTTATCATCAACATATTTTACTGATAGCATGCGAACCCTTACTTAACCTGATGACTAACTACCTTATATGTGTTGCGGGGAAACAATGGGAAGCACTAAGGTTTACAAGATGGTACTAACTATTATACCTTGCCTTTTTGTATTCCTTTGCCTCATTTCCAATATAGAGAAGATATTTATGCACATCCTTGTTTTCAGGCTTCACTGATGATTACCTCTCAAACCACCTCTGTGGTCAGGAGGAGAGGAAAGTTTTCATACAACACCCACGGTTCAATATTGAAGTGTTCCTGAAGTGGTCGAAGGATGGACGGTCAATCATCCACGGGCACTGGCCTAAAGTTGCAAAGACCTTCAACATGAATGAAGGCTCAATATTCGCCTTCCGCTTCAGCAGTTTTCCAGATGGGATGCATCTCTCTATGTACCGTCTATGATGCTAATTTCGAAATGTTCTAGATGTTGCATCTGAAACTTGTTGCTGCTGCAGTTGTGTAATGGGGTAGCTGAGTGCTGAAGCTATATCATGTTGTACTCTGATGTATTTCAATTATGAAATCCTGCTTCCTTAATATGGAAATGGAATATAATATGAATGTCAATTAGATTAGTAAATGGATTATTGATAATAGGCCAATTAGCTCGCTAATTGGCCAATTAGCTTGCTAATTGGGTTTTCCTATTGCAAACGGTTAATAAGAAACCACCGTGGGCGATGACCTCAGGCAACGTACACAGTTTCTAGGAATAAACCGTGTTGGATCAATGAACAATCACACACGACATTCTCTTCAAAACTGTTTGCGTTACGCCACCTTGCGCAAACGTTTTCCTTGTAGTGACTCTGTGGGATGTATATACGAACGGAAATGTTTAGTGGTGACTGACTGTGTGGGGTGTACTTACGACCGGAAATGATTTCGCTTGTATAATTGTATTTTTTGAGCACTACTGTATGTATTTCTGTATTTGAGTGCTCGCCGGTCGCACACGACCTCATTTTGCCGAGCGTGTGTGCCAGGAGGGCATATCCCCAACGGTTTCTGGGTCATGTGGGAAGCACCCCCCTATCGCCCACACTCACTTGGCGACGGTTCCGAATGCTGTCGCAGAAAGGGGTTAAAAACCGTTTGTTTAGGACCGACGCGCACCAGTGTGTTCTCTTCTTGTAGTCACGAGTAGAAGCCTCATCATTCTTGGAGCTGGATCATGAAGACTTCCCGAAGTGATTCTTCTTGGAGAACTTTTGGAACTTTCTGAGAAGAATTGCTAGCTCTTTTCTAATGTCTTCAGGATCATCAGAACTGCAGTTAGATTCTTCTTCATATGAGGAAACAACTTTTGCCTTCAAAGCATGGGATCGGCCATAATTGGGGCCATAGATATCTCTCTTCTCAGATAGCTGGAACTCATGTGTGTTGAGCTTCTCAAGTATGTCAGATGGATCAAGATCTTTGAAGTGAGGGTGTTCTTGAATCATCAGAGCCAAGGTGTCAAATGAGCTGTCAAGTGATCTCAATAGCTTCTTCACTATTTCATACTTGGTGATTTCAGTGGCGCCAAGTGCGTGAAGCTCATTTGTGATATCAGTGAGGCGTTTGAAAGTGAGCTGGACATTCTCATTTTCATTCCTCTTGAAGCGGTTGAAGAGATTGCGTAGCACATCAATCCTTGAGTCTCTTTGTGTTGAGACGCCTTCGTTGACCTTGGACAGCCAGTCCCATACTAGCTTTGTAGTTTCCAGAGCACTCATAGGTCCATACCGCCCTTTGCTCAGATGACCACAGATGATGTTCTTAGCGGTTGAGTCCAGTTGTGCGAATCTCTTGACATCAGCAGTGGTGACACCTTCACCGACTTCGGGAACACCAGTCCTGACGACATACCAGAGGTCGATGTCAATGGCTTCAAGATGCATGCGCATCTTATTCTTCCAGTAGGGGTAATCAGTGCCATCGAAGATGGGGCACGCAGCGGAGACTTTGATTATCCCTGTAGTCGACATAGCTAAAACTCCAGGTGGTTAAACCGAATCACACAGAACAAGGGAGTATCTTGCTCTGATACCAATTGAAAGTGCTAGTTATTGACTAGAGGGGGGTGAATAGGCGATTTTTATGAAAGTCTTCAAAAGATGCAAGATGTTTGAAGACAGACAAACAATCAACACCTATGCTATATGCAGCAGAAGATAGACTAAGCTAGACAGGCAATAGTCAAGTAAGTAGTACAATGAAAGCACGAAGACTAATAGCAGCAAGGTAGAGCAGATCGAAATAGGAAGACGGTATGAAGCCAAATACAGGAAAGTCTTCACGCAAAGAAGTCAATCAGAACAGGCAGGCAAGCAATGACTTCATGAAGACAAACTGAAATGAAAGCAAGTAGGGGATATGTGACACCCAAAATTTTATTTGGCCTTTTCAAAAAATTTATTTGACTTGAGGGAGGTGTTTTAAATTTGCCTTCAAAAGAACCCTCCCTTTCAAAATATTTTTTTTGGCAAGGGTTTTATTTGGATTCACCCAAGACTTGATGTTGGTCTTGGAGGTTCTTTCTTTTTATTTGGACTCAAACCAAAATGCTTTTCACTTGGGAAAAATGCCTTTTGAAAATTCCTTTGAAAATGCCCTATGGCTTTTGGAATGATTCTTTGCCCCTTTCAACAAATCTCTCTTTCCATGACCTTAGTGCAAATCCACTCTCATAAACCTTTCCTCATCTTTGGATCATGATTTGCATCAAATCCAGCAAGTTGAACCTCCCCATATATTTATTTTCCATTTAAATCTTATCAAAACAATTTCTGCCTTCTATTCTAGCCCTTGGAGATTTACAAAGGAGCTACCATTTCTGTATTGATTTTTGTCCCCAAACCAATTTCCCTTCCTAGTCCTTTGTACCCTCAACCAAGATCCATGAAGATCCACTGATCTTCAGTTCAAATTTTTCAAACTATACTTGCTGCAAGTTTGGACCAGTTTTGCCAAATTTGATGAAATTCATTCAAATCCCTCTCCAAAAATTCTGAGAAAAATCAGGCAGCCCCTGGGTGCATTGAGAGGTCACCTCACCAAGTCCCAGCCCCAGGAAAATTTTTCTTCATACCAAATCATTTCGTCGAACACCTACTGGACACTGTTTCTATAAGGTTCAGTCAAATTCAGTTAACAGTGTCTGAATCACTGTCGTTTTCTTCAGTGTCTGTTGTCGATCTCGCCAGTGCCCGGCGTCGCCGTGTTTCCTGTCCCCTCCCCCTTGTCCCTCTGCACCGCACGAGCGCCTGGATGCTTGCGGGCGTCGGCGACGAGCTGGAGGAGGTGCGCCGCCCCATGACCGACGCCAGCGGCGGCTTTGCGGCCGCCAGAGAGAGGCGCAGCACAGACGGCGCCACCCAGCGCCGCCCAAGCCACCGGAGATCGCCGCGTGGTCTTCCACTCCCCAGTGCGCGCAGCCACCCTCGTCGTGAACCGCTGGGCGCGGAGCGCGCTCTCTGCCGCCGTCGTGCCCGTGCGGCCACCCCACCGTGGATCGGCGCCATTACGCCAAGACCGACCGGGATTAGCGGGGGAACGGCACCAGTACACCTCACTGATGCTGCCTGGCCACCTAAACTCCCTGCCAAGCCACTGCCTCGCCGTAATTGCTCGCCGGAGCTACCCCGTTCACGGCCACCCCCTTGAGCCGCCTATAAATAGAGGCCCCGAGCTCCAGCTAGTACCCACACCACCTCTGCACTCCACCAAGACCCTGCCTAGCCACTGGAAGAGCCCCGAGGGAGTCTCCTTCCTCGACTCCGGCCGCCGCGACCCGCCACGGGATCCAGCTCGATTCGCTCCCGTGCATGCACCTCTGCCTCCCATCTCTTGCCAGTAGCTCTCTAGTACATCCCTCCTTCTGACCCGCACTTCAATTCAAAGTTTGCAGCACACCACCGGAGTTCCCCACCATCGCCCGAGCCGCCGTCCGCCGGAGAAAGTGTCGCCATCGACGCGGTGCTCCCCGACGCCCAAGTCCACCACCCACCGACGCGGAAGGGCACGCTGATACTCTTGGTACACTCCGATCTCCCTGACTCGCCGTGGTTCGACGCCGACGACCTCCGCAGCCTTCGGGCGCCGGCGAGGTTTTTCAAACCTGACATGTGGACCCCCCACGTCAGCCTCTCTTATTTCACCCCCGAAGCGTTTTCTGTTGGCGCCTTCAGGCAGAGTACGTTTTCTCTGTGGGCTGGCGCGTTTCTATTCGAACCGTTTTCTGTTTTCTCAGTTAAGTCCCTGGAACTTCTCTGTTTCATTACAGATGAGTCCCTGGACAGAAACCCTTATAACTTTTTGATAAAAAGTGATTTTTGAGTGATTCTTTTTCTGACAATCTTATAATTTTGTCTAGTTTTTTATGGGATTTATTTGGAAAAAAATTGGAACAACTTTTACGCACGCGTTGGTTTTCACGTTAGTATGCCTTTTCGCTATACCGTAGGTTCCGAAAGAGGTGACGGAGCTGCGAACTTCGCCGAGCTAGACTCCGACTTCTCCGAACCAGGCAAGCATGTTTGAACCTTTGATATGATAGGTGTTTTGCATGTTTGCGTGAAAGGTTGTGCGTGGCATATGAGTATCGGTGAGTATCTCGTTGCTTGTGAGGCAACTACCCGTGTGTTCCAAAGTTACCTGTGATCTCTGATGAGTGATGGCCTAGTCATGTGGTGACATGAAGGGCAGCAAGGTGGTACTGTTGTAGCATGCCAGCCTTGCGTCATCCGACAATTTCCGACGTTAACGTGGACGGAGTCACGTTATCGTTCTTCCCCCTTCCGTGCTACCACTTGTTTTCTGCCAGAATGCGGTTTAGTAAGTTGGTAACCTCTTTCCGTGTACACACCAAACAGAGAGGCCGAGATGATGGTTCCATGGCCCTGGATTAAAGCCAGTCATCCGGTCAGGGGGCATGGGTGTTTCCGGTTGGGACCGAGAGGGGGGCACCCCTTAGAGTGCGCGTATAGAAATTTGATCCCATGCTACGCGAGGTTGTAGCCTCCCCGTCTCAAGGTTTTTCTTGAACGTTTCCAAGGGTGATTCCTGGCTTTGGATTGTTGAATGGGTGTGTACTGGTTAGATGTGTTTCTTCCAAAACACCGTAAACGGAACTAGTCCCCGTGACTACTGAAATCCATTGGATGTGGTTAAAGTACAACTCTGCAGAGTCAAATCCTTCCGAGTCATCGTATCCAAGGTCAAGTATCGTGATCAGCATATCCATGTCTATGTCGTAACCTTGTGGTATATTCTTCTTTCCGGTAAGTGAGTTAGAGTAGAAATCTTGGCTGAACGTTATTCCTGTGGATGGACTAACCCTGTTGTTTGTCTCATGTCTGATTATCCTCATGATATGATTTAAAATTCATGAGCTGCTAAGTTAGGAATATAAGCCCTTTATGTGATGTCGCTCAGACGTCCGACTGTGGCATGTTTGTCTCTTACTTTCAATATAAGCCCTTTATGTGATGTCGCTCAGACGTCCGACTGTGGCACGCACTGTCTTTCATTTTCTGTTATAAGCCCTTTAGGTGGTGTCGCCCCGACGCTCGACCGCGGCATTATTATTCTTGCAGTTTCCTCTCGAGGAGTCATTCAGACCCCGTTTGGCACCCAGTATTTATTTTGGGATTTCGGGAGGACTACCGCCCGACTTCTCTGTTATTTCCCCATGCATTATTGTCTCTATGTCTGAATGCACTTGTTATTCTGTTCTTATGCTTCATGTTTACATTTGTTATATCTTATGTCCGAACTGTCTTGCGAGTACTTTCATAGTACTCACCTGGCTTGTTGATTTGGCCAGATGTTGACGAAGGCGATCTCTTGGATGAAGAGTTTGATAGTGAGTCCGACGCCTAGAGGAATCCCAGTCAGTCCTGTGCGATCCTGGATATTGGTCACTTATATTATATACGCTTCCGCCACCCGTAATAAACCTCCTCGAGCTTCACCCCGACGCTCGAAGAGCTGTAGTTTGCAGGAGTCATATCACCCGCTCCGCTGTGATTTTTCCACCACCGTTGTTATCATGAGTTGGTAGTTATGCCACCCTATCCGCCGTTATGTCTATTCGGCGTGCATGTAATAATTTGTTGAGCAGTCCCCGCTCAACCTTGTATTATATTCAGTACTCCTTGTATTTTTCTTCTGTGACCAAGATATTGTCTACCAATGAGAAGGAATTCTTCTCTACTAGTCCGTAAAAGGGATTGGTCTCTCAATAAATATTTTATTGAAAGACCGGTCGTGACAAGCTTGGTACCAGAGCCAGGCTGACTGTAGGAAGCCACTAGGTGCGATCGCTAATCGGTTATTAGCGTCTTTTGTGCTTTTCAGCATTTTGCAATTGTAGCTATTTTCTGTTGGTCATCATAAATTTATGACATGACTACTCAGAACTTTTGCCTACTTTTGTAGATGGCTGGCAGCAACTGCGAGACTCGAGTGTTCACGAACGTGCCCGAGGGGTTTGTCAAACTCCTCGTCTCCACCACCAAGCTCGTGATCGGGCCAGCAACTCGCCCGGAGTTCACACTTTACCAGCACAAGCTCAGCGACGACGTGTCTATGCACCAAGCCGTGGTGCAATTCAAGGGAGGACGTTCTGCGTCTCGCCACTTCCGTTTTGTGGGAAGGGTCATGCCTACGGAGAGGCATGCCATGCAGATGGCTGCCCATGAGGCGATAGCTCGCCTCCGGGATATCCTTCCTATGATGAAGACTCGTCGCTACCGCTACCTCCCATGCCATGTGCCATACACTTGTCACTATGCATTCGCCTGCCATCGGGGAGAACGAGATGAAGCCATCGAGATGGTTGTGGAGTATCTCAAGGCTCTGGAGGAATCTTTCGACAACCTCGTGGACGATCTTGTGGCTGCCCGCATGGACTTAGTCCGGGGCGGTCCTGCCAGCAGGAAGGAGCTTCTCCTCACAGCACCGCCTCTGACATTCGTCTCGTCTTTAGCCTCTTATGCACCGGCCGTTTTGGCCACTGCTCGCCGTCTGCCTCCCACTGAGGAGTTCGACCGAGTCATCACTCCTACTCCAGTCAGAGCTGCACCGCCTGCCGCACCCGCTCTGCCGCCTGTCGCCCCCGTACCATCACCGCAGCGCAGTGCTACGTGCCAGGAACCTACTAGAGAGGAGGTGGAGGTTGAATCCCCTGCACCGCTGAGTCTTGCCCTCGGCAAGGGAAAGGACATCGTCACCATCTCCGACAGAGAGCGCCGAGTAGCCGCGCGTTATGTCTGCTTGTATGATGTGTTTTATCTGTACGCTAGTTTGTATTAGTGTGTTCGCTGTTTTCCGGAGGAGTATGTTAGTCTAAATAACATGTCAGGATTGTGTACGCACATCCTGAGTGCTGTATCGTGTGTTTGCTTTTCGCGTGTAAGATTTGGGTTAAGCAGTTCGTGTCCATGCAAAATCGTTTATGCTTTCTTGAAAAATCTTGAGGTCTTTTAAGTTTTTGCCTTCACAAGATTTTCCTTGTACCACACAGTTCTTCTCATGAGTTTTGCAAAATAATACCTCAGACTGGAAAAATGTCTCGTCCGTGGACTCGTTCCATGCCCAATCAGCCAGAAGAAGTTTATGGGACACAGACTAGCAACAACTTCACTCAGGGTCAGTCCAGTCAACAGGACAGCGAAGCAGCCCTGTCTCAAGTATGTCGTCTCTTCGAACAAAGCCAGCAACAGCACCAAGAGATGATGAATCACGTCATCAATATGGGAAACCACCGTGAACCCTATCAACCTCATTCCAAGTTATCTGAGTTACAGAAGACTCACCCTTCAACGTTTGCTCACACCGATAGGCCGCTAGAAGCCGACGATTGGCTTCGTGACATCAAAAGGAAGCTGATTATTGCTCAGTGTTCAGATCATGAGAAGGTGCTTTATGCACCACACTACCTTACTGGAGCAGCTGCAGCATGGTGGGAAAACTTCCTACACATGCATCCCAGTGAACACAACATCACCTGGGAAGAATTCAAGGAAGGCTTTCGTGGGGCACACATCCCCAGGAGCATCATAAAAATCAAGAAGAGAGAATTTGACGATCTCAAGCAAAGAGGCATGTCGGTGACAGAATACAACGGTCAGTTTACCCAGCTATCTCGTTATGCCTACGACGAGCACATGACAGAGAACAAGAAGATGGAAAAATTCCTGGATGGCCTGGCACCAGCCCTAAGATGCCAACTGGTGGTACACACTTTCCCGGATTTTAAAACCCTGGTTGACAAGGCCATTACTTTGGAGAATGAGCGCCGCAGCCTGGAGGATATCCGTAAGCGGAAAAGGGACAAGACGACCCTCGCTCGCAACAACCGAAGCAAGACTGAGGTTCCAAGGACAGGAGCAAGGAAATCCACGACTACTGATCTAAGGCCCGTCAGACAGCTTCATGCCAGGGACAAGGAGTTCACGTACCATCCAGGGGTCACATGCTATGCTTGTGGAGAAGAAGGGCACTATGCTAAACAGTGCCCAAAACCGAGGAACTCGGCCCCCAAGCCGAACAATGGTGGAAACAATCCAGCCCCCAAGCGCAACAATTTCAATCCCAACAACAATCACAGGAAGGGTCACCTGAACCATGTGACCAGGGAAGAAGCGCAGAATGCCCCAGACATCGTGCTCGGTACGTTCCCTGTCAACACAGTACCTGCCACGGTTTTGTTTGATTCTGGAGCTTCCCATTCGTTCATTTCGAAGAGTTTTGTTTTGCAACATGGTTTTCCGATACTTCCCTTGGAAAAATCTATGATCATCAAGTCCCCCGGGAATAAGCAAATCGCTCAGAGTTACTGCCAAGGAGTGATCATTGAATTCGAAGGACTACAGTTCCAAGCCAATCTCATCGTGTTGGAAAATAAAGGACTGGATGTCATTTTAGGGATGGACTGGTTGACCACCAACAAAGGATTCATTGACTATTTCAATCGGACCGTGATTCTCACTCACCATCACGGCAAGACAATAAAGGTTACAGCTCAAGAAAGGCCACGGTCACGGCAACCAAAGCTGAACAAAGTGGACATTTCAGAACTGAGAAAAGTTCTAGTGGTATGCGAGTTCCCTGATGTATTTCCTGAAGAACTACCAGGCATGCCACCAGACCGAGAGATAGAGTTCAGCATCGAACTAGCACCTGGCACCGCTCCCATCTATAAGAAACCTTATGGAATGGCACCCTCAGAATTGGTGGAGTTGAGGAAGCAGATAAAGGAATTATTGGACAAAGGATTTATTCGAGCCAGCTCCTCACCATGGGGTTCGCCAGTATTATTCGCCAAGAAAAAGGATGGGATACTGAGACTGTGTATAGACTATCGAGCCCTCAATATGGTCACCATCAAAAACAAATATCCGATGCCACGGATAAATGATTTGTTTGACCAGCTCGCACAAGCCAAGGTGTTCTCAAAAATTGATTTGAGATCGGGATATCACCAATTGAAAGTACGGACAGAAGATATCCCCAAGACAGCATTCACTTCCAGATATGGGTTATATGAGTTCACAGTGATGCCTTTTGGACAAATGAACGCCCCCGCATATTTCGTCCACCTCATGAACAAAGTGTTCATGAAATTCATGGACAAATTTGTTGTGGTGTTCATTGACGATATTCTGGTTTACTCACGGACACCGGAAGAGCATGCTGAGCATCTCAGAATTGTTTTGGGAGAATTGAGGAAACATCAGTTGTATGCCAAATTTAGCAAGTGTGAATTTTGGCTAAGACAAGTTGGTTTCCTAGGCCACATATTAAACCAAGAAGGCGTGGCCGTAGACCCAGAGAAAGTCAAAGCCATACTTGACTGGAAGCCACCCGCCAACGTGACAGATGTGCGGAGTTTCCTGGGAATGGCCGGATATTACAGAAGATTTATTGAAGGATTCTCCACTGTGGCAAAACCAATAACACAGTTGCTCAAGAAAGACAAGAAATTTGTATGGACGGAAGCATGCGAGAAAAGCTTCCAAGAACTCAAGAAGAAACTAACAACCGCACCGGTCTTAACTGTGCCAGACATACACAAGAGTTTTGAAGTGTATTGTGACGCGCCCCGAAAGGGTCTCGGGTGTGTACTAATGCAGGATGGCAAAGTTGTCGCGTATGCCTCCAGGCAGCTGCGAAAACATGAGGAAAATTACCCCAACACATGACTTGGAGCTAGCAGCAGTCATACATGCACTCAAGGAGTGGAGGCACTTTCTGTTGGGAAATCGCTGTGAAATATATACGGACCATAAGAGCCTTAAATATATTTTCACTCAACCAGAGCTAAACTTACGCCAACGACGCTGGTTGGAATTGGTCAAGGACTATGATGTCGGTATTCACTACCATCCAGGGAAAGCAAATGTAGCGGCCGATGCCCTTAGTCGAAACCCCAGCCCGGACAACGACGGTCCCCAAAACTTGAGGCCTGAGTTTCAGCAAGAGTTCGCTAGGCTCAACATGGTGTTAGTCTCTGAGGGCACCATATCAAATCTGGAGATACGATCCACCCTAGTGGAACAAATTAAGAAGGCTCAACAGGGACATCCCAGCATCCAAGGTATAAGAAAGAAAATGAACCTCGGTAAGGCTTCAGAGTTCGTCACAGACAGCGAAGGAATATTATGGTACGGAGACAGACTTTGCGTACCTAACATTGAGGAACTCAAGCAACAAATCTTAACCGAAAGCCACACCGCTCCATACTCGATCCACCCTGGAGGAACCAAAATGTACAAGGACATTCAGGAAAGATTTTGGTGGCACGGTATGAAAAGGGATATAGCCACATTTATTGCTTGTTGCGATTCATTTCAGCGCATCAAGGCCGAGCATCAAAGGCCAGCAGGCTACTCCAGCCAAACAGGATACCGGAGTGGAAATGGGATGAAATAGGGATGGACTTCATTATCGGACTACCTCGATCACAACGCGGAAATGACGCCATATGGGTCATCACAGACCGACTAACCAAGGTTGCTCATTTCATTCCCGTGAAGACTACCTACTCCACACAAAGGCTGGCCAAGCTTTATCTCTCTCGTATAGTTTGTTTGCATGGAGTCCCAAAGACTATAATATCCGACCGAGGCACCCAATTTGTCTCCAAATTTTGGGATTACCTACAACAAGCTCTGGGCACGCAACTAGCTTTAAGTACAGCGTACCACCCTCAGACTGATGGACAAACGGAACGTGTGAACCAAATCCTAGAGGATATGCTGAGAGCCTGTGTGCTCACCTATGGATCCAGTTGGGAAGAGAGTTTGCCGTATGCTGAGTTTGCTTACAACAACAGTTACCAAGCCAGCTTGCAAATGGCACCCTTTGAAGCATTGTACGGACGGAGGTGTCGTACCCCACTGAATTGGTCAGAAACAGGTGGCAGTCGTATCTTCGGCCCAGACATGCTCAAGGAGGCCGAGGAGAAAGTTAAACAGATCAGGGACAGACTCAAGACAGCACAGAGCCGACAAAAGAGCTACTACGATCAAAAACATCGTGAGGTCAGCTTTGAACCCGGTGATTCCGTATACCTACGAGTGTCTCCTATGAGGGGCCTGCAACGGTTCAAAATTAAGGGGAAGCTAGCCCCGAGATTTATTGGACCATTCTGTATAATTGCACGAAGGGGCACGGTAGCCTACCAACTAGACCTACCCAAGGAGCTGTCAGACGTCCATGACGTATTCCACGTCTCACAATTGAGAAAATGTGCAAGTAACCCGGAGAAGCATGTATCTCATGAGAGCATTGATGTACAACCAGACCTCACCTACAGAGAGAGGCCAGTAAAGATATTGGAAGTGTCTGAACGGAGGACCCGTCAGAAAACGACAAAATTTCAGAGTTCAGTGGAGCAACCACACTGAGGATGAAGCTACATGGGAAAGGGAAGATTTTCTTCAGGCAGAATATCCATATCTATTCGAGGATCAGCTGAAATCTCGAGGACGAGATTATTCCAAAGGGGGTAGGTGTTGTGACACCCAAAATTTTATTTGGCCTTTTCAAAAAAATTATTTGACTTGAGGGAGGTGTTTTAAATTTGCCTTCAAAAGAACCCTCCCTTTCAAAATATATTTTTTGGCAAGGGTTTTATTTGGATTCACCCAAGACTTGATGTTGGTCTTGGAGGTTCTTTCTTTTTATTTGGACTCAAACCAAAATGCTTTTCACTTGGGAAAAATGCCTTTTGAAAATTCCTTTGAAAATGCCCTATGGCTTTTGGAATGATTCTTTGCCCCTTTCAACAAATCTCTCTTGCCATGACCTTAGTGCAAATCCACTCTCATAAACCTTTCCTCATCTTTGGATCATGATTTGCATCAAATCCAGCAAGTTGAACCTCCCCATATATTTATTTTCCATTTAAATCTTATCAAAACAATTTCTGCCTTCCATTCTAGCCCTTGGAGATTTACAAAGGAGCTACCATTTCTGTTTTGATTTTTGCCCCCAAACCAATTTCCGTTTCTAGTCCTTTGAACCCTCAACCAAGATCCATGAAGATCCACTGGTCTTCAGTTCAAATTTTTCAAACTATACTTGCTGCAAGTTTGGACCAGTTTTGCCAAATTTGATGAAATTCAGTCAAATCCCTCTCCAAAAATTCTGAGAAAAATCAGGCAGCCCCTGGGTTCATTGAGAGGTCACCTCACCAAGCCCCAGCCCCAGGAAAAATTTTCTTCATACCAAATCATTTTGTCGAACACCTACTGGACACTGTTTCTATAAGGTTCAGTCAAATTCAGTTAACAGTGTCTGAATCACTGTCGTTTTCTTCAGTGTCTGTTGTCGATCTCGCCAGTGCCCGGCGTCGCCGTGTTTCCTGTCCCCTCCCCCTTGTCCTCTGCACCGCACGAGCGCCTGGATGCTTGCGGGCGTCGGCGACGAGCTGGAGGAGGTGCGCCGCCCCGTGACCGACGCCAGCGGCGGCTTTGCGGCCGCCAGAGAGAGGCGCAGCGCAGACGGCGCCACCCAGCGCCGCCCAAGCCACCGGAGATCGTCGCGTGGTCTTCCACTCCCCAGTGCGCGCTGCCACCCTCGTCGTGAACCGCTGGGCGCGGAGCACGCTCTCTGCCGCCGTCGTGCCCGTGCGGCCACCCCACCGTGGACCGGCGCCATTACGCCAAGACTGACCGGGATTAGCGGGGCAACGGCACCAGTACACCTCACTGATGCTGCCTGGCCACCTAAACTCCCTGCCAAGCCACTGCCTCGCCGTAATTGCTCGCCGGAGCAACCCCGTTCACGGCCACCCCCTCGAGCCGCCTATAAATAGAGGCCCCGAGCTCCAGCTAGTACCCACACCACCTCTGCACTCCACCAAGACCCTGCCTAGCCACTGGAAGAGCCCCGAGGGAGTCTCCTTCCTCGACTCCGGCCGCCGCGACCCGCCACGGGATCCAGCTCGATTCGCTCCCGTGCGTGCACCTCTGCCTCCCATCTCTTGCCAGTAGCTCTCTAGTACATCCCTCCTTCTGACCCGCACTTCAATTCGAAGTTTGCAGCACACCACCGGAGTTCCCCACCATCGCCCGAGCCGCCGTCCGCCGGAGAAAGTTTCGCCATCGACGCGGTGCTCCCCGACGCCCAAGTCCACCACCCACCGACGCGGAAGGGCACGCTGATACTCTTGGTACACTCCGATCTCCCTGACTCGCCGTGGTTCGACGCCGACGACCTCCGCAGCCTTCGGGCGCCGGCGAGGTTTTTCAAACCTGACATGTGGACCCCCCACGTCAGCCTCTCTTATTTCACCCCCGAAGCGTTTTCTGTTGGCGCCTTCGGGCAGAGTACGTTTTCTCTGTGGGCTGGCGCGTTTCTATTCGAACCGTTTTCTATTTTCTCAGTTAAGTCCCTGGAACTTCTCTGTTTCATTACAGATGAGTCCCTGGACAGAAACCCTTATAACTTTTTGATAAAAAGTGATTTTTGAGTGATTCTTTTTCTGACAATCTTATAATTTTGTCTAGTTTTTATGATATTTATTTGGAAAATTTTTGGAACAACTTTTATGCACGCGTTGGTTTTCACGTTAGTATGCCTTTTCGCTATACCGTAGGTTCCGGAAGAGGTGACGGAGCTGCGAACTTTGCCGAGCTAGACTCCGACTTCTCCGAACCAGGCAAGCATGTTTGAACCTTTGATATGATAGGTGTTTTGCATGTTTGCGTGAAAGGTTGTGCGTGGCATATGAGTATCGGTGAGTATCTCGTTGCTTGTGAGGCAACTACCCGTGTGTTCCAAAGTTACATGTGATCTCTGATGAGTGATGGCCTAGTCATGTGGTGACATGAAGGGCAGCAAGGTGGTACTGTTGTAGCATGCCAGCCTTGCGTCATCCGACAATTTCCGACGTTAACGTGGACGGAGTCACGTTATCGTTCTTCCCCCTTCCGTGCTACCACTTGTTTTCTGCCAGAATGCGGTTTAGTAAGTTGGTAACCTCTTTCCGTGTACACACCAAACAGAGAGGCCGGGATGATGGTTCCATGGCCCTGGATTAAAGCCAGTCATCCGGTCAGGGGGCATGGGTGTTTCCGGTTGGGACCGAGAGGGGGGCACCCCTTAGAGCGCGCGTATAGAAATTTGATCCCATGCTACGCGAGGTTGTAGCCTCCCCGTCTCAAGGTTTTTCTTGAACGTTGCCGAGGGTGATTCCTGGCTTCGGATTGTTGAATGGGTGTGTACTGGTTAGATGTGTTTCTTCCAAAACACCGTAAACGGAACTAGTCCCCGTGACTACTGAAATCCGTTGGTTGTGGTTAAAGTACAACTCTGCAGAGTCAAATCCTTCCGAGTCATCGTATCCAAGGTCAAGTATCGTGATCAGCATATCCATGTCTATGTCGTAACCTCGTGGTATATTCTTCTTTCCGGGAAGTGAGTTAGAGTAGAAATCTTGGCTGAACGTTATTCCTGTGGATGGACTAACCCTGTTGTTTGTCTCATGTCTGATTATCCTCATGATATGATTTAAAATTCATGAGCTGCTGAGTTAGGAATATAAGCCCTTTATGTGATGTCGCTCAGACGTCCGACTGTGGCATGTTTGTCTCTTACTTTCAATATAAGCCCTTTATGTGATGTCGCTGGAGTCATATCACCCGCTCCGCTGTGATTTTTCCACCACCGTTGTTATCATGAGTTGGTAGTTATGCCACCCTATCCGCCGTTATGTCTATTCGGCGTGCATGTAATAATTTGTTGAGCAGTCCCCGCTCAACCTTGTATTATATTCAGTACTCCTGATATTTTTCTTCTGTGACCAAGATATTGTCTACCAGTGAGAAGGAATTCTTCTCTACTGGTCCGTAAAAGGGATTGGTCTCTCAATAAATATTTTATTGAAAAACCGGTCGTGACAGGATAGAACCAGTTGCTTGGTGAAGACAAGGATTTGGCAGACCAATTCCAGTTGCTGTGACAACTGTAGTCTGGTTAGGGAGGCTGAGATTGAACTCGGGAGACCACGTCTTCACCTTATTCCCCTTGAGCCAAGGACACTTAGTCCCTGCCCAATCACTCAGGTAAGTCTTCAAGGTAGACATCCAAACCTTCACAGACTCCGTTCACCGGCGATCCACAATGAGTCTTGGATCCTCAAAACGTAACACCTAATTGGCTGGAGGATACACGGTCCTCAAGTGTAATAAGTCTTCAGATCACGCGAATAGAAAGACTTCAGTGATGCCTAACACTCTTTGGCTCTAGGTGTTTTGGGCTTTGTCCTCGCAAGGATTTCTCTCTCAAAGGCTTCGGAGGTGGGTCACTCTCAAGCGACAAAAGTCGTGCACTAACTCTAAGTAACCACCAATTTATGGTGGAGAGGGTGGGCTATTTATAGCTAGCAGACAACCCGACATGAAAAGGAAGCAGCAATGGCTTCAAGCCGAACAGGATACACTCAACGACAGATGGACTAATGTCCTGGTAGCCGAGGAATACGGCCTCCGTACGCCGATGACCTCAGTCACATCATCCAGCAGCCCGGAGAGTCAGCCAAGAAACTCCGGACTAGGTTCCTAATTAAAAAGAACCAAATTGTCGACTGTCCGGACGCCGAAGCCCTCGCGGCCTTTAAACATAGCGTCCGAGATGAGTGGCTTGCCCGTCACCTCGGCCAAGAAAAACCTAAGTCCATGGCAGCCCTTACTGCACTAATGACCCGCTTTTGCGCGGGAGAAAATAGCTGGCTTGCTCGTAGAAGCAATAGCACCAGCGATCCCGTCACTTCCGAAGCCAGGGACGGCAATGGCAAGCCACGACGCAATAAAAACAAGCGTCCAAACAATAATGCAAGAACCCAAGACACGACGGTCAATGCCGGATTCAGTGGCCCCAAATCCGGTCAGCGGAGGAAGCCATTCAAGGCAAACAGAGATGGTCCATCCAGTTTAGACAAGATACTGGATCGGCCCTGTCAGATTCATGGCAGCCCTGACAAACCCGCCAACCATACCAATAGAAATTGTTGGGCTTTCAAACAAGCCGGCAAGCTCAATGCCGAACACAAAGGGAAGGGGCCGCCCAGCGACAGCGAGGACGAAGAGACTCGCCAACCGAACACCGGGGGACATCAGCAATTTCCCCCCGAAGTAAAAATAGTAAACATGATATATGTGACGCATATCCCTACAAGGGAGCGCAAGCGCGCACTACGAGACGTCTACGCCATAAGGCCAGTCGCCTCAAAATTTAACCCATGGGCGGCCTGCTCGATCACTTTTGATCGTAAGGACCACCCAACCAGTATCCGTCATGGAGGTTCGACAGCTCTGGTCCTCGATCCAATGATCAATGGATTCCATCTCATGCGAGTCCTTATGGACGGCGGCAATAGTCTTAATTTACTCTACCAAGACACTGTCTGCAAGATGGGCATTGATCCCTCAAGGATCAAGCCCACCACAACTACCTTCAAGGGAGTAATACCCGGCGTCGAAGCTCACTGCACGGGCTTAATCACATTCGAAGTCGTCTTTGGTTCACCGGACAACTTTCGAAGCGAAGACTTGATCTTCAATATTGTCCCATTCCGCAGTGACTACCATGCATTGCTCGGGTGGACCACTTTTGCTCATTTCAATGCGGTCCCACATTACGCCTATCTAAAACTTAAGATGCCCGGTCCACGCGGTGTCATCATGATCAACGAAAACACGGAACGCTCCCTCCATACCGAGGAGCATACCGCGGCCATCGCACAAAGCGGCCCCGTCAAGCCGCATATCTCATCGGCCTCTATTACATAGGACTGGCCAATTCTAAAGCTAGATTAGAAGTTCTGCCTCCGTCGTTCGCCACATATACCCGCGAAGTTCGTATCGCGCATGCATAATTATACACTTAAAATACCTTGGTCATCGGCGGAGGCACAATATGGACAGGCCTATAATATGGTTCGCCCTCCTACAACCTTTTTCTCTTTTCTAACTATATCTTATATTTTGCCACAGGTGAATCAAAAACGGTCATCCTACGGACCTACAAGGACTCTTTCTGAGACCGGTTTCATACAAATAACCAAAGATTACTCCTTTTAAGGAACACTTTTCGCTGAGGCAACGGCAGCGCAGACGTGCGACAGGAGGTCCAAAAGATTGTATGTAGACCAAACACTCTATTTACAACCTGTATAGAGCCTTTTTCCTCGGCCTTCGACCCCTGGCATGTAAAATGGCCTGGGTAGTGGTGTTATAATCTGTATGATTGCGTTCGACGTATCAATCAGATTCTAGTTAACATAATCCATCTTCAGTGTTTGCTTTTCCTCATAGAACTGTATTTTGCTTCTTCGGTTGTTTCACGCACACACCTCAGCCCAAATCGCCAGGAGCTCGATATGGCAACATATGGGTTGCCGAAAAGTCCGAACAGCTCTACAGCATACTTCGGCGTCACGAGTTTGGCATTATATGCATCAGCTCTGAATCATGTCTTTGGTCAATAGTTGGGTTGCCCGGCTCCTGTGCTTACTCCCTTACGTTCCGTCTTATCGGCTAGGGTAGTAAAGGGAGAACTACTGCGATTGTGTTTCCGGTTCACCTGGTTAAACACCTCAATAGAGAAAGCCGAAAACTGACTGTCATGATGCGGCGAGAGCTGGTCAACCACTCGGCGACTTATTAGAATCTTTTGCGATTTCTTCCGTACTACACGAAGGACCGTTCTTTATTTTTTGTTCACCTATGTAACGCAACCGTATTCGGATAACGGCGTACATACCAGGGGCTACATCGTAGACCCACCGTAAAACTCCTATGGCTAAGTGAAAGTATTAAAGCCCTATAGTCCGATTGCCTAGTTCGCCGCACTGACACCACCGTTGTGGACCAAGACGTTGGTTCAAGAGTGATCAGGTGCTATTCCGAACACTCCCGTATTATATGCGAGGGGGCCGAAGCCGACGACTGGCAAACTTTCAGATTATAAAAGACGGCCGCACAGGATGAAATAGCTTTCAGTCAAAGGTATGAATATAACACAACCTTAATGTATCATAATATTTTTCTCACAATTCCGGCGCATTTATTTGAACATAATATCCTTCGAGCACTGACCCTCTATCAAGCGGGCGCCCTCTAGGACGTCCTCCAAATAATGCTCCGGCGTGCGATGATCCTTGCCTCCGGGCGGCCCTTAGCTGCAACATCAGTGGCCTTCATCTTTGCCCAATACATCTTGACGCGGGCGAAGGCCATCCGGGCATGCACGCCGACCGCTTGACGGCGTCGATACGCGGCACTGCATCGACAAGTAGCTGCACCAAACCGAAATAGCTGTTCGGAATGGGTTCAGCCGGCCATAGCCGGACCACGACGTCCTTCATGGCAGCTCCGGACATCTTGTGGAGCTCGGCCCACTGGGCCATCTGTTCGTTCAGCAATGCCGGACGCCGTGGCACGTTGAATTGTGACCAGAAAAGCTTCTCCGTAGCACGTCCTTCCTGCGCTTGGAAGAACTGCGCCGCGTCGGAGACACTCTTCGGAAGGTCCAAGAATGCGTCTGGAGAACTCCACAATTGATTAAGCAGAGCATACTTCAGGTCGCCGAACTTAGTCTGTAAAAGAAAGGGCTTACCGGCCGCTAACTCCCCAGCTTGCCGGATCTCCTCCCGAGCCGCTCTAGACTCGGATCGTGCTTCTCTCGCCTCTTGTAAGGCTTTGTCGAGTTCGGCTGCCTTGGCTTTGTTATCCTCCTCGAGTGATTTGCATTTGCCAGTGGCATCATTTAACTCTCGCTCCATGGTAGATATTCTCTCCTCGCACTAGCACCGAGTGGCCTGTACGTCCTTTAAATCAGCAGCCGCCTTCTTGGGAGCTGCATTGCTCACTCTTGCCTGCTCCTTGGCCCGGGCAAGGTCGACCTGAAGGGTCTCAACCGCGGTAGCACCATCTATTGTTATGCATGTCACAATATATACTTTTCATCTTCGTGCTCATACTATTATACATGCATAAGCGGGCTATCCCAAGACATACCTTGTGCCTTGTCGAGCCGACTGTTAATAAGGGTAATGTCCTAATCAACTAACTCAAGTTTATGCTCTAAATCTGTAACTTCCGCAGCTTGGGCAGTTGCCATTGACATAACAGCCTGTTTTCAAATTAATTATGTTACTTCCTGAGCATATATTTTTTGATCCTCTGATCGCCTCCCTGTGGAAACCGACCAGAGTCTCAGGGGCTACTATCTATACACCGGCGCATTTTTGCATGTAAAGAGTAGTTAAAGATATTACATTGCATACCTCGAAGCCTCTCAGCAGGCCCGTGAAGGCCTCATTCAATCCGCTTCTCGTGGACAGAATCTTCTCAACTACCGTACCCATTAAGGTACGATGTTCCTCTGAGATAGACGCACTTTGCAATGTGCCCATCAGTGTATCCGGCACCTCCGGATTCCCAGAGGCCGCTGCGGGAGTATGGACTCCCTTCAAAAGGGTACGCTTATTCGACCCTAGAGTCGTCTTCAGCTGTAAACCGGATAGTTCAGGGCCCGCATTGTTGGTCCCCTTGGGGGCTGCCTCCCCTGGGCCCTTGACGGTCGAAGTATCACCTTCGGGCGCTGTCTTCATTGTCCCCTGCGCCGCTGGATGGTTAGGGGAGATCCTCCAGGATGACACCTCGAAGTCGTCCGCCCTTAGGGGCGAGGAAGCTTGTGGAGGCGTCTCACTTTCCATCATCTCCGGAGGCAAGTCCCCTGATGAGGAGGACTGTTGAGGTAGATAGCGGGCCGGACTGCAAACATATAGTTTAAATGTTACCCCTGCAAACCGAAAAGAATGGGACATGTCTAGGGCATCCTTGTTCACTTACGATTCAGCAAAGGGCTTGTCCCTAGAGAGGTGCTCTGCGTCAACATCGGCTTCCGAACCCGAACCATCTGACAGAGATATCTTCCCTCTCTTGGCTGCTTCCACCTCCAAGTCTTCGGAGGCGGTCCTTTTCTTCCCGTGGGGGGAAGGGATATCCACTTCTTCTTCTTCCCCTTTGTCTTCGTCTTCACAAGAGGGGGGCTTCAGTCTCCCCGGAAGTGGCGTCCAGTATACCTTTAGAGCGGAGGCCACCTTCAGCCCTTTTGCTCTTCTTCTTGTCCTCCCTCACCGGCATTTGATATGGCACTGGGGCTGTCGGATTGCGGGTTCCGGCAAAACCCTCGAGGTTCGAACACTGGGTTGCGCACGAAGATCTCTCCTCCCCCTAACTCACGCTCTCACCACAATCTCAAAGCTCAGCACATCGAACTCGTAGAACAAGGGACACATGGTTTATACTGGTTCGGGCCACCGATGTGGTGTAATACCCTACTCCAGTGTGGTGTGGTGGATTGCCTCTTAGGCTGAGGATGAACAGGTACAAGGGAAGAACAGCCTCCTGAGGAGAGGTGTCCTTGAGCTCGGTGAGCTTGTGTGGTTGAGGATGATCTGAATGGCCCAAGATCAGTTGCCTCCTACTATGGTGGCTAGTCCTATTTATAGAGGCCCTGGTCCTCTTCCCAAATGTAGGCGGGAGGGGATCCAACAACGGCGAAATTTGAAGGGAGACAACCAGTACAAGTTATCCTGACTAAAGGTGGTCTTCGCCTGCCAAAGGCTCTGGTGGTGACGCCATCCTGGGCTCCATGGTGACCTCCATCTTGCCGTCCTACTGGTCTTGGTCTTGTTGCATCGATATGGCAACATTTGCCTGATGCCTCGGGACTCATCGCCTACGCTTGCCTCTTTAGCACCAAAGAGGAAACGAGTACGCTGCACGCTCTGGCGCCCGCCTGGCCTTGGTCGTCATGGCTTGCGTCACAGGAACCTTGCGAGGTGCCCCTTGCCTTGATCTCTCCGCTCCTCGCAAACTAGCCTAGTGAGGCCGCCCCCGAGGAGGTCTTGCGTCGTCCGCCTTGCGAGGCTTGGCCCATCGCGAGGGTCTTGAGTGTTTGCTGATGAAGATGGACCGTACGGGGCTGCTGGTGGAGCCACATCGTGGGCCGCAATTCCCAGGACACCGACAGTAGCCCCCAGGCCCAAGGCGCACTCGGACTTGGCTTCAAGGCGAAGCCAAGGGGCAAGTGCGGAGCGCCGCGGGCCCCAATAGCCTGCGGCCTCGTTTGACGCGTGGCGATTGATGGGACGTGGGCGTCTCCGCTTCCCCACAGTGCCTCGGCAACTGCCCGACTGACAAAAGACTGGCGCGGGCTGCATTTTCCTTCATTGCTTTCCTTCGTCTTGCTCCAGATCCCCTTTCTCGCTCCTTGCTTCCAGAGACTCCAGATCCGCCCAGATCCTCCTTGAAGCCTGCCGCCAATGGCACCCAAGAAAGCTCGGGCCGCTCCCTCGTCATCGTGGTACGAGCCGGCGCTTGGTGCACCGAGCGTTTCGGAGAAGAACCTTGTTGCCGTGCTGCTGATGATGGCGGAGGGTGATGAGAAGAGGAAGACTGCGCTCCGGGCTGGCTCCGCCGAGCCGGAGGCCCCAGGTAGCACTTTCTACCCCTTCTTCATGAGCAGCATCGTCGCCGGGTTGGTTCCCCCTTTCTCCGACTTCTTCTACTCCGTCCTCAGCCACTACAAGATCCATGCCCTCCATCTTCATCCCAACTCCATCCTCCTCCTGTCAATCTTCGCCTTTTACTACGAGGCGTACGTTGGAGTGATGCCGTCCGTGGCGCTGCTGCGCCACTTCCTCTTCCTCCGGATCAAGGAGGGCCACTGCTTTGGGTGCGTTGGCTTCGCCAACAAGACCAACGTCATCTCGAAGGCCGGGAAGAAGGTTGAGGGCTTCAGGAGCAAGTGGGTCTTGATGGACGCCAAGTGCTCCCACCCCCGGCTGGTGCTGCCGACGGAGATACCTGTGTCCCAAGAGGGGTGGCTTTGCGCGAAGCTCACCGACCCCCGGGCGGCGCAGGTGTTGGAGAGGATGACCGCTGACCTGAGGCCTGGTGACTCAAGGGCAGCGAAGCTGACGGGGGCCATGATCGTCAAAGAATTCATGGCGCAGCGCGTGGCTCCCCTTCAGGCGCGCCCGCGCCCCTTGTGGAAGCTTGGAGACGAAGGGGACTGCCTCCGCCTGCGCCTAGAGGCCCTTTCTGATGAGGAGTTGCGCTCGGCCCTCTGCTCCTTGGTTGGGGACGACCAAGGGTACCCGTCGGACTCCTTCGTTCCCTTGTTCAGCCGCTCAGATGGGGCGGAGGTTGCTGCCGCTATGCCCGTCTTCGACGGGCGCGGGCTTGTGCCGCCTGCGCCCTCGAACGTCCCGGTGGCGATGACTCCAGTGGACGCGTCTTCCGGCGAGTCTCGTGAGGAGGAAGAGGAGGAAGAAGAGGAGGATGAGGAGGAGGAGGAGCGCGACTCGGAGGCGACCCGCGAAGGGGCGGGGGAGACCTCCCCTTTGCGTAAGGCCGACATCCTCCGCACCCTGCCTAATGACGATGACGAGGCCGATGTCCCCCTGGGAAGGGGGGAGCTGCACGCGGCAGGGGGCTCCACGAGGTCCAAGGTCAGTCCCCGGAGGAGGTTACCAGTCGACGTTCCGACGAGGGGAAGGTCGGCGCTGATCTCCCGAGACGACACCCCTGTTCTGACGCTGCCTAGAGCTGCTTCCAGCCTATCTGCTGCCCCCTCTTCTGCGCCTGGAGCCCTCGCGCCCACTCCTTAGGCTGCAAGGCTCTCAGGTTTCAAGCTCATGAAGCGGAGGGACTACGTCGCGGTGGACCAGTAAGTATTCTCGTCCTACCTTGTTCTTGCTTCTGCTGCTGATTCTTGGTGCTTCTCCGTTGCGCATTTAGGCCGACGCCCGCGGCGAAGAAGAGGAAGGAGGAAGCGGTGGTACTGCTCGAGACTAAATCGCCTGCGGCGGCCGCACCCTCCTCCGTGGGGAAGGGCAGTGACAGTGCTCGCACTTCCCCGGCCCGATCGTCCTCACGAGACTTGGGGGAGCGTCCTCCAGAGGAGGCAGCCCCCGTAGCCCCGCTGGCGCCGGAGGTGCCGACGTCCGGCTCAGTTGCTGGGGTCCCCAAAGCTCAGGAGCCCCCAGCCTCCTAGGCCATGGTGACGACGTTGCCTCCTCCTTCTCCTGCCGCACTGCTGACGCCGGATCCTTCCGCCTCCCCTGACGTCCCGGAGCGTGCTCTTTCTGCGTTGACCCTGCTGCGGGAGGATCTTCAAGGCACCGACCGTCGCCTGGTGGCCGGGCGCCTGGAGCTGATCTTTGGCTGGCTTCACTCCGATGTGTCCGTCCGAACGGCGCTGAGCCAAGCTGCGTCGGCCTCCGAGATGGACAAGCAGGTCGTCGCCCAAGTTGCGGCTTCCCGCGAGGTGGCGCTGAAGGATGCCGGGGTCGCCCAGGATCGTTGTCGGTCGCTGGAGGCCGAGCTGAAGACCATGCGCAGTGAGCGTGCGGACGAAGCTCGAGGCCGCAAGGCGCAGGAGGTGAAGATGAAGGCCCAAGAGGACGCCGTCAGGGGTCGCGATGCCGAGCTGGAGCAGTTGGCGAAGGCGCAGGCTACGAAGCGCAGCCGGCTGGAGGAGCTAGAGCAGAAGATGAAGGTAGAGGAGGCCGAGCTGGAAGCCAAGGCGAAGGTCCTGGCTGAGGACCGCGCAGCCTTCAAGTCCCTCGAGGAGAGGTCCTGCATGGTGCTGCGGGCACTCTACGAGAAGGGCTTGGCGGAGCTGCTGGCTACAGATGACGAGGGCCACACCCAGGTGCTTCCTCATATGGCCGCGGCGCTTGAGGAAGTCGTGGGCGGTATCGGCCCCTTGAGGGAGAAGCCCGCACTCTTTCCTCGGCCGCGCTGACACGCGTATTCAGCCACCTCTATTTTCGTGATCCTGCCGCCAACCTCGACGAGCTGCTGGAGCTTGTGGATGACGAGCACTGTGCAGCTGCTGCCGAAGCCATGAAGGGCCAGGTGGAGGCTTTGCTGAAGAAGTTCCGCGCCTTCGATCCTGCGCCCTCGACTAGCGGTGCTGCTGAACCTGCAACTCCGGCGGGCGGTGAAGGTGAGGGCAACGCTGCTGTGGAAGAGGCATCCCTTGCAAACGACGGTGGCGTCCAGGGATGATGAGATGGCTTGCTGGCGGCTCCTTTCCTCTTTGGCTTCTGCAATATGCACCATGCCTCGTGGAGGCGTTTAAACTTGTGTTTGGTACTGGGAGAACAATATGTCTTGTAATATTTGTTTGAGGTTTTGCGATTTCCTTCCCATTTGCTTGGTGTTCTGCGTCGGCAGGGCCCGACCCCGCGCATACCTCAGCCGCCGTTGGGTCGTCCGGATCACCAGCACGAGACCAAGGGGTGAGGGGCTACGTGGCTAGTTAGGCTCCTGAGTCGCGATGCTCAGGAGTCCCCCTTGACACACAAACATCTTACAGAAAGGAGATGCAGGAGTAGGCCTAGTGTTCTACGTCGGCAGGGCCCGACCCCGCACATACCTCAGCCGTCGTTGGGTCATCCGGATCACCAGGACGAGGCCAAGGGGTGAGGGGCTACTTGGCCAGTTAGGCTCCTGAGTCGCAATGCTCAGGAGTCCCCCTTGACGCTCAAACGACCTTCATACCTTTTCCCTCGCCGAGGCTCCAGAGGGGGGCGCGACGACCAGGTCCGAGGGACCTGGCAGGGTGGCGTACGCTTGGGCGTGACCCTCGCGCAGCCCCGTGCCCAGCCCCCTACCGCGACTCTCCCGAGGGGAGGTGTTCTAACGAGGCCACACACCGAGCTCGGAGGCTCCCTGAGGTTGATACGGCCATGGGGCCACCCTCAGTTGTTTATCACCAGCGCGGAGCATAGCGCTTCCGCACTTGCACGGGCATAGTCGCTCCTCGGCCGTGTCGACTGCTAGCGCGGAGCATGGTGCTTCCACTGGTGCGTGGGTGAGGGCTCCCTCTGAGTGGAGCCCCCAGGGCGTGTACAGCCCTGCCCTGACACGTGGCTTGCACGACAGGGCTGGACGAGGTGTGTCTGGGCACTCGTGAGCCAGCGCGGGACTCACGAGGCCCTACCTCAAGGCGGGTTGCGCCTGGTCTTGGTTCTTGATGACTGTGGTGGTCCTGCGAGATGGTTTGGCAACCTGCGCCGAGCGAATCTCCTGAGGCTATCGCATGAGAAGGCCAAGCACCAACGACCCCAGGAGGTGATGTGAACGGGGCCGGCCTGCCAGACAGAGCTCAGTCGTTGGGTTTATCGATGCTGCAGGGACGGACCCGAGCACAGGCGCTGTGCCTAGCCTTCTTATGCGAAGGATCCTAAAGAAAGACGATCGGCGCGCGGCTCCCATGGTGGGTGACAATCAAGCAGGAGGTGACCATAAATAACTCATGCATGGGAAGAGAACTAGCTTAGATAGATGTGAGAACGATACATGCCACTCGGACGGACCCGAGCGGCCTGGGGATGATGCAACCCAAGGGGCGCCCCCAGTAGGGTAAGCTAAAGATGCAAAAGGATACATGCCGCGGGGACAGGCCCGTGCGACCTGGGAATAATGCAGCCCTAGGGGCGCTCCCAGCTGAATGAACTTGGAAAATGTCACCTTGTTCCGTTGTCAAAGGAGTGTTGAAGTAGCTGAAGACGCGTGATGAAGGGGTCGCTCCTCATGAGCCATCAGGGCCCTGAGGCTCGGGAGGCTCTGGGGACTCAAGTGGTTCCTTGAGGACCGTCTCCATCTCTGCCAGGACCGCGTGATGCCTGGCCTCCTGAGTTTCCAGGATGCTCCGTAGGTTGCGCTGGAAGGCGGTTGCCACGCTCGGCAGGCCAAACGGCATGCAGACATAGCTGTGAGGTGGACCCTCGCACCGCCCAACGCGCGAAGGCCAGAAGCGCTCCTGAGATGCGGCCCTGTTGAGCCCTGGGATATCAATGCAGACGCGTAGCCCGCCATCCTCGCCTGGATGAGGAGCTGCACTAGGTGGGCGGCGGTCGCCACGCATGGCTCTTGCATCCTGTAGCTCCTGAGTGGTCTTGGCGATGAACTCCTGAGCGTCGGGCGCTCCTCGCCCGGTGTCCTCCTGAGGGAAACGTGCCGCAAAGCACGCCTCCACGTGGTGCCCGAGCGCCTCCCTCATGATGTTGGCCAGGTCTGAGGCCCTCCAGAAGAGAGCCCCCGAGCCCCACTCGAGGAGGGCGTCGGGCGCGCCTTCCTATGCGAGGGAGGGAGGCGCCCCAGCTACGGGCGCTGATCCTGAGGCGGTGCCGCTAGAGACGCCGCCCCCCTGAGGCCCTGTGCGGAGTAGCTGCTTCTTCTTCTTGGGGATCGCCTCAGGAGGGTACTGCGTGCCCTCGCTGTCAGGGTCTTCGATTGCTGCGGCTTGGAAGGCGCGCTCGAGGGAGCACACCGCATCTCTTTCTTCGCAGGGGACAGTGATGATCCCGCCGCTCCCTGGCATCTTGACGACGTTTGTAGCCGTGGTGGGTCACCGCCATAAACTTGGCTAATGTTGGATACCCGAGGATGGCATTGTACGGCAGGCGGATGTGGGCGACGTCGAAGTCGATGAGCTCGGTGTGGTAGTTGTCGTGCTGGCCGAAGGTGACAGGGAGGCGGACCTGCCCTATCGGGGTGGTGGAGCCGTCGATCACTCCTGAGAAGGGCTTAGTAGGCTGTAGCTGATCGTATGGCACTTGGAGGCTGTCGAATGTCTCGACGGACAGGACATTAAGCCATGCGCCGCCGTCGATGAGGGTCTTGGTGACTTGGAAGATGCTAATGACGGGCGAGCACAGCATCGGGAGGGCGCCTGCGGTCACCGCGCACTTGAGCTGGTCCGCCGAGCTGAAGGTGATGGTGCACTTGGACCACCTGAGCGGGCGCGTGGCCTCGAGCCTGGGAAGGGCTGCATTCACCTTGCGAGAGAACTACTTGAAGATGCGCTGGGATGCTGGGGCCTGAGCTCCGCCCAAGATGCAGGCGATAGCGCGCGGCTCCTGGAAGCCCCCCGCCCCCTCGTCCTGATGGTGGTCGTCGTTTCTTCTTGGCGGTGGTGGCAATGGATGGAGACCAGCACTACCCTGAGGGCGGTCCTCGCGAGGCTGATCCCTCCATGCGCCCACACGAGGCTGGTCCTGCCAGCGGTCCTCACGAGGCCGGTCGCGCCACTCCTAGCGGGGGCCGCGATCGTCCCAGCGTCCTCCACCTCGTCCTCCTCCTCGGGCATAACCCCGGTCGTTGCGCGCTCGGGGCGTTGACCGAAGCGTCCATATCGAATGGCTCTGAGCTCTTGATAGTCATTGGTGTTGTGGTTGTGTACGTTGTGGAAGGCGCGGAACGGGCGGCTGCTCTTGGATGACTCGGGATGGTCCCGACCGCGCTTCGTGGCTGGCTCCGCCGCGAGCACGGCCACCCCCTTGCGCTTCACATCTTTGGCCTTGGCTTTCTTCTCCTCTGGGTCGGTAGCAGGAAGCTCGAGGAGGGAAAGGCGCCCTTCCTCAGCTCTTGCGCACTTGGTTGCCATGTTGAATAGCTCCAGAGCCGTGCACAGCTCCTTGTGGTGGCGAGCTCCTCCTTCATCTTGATGTCGCGGACGCCATCGGAAAACGCGGAGATGATGGCCTCGTCCGTCACCTTGGGGATCTTGAGGCGAACGATGTTGAAGCGCTGGATGTACTTCTGCAGGGTCTCTCCTGGTTGTTGCTTGATGCGGCGTAGGTCGCCCGCGGCCGGCGGGCGGTCGCGAGTGCCCTGGAAGTTGGCAACAAAGCGATCGCGCATCTCACCCCAGGAGGAGATCGAGCCCCGGGGCAGGTTCAGGAGCCACGAGCGAGCACCATCCTTGAGAGCCGTGGGGAACTAGTTCGCCATGACTTTCTCGTCGCCTTTGGCCACCTCAATGCTCAGCTCGTAGAGTTGCAAGAACTCCGCAGGGTCGGGGGTGCCGTCATAGCGAGGAGGTAGGTCTAGCTTGAACTTGCCCGACCAGACAACACTACGCAGCTCTGGAGTGAAGGCGCGACAGCCTGCTGTTGCCACCGGGGCCCTTTGCAGATGCGGAGCCTGCCCTTGATGTCCGCGCGCCGCCACCGCAGGTGGCACGCGGTCTTGTCGTGGTGGTGCTGGGAGCGCGGGAGCGTTTTCTTGCGGCCAGGGAACCTCTTGGCAGCTTCCATCTTCTCGCGCGGGCGCCCAGCGCAGTGGGGCGCGCCGGGGGGGCGCGCGCATTGGCGCCAGGGCTCCGTCTTGGTGCGAAGGTGGTGGAGGTGCTCCATGAGCCACATCGCCCGCAGCTGGTGGAGGGCGAGGCAGCGAGAGGGATGGTGCGAGAGAACCCCCCAGCGGCGCTGACGAGCTCGGCGATGCGGTCCAGTCAGTCCTCGTAGAGGTCGTCGACCGGGCGGTAGTGCGGGAGCTCGCGTGCCATGAGCAGCGCGGCCTTTGCGTCCGTGGGCGCGCAACGAGCGTGAGGCGATGAGCCGACTGGGGTTAGCGACGGAGTGGCGGTGCGGCCGTCCCGCCGCACGGAGGGGCGCAGCGAGGACGCTTGTTGTTCGTTTCCCGCCGGGCCGATGGCGGCGTTGGCGGCGGGCGACGGAGAACGACGGGGAGGCCCACTGACAGGGGCCGTCTGAGCGACACGAGCGGCGAGGGCGGCCCGGCGCTCGGCGCGGGCTCTACGCACGTCTGCCATGGATGCGTTGGAGCGATGGAACGCGGATCAGCGGAAGGAAAGCTTCAGCGCACCCCTACCTGCCGCGCCAAATGTCGGATTGCGGGTTCCGGTAAAACCCTCGAGGTTCAAACACTGGGGTGCGCACGAAGATCTCTCCTCCCCCTAACTCACACTCTCACCACAATCTCAAAGCTCAGCACGTCGAACTCGCAGAACAAGGGACACAGGGTTTATACTTGTTCGGGCCACCGATGTGGTGTAATACCCTACTCCAGTGTGGTGTGGTGGATTGCCTCTTAGGCTGAGGATGAACAGGTACAAGGGAAGAACAGCCTCCTGAGGAGAGGTGTCCTTGAGCTCGGTGAGCTTGTGTGGTTGAGGATGATCTGAATGGCCCAAGATCAGTTGCCTCCTACTGTGGTGGCTAGTCCTATTTATAGATGACCTGGTCCTCTTCCCAAATGTAGGCGGGAAGGGATCCAACAATGGAGAAATTTGAAGGGAGACAACCAGTACAAGCTATCCTGACTAAAGGTGGTCTTCGCCTGCCAAAGGCTCTGGTGGTGACGCCGTCCTGGGCTCCACGGTGACCTCCGTCCCGCCGTCCTGCTGGTCTTGGTCTTGTTGCATCAATATGGTAACCTTTTCCTGATGCCTCAGGACTCATCGCCTGCGCTTGCCTCTTTAGCACCAAAGAGGAAACGAGTACGCTGCGCGCTTTGGCGCCCGCCTGGCCTTGGTCGTCATGGCTTGCGTCACAGGAACCTCGCGAGTTGCCCCTTTCCTTGATCTCTCCGCTCCTCGCGAACCAACCTAGTGAGGCCGCCCTCGAGGAGGTCTTGCGTCGTCCCCCTCGCGAGGCTTGGCCCCTCGCGAGGGTCTTGACTGTTAGCTGATGAAGATGGGCCGTACGGGGCCGCTGGTGGAGCCACGCCGTGGGCCGCAAGCAGGCAAGTCCGGGGACCCCCGTTCCCAGGACGCCGATAGGGGCCAGCATCCTCATTAACACAGGATCAACTGAGTCTTCAGGGAGTGGAGCCGAACACCTAATTCGTTCTGCCTTCTTTATCCAGCCCTAGTCGAAGATAGGTTTCTCAGTACATCGCTATGGGATAATCAACCGAGTTGCGTTCAGAAGTTGGGTGCTTACCGAGGTATCCGGATGGTTGCAGTCAAGGCCGATGTCCTCGGATGTGTCCGGCCACTGCTTTTGAGTCTTGAAGAATTGTTTCCACATCCCTCGGTGCGTTGTGCCGAAGAATTGCTGAAGGGTCCGCGGTCCTTCCGGATTGAACTCCCACATGCAGAGAGGCCGACGCTGACATGGGAGGATCCGGCGAACTAGCATCACCTGGATCACGTTAATAAGGTCGGTGTCCTTTTCGAGGATGCTCTGGATACAACTTTGCAGTGTCTGCACTTCATCAGTTGATCCCCAGTCAAGCCTCTTATTAATCCACAATGCGAGTCGCAATGGAGGGCCGGATTGGAACGCAGGCGTGGCTGCCCATTTGGTACCACGGGGTTCAGTGATATAGAACCACTCCCGCTGCCATAAGTTGGAGGTTTCCGTGAAGGTGCCTTTTGGCCAGATAGTATTGGCGAGCTTGCTCACCATAGCACCACCGCACTCCGCCTGCTCCCCGTCGACCATCTTCGGCTTCACATTGAAGGTCTTGAGCCATAGGCCGAAGTGTTGGGGGATGCGGAGAAAAGCCTCACACATGACGATAAACGCCGAGATGTGGAGAAAGGAGTCCGGAGAAAATCTAGCCCGTAATAGAACAGAAGGCCACGAACGAAGGGGTGGAGAGCAAACCCTAGCCCGTGGAGGAAGTGAGAGATGAATACAACCCTCTCGCCGGATTTTGGTGTGGGGATAACCTGCTCCTTGGCAGGGAGCCTGTGGGGGATTTCCGCAGTCAGGTACCTCGCCTCCTGGAGCTTCATGATATCTTCCTCGATGATCGAGGAGGTCGTCCACCTGCCTTGGGAGCTGGATCCGGACATAACTAGAGGGCTTGGTAGCAATGAAAGAAATCGAGACCTGGGCGCTGGGGCTTGAGGCTGGAAAGGCTGGGGAAGAGGTAGGCGTGGGGGAGAAAGAGGGGTTTGTACCCCTTTATAACGGCGATGAATATCAAACGCCTCCTCACAGGCCTTAAAGCTCGCCTATTTCCCAAGGGATTGTGCAAACTACACGGTTGGATTACCCACGCCCATATTGATAAGAATCCCGTGATAAGGGGGCACGATCTCTCTTTGACAAGATGTGCCAATAAAGACCGCGTCTCGTAACGTGGAGCGAGAGGCTGAAAGACGGTTCGAAATAATAACTAGGCAGGGGACGTAACATGTCGCCACAAAAGTTGTCAGTAGATGGGACTTGTTAAATATTATACCCTATTGTGGTTGTGTGTGGTGTCTGTTTCGCAGAGCCGAACACGTTTTCTGTGTTCGAGGACTACTTTGAAGTATTCGGAGGAGGAACCCGCCTTGCAATGCCGAAGACAATCTGCGCGCCGAACACATCGTCATTGAAGCCTGGTTCAGGGGCTACTGAGGGAGTCCTGGATTAAGGGGTCCTTGGGCGTCCGGGCTATGTGACGTGGGCCGGACTAATGGGCCATGAAGATACAAGACAGAAGACTTCTTCCCGTGTCCGGATGAGACTCTCCTTTACGTGGAGGGCAAGCTTGGAGTTCAGATATGAAGATTCCTTCCTCTGTAAACCGACTCTGTACAACCCTAGGTCCCTCCGGTGTCTATATAAACCGGAGGGTTTCGTCCGTAGAGGCAATCATAATCATGCATGCTAGACATCTAGGGTTTAGCCATTACGATCTCGAGGTATATCAACTCTTGTAAACCCCATATTCATCCAAGATAATCAAGCAGGAAGTAGGGTATTACCTCCATCAAGAGGGCCCGAACCTGGGTAAACATCGTGTCCCTGCCTCCTATTACCTTCGATCCTCAGACACACAGTTCGGGACCCCCTACTCGAGATCTGCCGGTTTTGACACCAACAGCCCTAGCGCACCATCCCCTCGCCTAGCCCTTATTGCGGGAGGGAGTGGGTGCAGCCACTAGTCCAGGAAGCCACAAACCTCGCCACCTATCTCACTCTCATCCGGAATTTTCACAGTTGGAATGTTAAGTGTGTTTACATCTACATCATCAGCCCCATGGTGTTGGTTCTGGCCCTCGGCTTGATTGTGGCCCTCCTATGTTGCATATGGCGTCTTTGACAAAGGACGGTGTTGCGAAGACTAATAGATAAGTTGGGAAGTTTACCACCAACAAATCCAACAAAAAGTAGGGAAGATCATACTAAGCTTCATCTTACATTCCGTTTCCCAAAATTAATCTTGTGAAGGATGGGCTTGTTCCTGGGCTCGGGAAAGGGGTCCCCCGAATATTGGGTAGCCGTTGTTAAACCAAGTGGTATACTTTATGAAATGGGGGGAGTATCTGAAACTGTAGCTAGAGCAGCTATCCCCATAGTTGCCAGTAAAATTCACATAAGAAATCAATTTATTCTATTAGAGATATAGAACCCTTAAAGGGGTATGGAAGATAAAAGAAATGCCTATTTTTTCTTTCTAGAAAGACAATATTTCTTTCATCCACTTCCATTGAAATAAAAAAATTGAAATCAAAATAATATGATTCAAGCTCAAACCCTTTTTAATGTAGCAGATAATAGTGGAGCTCGAAAATTGATGTGTATTCGACTCATAGTAGTTGCTGGTAATCAACGATATGCTTGTATTGGTGATATTATTGTTTTTGTAATCAAAGGCGCATTGCCCCAAATGCCTCTAGAAAGATCCAAAGTAATTGAAAATGTAATTATACATACATGTAAAGAGTTCAAATGCGAAGATGGTATAATAATCCGCTATGATGACAATGCTGCGGTTATAATTGATCAAAAAGGTAATAAAAAGGAAATCGAGTTTTTGATGCGATTGCCGAGGATTGAGAGAATTGAATTTTACCAGAATAGTTTCATTAGCCCCTGAAGTATTATAAATACTAGTAGGCGAAATTTAGATCAAAGAATTAATTCAGTAGATTGTGTTTTACGTATACTTTTTAAAATCCAAAATGAAAATAAAAAAATAAAAAAAAACATGTTGATTATAGAAAAATTAGGAGTGACCTAGAATTAGAGTGTTATGGGCAAGGACACTATTGCTGACTTACTAACCTCTATAAGAAACATGGACATTTGAATAAAAAAGGAACAGGTCGAGTAGTATCTACAAATATTACCGAAAACATTTTTAAATACTTCTACGAGAGAGTTTTATTGAAAGTGTTTGGGAACATCGGGAACATAACAAATATTTCTTGGTTTCATCTCTGTCGGTGCTCATAGGTCCGTCCGACTCGTCCTCGCTCCTTGCTGTGCTCTGGCTGCGCACGTGATCCCATGTCGCCAAAGGTCGTCCGATTCCTGTCCATGCACGGGATCCCGCATCGCCAAGGTCTCTCGGTTCTCTCGCCCGGACATCCCTGCTGAGCTCCCCCGGCTCATGTGCCTGTGCTCGGAGGCATCTGCTTCTGCTTCCTTCATCGATATGCATAGCCAGAGTCAATTCTTCGACGTCCAGTCCAACCCCGCAATCTCTCGGATTTATTCCCTCACATCCCATGATGTTTGTTCATTCCTTCTTTTTAAGGACTCCCCTCCTTCCACGAGGCAACCAACCAGCCATGCAAGAACATCCCAGTTGTTTGTTCAATTAGGCAGCCTGCAGTCCCTTTATTTCCTTTGGGCCGCTTATTGTCATATATATATATTTCACCCCCTCTCTATTTTGACATCAATGCACCGTATTTTTACGTTTTGTAAATTTTGTCTTATTTCATACATAAAAAAAGAACGTAAGAAAATATGTACTCGCCGTAAAAAATATTTTATATTACATCAAATTACAAATGTAAAAACATATTGTAAAACATACATAAAATATGATTTTTTCTGATCTTATAACTTTTTTTAGACCAAATTTTACATATTGAATTAATGTGCACGTAACTATTTATATTCTAAACGTAATTTATTTAGGAAGTGATCGTAAGATTACCTCGGGTGAAGAATAACTTATTCTGCATCCTGGGTGATGAATAGTAACACTATATATATATATATATATATATATATATATATATATATATATATATATATATATATAATTGGTTAAACTTGATGAAAAGGTGTGAGGTGGTACTAATTTATAGGCCAACAAATGTTGTTTCAACCACAAACACTAGTTAGTTCCGTTGGCAGCAGCCAGCGGCGATGGGAGGGGAGGTCGTGAGATTGAATCCCAAAGGGGAACAATTTTTGGCTGATTTCTGATCCCTATTGGACAGAAAAAAGTGCGGACGGGGCCTAGCTTGGCCTATGCGGGGGCATTACGACAGTAAAAAAAAAAAATTGCGAGATGTTTTTCTGGATTTTGGGTTTGTTCTTAAAAAAATTGAGGGGCTTTTCTCTTAAAGAAATGACGGTGAACGGACATAAGCAATCCATGTTTTATTAGTAGGTATAGGTTCCAGAAAAAATTCTTCGTAAAATTTCAACTCCATCCGAGAACTTTTATTTGTGCACAAAAATAACACCAAGGTAGTTCTATTGAAAACAGTGTCAGTCTGGATTAGTTTCATTCAAATCATGCAAATTAGAGTTCAAAACAAGAGAAAAAGTTTTTACAAAAATAGATACGTTTGAGACGTATCATCCTCCCACTCACTCTTTTGCAGAAAACATTTTATTCAAAATGTCCACACTATGTGGCAAAACACTTTGTCTTGGCATAGTGATAGAGGAATACCCAATCATTTGGGATAACCTACAAAGTAGCACTTATTTCAACAAATTTAATGACGCTCTTTTCAGTGTAAAAACAAGTCTCTAAAGCATCACATTAAAAAATATATTGGCAAAATAATCAATGTCATCTTTGATCTCACCATGTCATATATAGCTTGATTACGTCTACTAAAAACATCCTACTTTGAGTAATATTTTGGAAAGTGCAAGCTATTTTTTTCATAACTCACCAGACATTCGCTAAATTTGTAAGTTAAGTTCTTTCTGCAATATAATTATAGAAACATATTTTTTGTTTCAATCAATTCTACTTCCTCCTGGAAAAACCTTTCGAAACATTTCAAAAGATCTAGATTTATGTCTGAGTAAATATAAATATCTACTTGAGTCAACCTTGAAGATAGATAAATCCACTGCTTGCAACAACGCTTATTGAACTACTTACATCAACATACATGTTCTAATTATTTTGTTGCTCATTCTTTATGGCCCGTGAACGGTATTTTAGTTTACTTCACTGTTTGAATGAAAGTTGCAAGTGTCAGATGATTCATAATCAGATGACTTCAATATCCATCAGTATGGAATTCCTCCATGCTGGTTTCTACAGTGTGACTAAATGTAGTGCCATACATATGCGGTATTCTTTTAGTCTTGCGACATTTAGCATCAATGTTATGGATGTTCAATTTTATTATCAAATTTATAACATACATCATATTCATAAATATGAGTATGCCCTTTTGTTCATAATATCAAACTACTATTGTTCTCTTATGAACAACCGCCTTCTATGCAATGGGCTAGAGTGGACAAAACTCTAAAATGAATTGTGACAATAAATACAAAGGTAATATGTTGATGAAAAGTATCATAACTTTTTTTAAGTTTTCAACACATATTTTAACCTCATTGTTTGTTGGTCATCTAGGCCGTTGTAGTTTCTTGCAACGATTCGCATTAACATGCAATCGACTTGATATCCTTGTGTTCAACTTTTAATCACAATATCAAAGAATTAATGATCAACAAATTGATCATCATTCCCAAGAACTATAATTTAGTTGACCAACTTTCTATATATCTTATAGCTTTGTATGAAATTCATACGTGTGCTGGACATTCCAGTATTCTTTTCTTTTCTGCATTTTACTTCTTATAGTTTTACTTTCAATATTTCTCCTACTCACAGAAAAAGCATCCAACGTTAAGAGTGGCGTGAGCCCTGAACTTCCCTAGGCATGTAAGTCTAATTACATCCTTTTGGTTTTGTTCTTTCCTCTTTAAGTTTCTCACCATCAACTTATGACTGGCATTCTTCCGGATCTTATGCATTTTAGTCTTGAACATAGTTGAACACTTCATTAGAACTTGCAAACAAAACACTTCTTTAGATATCACATATCATTTAACCTTTGTTTGTTTCTAAAAATAATTTTCAGTTCCAAGAATATCACATAACTATCCCAAACATTATGAAGTTCGGGTTTCTCGGAAACAAGCAGACCGTAATGTAATTCTAGCCTTTTGGATCGGAGGACTTGAGTCTCATCATCCATAGCATCAGTAAGAGAGTATTGTAAACATGTAGTAGGAAAAAATCCTTCTTGGCACTTTTAGAGGATGATTTTAACAACAGCTAACCAATTTCAACAACAAAGGTGAAACCATGAGCCATAATTCTATAACTATAATGCAAACTACACATAGACATCGTTCATAATTAATTTGCACTAATGATTAAACTTAAATAATATATAATTGTGCTCCCACTTAAATCAACATCTCTCATAATTGATTTTAAGTGATTCAAGACCCTGATCCAATTCACAGCCATTGGTGTGGACATCATTGATGACGTGAACTTCAATCGGTAGGCAAACCTTTGTCGATCATATCTCCATGTGCCTCTTGTTTCATCTTTCGATTCAACATGCTCGGAGCTCAAAACGTGATCACCAACAACACTTGAGCTAGTCTTAGAGGCGAGACTAAAAACCTTTATTTTATCCGTTTATAATTTCACACGTGCATCTGAGTTTTCCACCGAATCGCATATTCCAGGATCAAGGATTTACAACATGAAATATAAACACTTAACTATGAATATGGAAATATAATAATATAAATATTATTGCCTCTAGGGCATATTTCCAACAAAGGTACCAAAATAGAATGAGAAGAGATCATCCATATGCGCAAAGTATGGATGTTCATGGTATGACTAGTTTCTTTGCGAGTAAATTAAAAAAAGTTATGCCTTTTACTACCACTACTATCAATATATACTTATACTTATCTTTATACACTATGCTCCCTAATTTTAAAGGCCTCACAATCAATCGAGGTCTTTCCAATTTGAAATTGGGCCATCTGATTTTGACCGGGTCAACAATTTCTCAAGGAGCTACCCCATTCAATTCTTTTAATTCACTATGCTCCCTAATTTTGGAGCTGCTCCATTCGATTGAGATATTCAATTTTGAATTTGGTTCACGATTTTCATCGACCCAACAATTTTTTAAATCAATTAGTAGCGACCGACCTATAAAAATATATCAATCCCGTGCACCCTCTCGGCACCTAGAAAAAAAGCACCACCATGTGATATCTTAGCATCAATATGGTACATGCAATCACAAACGCAGAATTTTCCCCACATAAATATGTGTTGATCAGCAGATAAGATAAAATCCACCACGAAAGAGCCACCAAAATACCATACTATATAAATAAAAAATGTATGCAAACCCAATAACACCGGCGCAACAAAGCGCGTCCAACCCTTCTAGTATTAATCATGCCAAGATGCACTCTTAATTGATGATCACTTAGTAATTCGAGTTTCGTGATAATTTTTCTTCCAAAGAAGGCTGGTGTGGTCCGGATACAAAATGGGCCATTGAATCAGGGTCCTCAAACTGCTCCCTGGTTCAGTGCGTTTGAGCGAGGGTGTCGAGCAAACAGGCACCCCTACGACGCCATTGGCCTGGCCTAATACACACAAGCAATCTTTTTTTGTCTTTTCCCATTGATATTGGAAATGTTCCAGAAGGTTTGCCCTTTTTTTTCTTTTATCTATCAATTTTCTTTTCAACTTTACCTTTTTTTACTTTCATGTTCATTTTTATTCCCTTGGCGCTTTCTCTTCATTGTTTTCTCCTCCTTCTTTCTTTACTCTTCTTTTTAACATTGTGAATATTTTTTTTGAAACTCAAGAACCTTTTTCTTAATTCATGGTTTCTTAAACTTATGAGATTTTATCAAATACATGAACATTTTTTAAAAAATTCGAATATTTGTTTAGTTTTAAAATACTTTCAAATTCAGAAACATTTTCTAAATTGATTAAAAAATAAATTCAGGATTCTTTAAAAAAACTCTCATTTTTTCGAATCAATGAACGATTTTTAATTATTCAACATCTCTATTATTTGCAGAAGTTTTGAATCCATACAATTTTATTCATGTAAAATTGTTTTTTTTGCTAATTTTGGATTATTTACTGAATTCGGGATAATTTCAAAATTCTGTTTTTTTTAATCAGCAAACATTCATTAAAATTTGTGAAAAAGTATTTTTAAGTTCATAAACATTTTTTCTTCCAGTTCTTGAACACTTTCACAACACTATGCATACAGTATGAGTGGGTGGACTGTTCTTTTCGAGTAGGGGCCAAGCTGAGAAAAGCTGAAGACCGTGCAGCTCGTTTCGTCTAGAATTCCAAAAAAAAAAACCCAGCAAAACCGTTAATTGGGCTAGCCCACCACAACGCGAGCGTGCGTGCGTGCGTGCTATTTCACGCCCTATTCCCGGACTAGGAGACCCCCGATGCGAGCGCTATTTCTTGCTCTAAGCGAGGCTGAAAGAATCCCTCGCGTCGAATGCTCAGTAACGGGTCGACCAAATAAAATACACTTAAAAAATAACGAGAAAAATGGCGTGAGAAGAGGGGTCGACCCAGGATTCAAACCTGGGTGCTAACCACTAGGTTAGCACTGTCTTCGTGATGGATGCTATGGAGGGCCCCACTTATAGAGAAAAAGAGCCGCGTTTTCTCAGGTTTTTTTTTGTTTTCTTTGATTTTTTTTCTCCGTGTTTTTTCATTTGTTTCTTCAGTTTTTTTATTTTGGTTTATTTTATTTCTTTTTTGGCTTTTATTTTTTAGTTTTTCTTTGTTTCTTTATGTTTTTCATTCTACATTCTTAAATACATGATCAACATTTTTCCAAATACTTGTTCAACATTTTTCAAATACCTGTTGAACATTTATATATATATGATCAATGTTTTTTTCAAATACTTGTTCAATTTTTTTCCAAATATTTACATTTTTCTAATACTTATTCAATATTTTTTAAATATTGGTTCAACATTTTTTAAATACTTGTTCAACATTTTTATATACATGATTAACATTTCTTTCAAACACATGTTCAACATTTTTTTAAATACTTGTTCAATATTTTTTGAATATTTGTTCTACATTCTTTAAATACTTGTTCAACATTTTTATATACATGATCAATTTTTTCCAAATAGTTGTTCAGCATTTTTCAAATAGTTGTTTCAACATACTTTAAATGCTTGCACAACATTTTTCAAATGTTTTCTGTAGTGTTTTTTGTAATATATATATACTTTTAAGTATAAAAAATCAGAAATAAAAGCACAAAAGAAAACAAAAGACGTAAAAAAACTGGACAAAAATAGGCTGTGGCCTGAGGAGCTAATGGGACGGCCCAGATTGCTCGCCCTTCAGCGAGTCCGAAGCCAGGTCTCGCTGAAGGCGAGACATAGCCCCCCCCCCCCCCCCCTCGCATCTGCCATCGGCAACTCTCCTCTACATCGTGTTCGGTTCGGGGGAATTAGAGATGGGGAATGGGAGTTGAGGGGTGAGGAGATTAAAAGTCCACTGTTTGATTAGAGAGAATGGGAGTTTAAGTGAAAAGGGGAATGGGAGTTGAGGAAGACAATTCCCACCTATTTCTTCTCAGGGAGTACCCTGTTAATTCACTAGCAGAGTTTTATCCCACGCTAATTCCGACCATATACCAAACAAGGGAATGAGAGTAAAAATCTACTTCCCATGACTAATCCCTTTAGAAACACCCTTATGCAAATTCCCATTCCCGTAATCAAGGGTTTACCAAACAGGGTTCTAGTGCCAAGGCTATTTATCGCTTACTCCAAGACAGAACTCTGTCTCGCCTTCAGTGCTCCTACGAATGGTTTTTGCTCCTAACGCAGGGATGACCGCTTTTATTTTTTGCGCTATGGTTTTTTTCTGCTTGGTTTTCTTTTACCTATTTGGTTTCTCTGTTTTTCCTTTTTATGTTTAGTTTTTATTGTGTTGTTGTTGCTTTTTTTGGTTCCCTATGGTTCATTATCGATTCTTCACATTTTCTTTTCTTCATTTATTTATTACATAATATTTTCCTTTTTATTTTGAAATAGATGTACACATTTTTATATACAATCCATACAGTTTAGTGTACACGTAAATCATTATTTATACACGTTAGAATTTTTTTTCTATGCATAATTATTAATTTTTTAAATACATGTTTGGAACATTTTTAGAACACGTGTCAAAAAAATTTAAATACACATTGAATATTTTTATGGATGATACGAAATATTTTTCTAAAACTATGTGAACATTTAAAAAAAATTAATTCATATTTTAAAATGGGCCAAACATAATTTTAAACAATTTTTTTTAATGTCACGTACATTTTTCAGATTGGTACGGATTTTTTAAATATGTGAAAATGTCTTACATTGTATTATTTTCTTAAAAAGTGATGATAATGTTTTGAACCAGGTGATTTTTTTAAAGTGTCACATACATAACTTTTTAATGGTACAGAACATTTGTTCGAATTACGCGAAAGTTGTTGTTACATTGTAACTTTTTTTGAAACTTTCATGAACATCTTTTCACTATTACGTACATTTTATAATGGTAGAAAATTATATTTACACCACATGAACATTTTTAAATGCGTGATGAGCATTTTCAAAACTTTAACAAAATTAAGTTTTGGAATATATGTATTTAGAATTTTTTAAAATATAAATATAAATGAAAAATGAAAAAATAATAACATGGTGCATGACATCAGCATGACGAGCGCACATGGCTATTCTGCGGCTACCGGCTCCTCTCTAGGCGAGCTGAGCTATTGTCTCATAGTATAAAGCGAGACATAGTCGCACTCCTTCTACACGCCTTTAGCGCAATATTGTCACTATAGCGCATATGAGGAGCTCGTTCGAATGGGCCAATCGCATGGAAAATCGCCCCGGCTCTGCTGGTCTAAGTTCGCTGGCTCGCCCGTTCGTTCATTTTTCTTTCGCTCAACTTTGCGGTGCCGACTCTCCTTTCTCAGGTAAAAAAAAAACAATCAGGCCTTCAAAAAAAATCAGACTTTTATAAATTAAAAAAATCGTAAATTAAATTGTAATCAACCCGAATTTCAAAAAGTATTCTCGGCTTTTGAAAAAAGTTCATGAATTTGATTTTTTTTTGGAAAATGTTAACGATTTTGAACAAGTTCATGTATTTGAAACATTTTTGAATGTGAACAAACTCCACTGATTTGAAAACGTTCATGACTTGGATTTTTTTGGCAATTTTTAAAAAAATTGTAAATTCACGAATTTGGAGAAAGATACATATTTAAGAAATGTTCAATGAATTTTAAAAAGTGAAAAAAAACCCACAAAAAAACCTTGTATTACCGGTCGAAAACAATAATAACTGAGCGGGGAGCTTCTAGAATCTTTCCAAACCTTGGCAGGTAGAGAAAAATTATGGGCTGGAAGCGCTTCCAAAAAACGAAGCTCGGGAAGCTTATGGGCCGGCCTATACAAAAAATTCGGTGTGCACAGCGTATCATTTTTGAATTATTCGGCTCATAAGCGCCAAATAGGAAATACTCCGCCCCCACCCAGCCACCCTTAGCGCAGTCCATCCTAGCTTATTGAAGGTGACGTTTCTTTTTTGAGGTTTTCAAGTGCTCAAATCATATTCCGAGTAAATTTGAGGTTGTGAAGGAGAAAATCTTCAATTTTCGAGTTATAAGTTTTGGTTTGAGTACAAGGTGTTGGTCCTCAAAAGCTTGAAGTTTGAGTTGAAAATTCACCATACTAAAATTTCTTGTTTTGGTATGTTTCTCTTAGTCCAAAATCTAAACTTCTTTTCAAACACTAATACATCCACAACAGCAGAGCCCTTGGTATAGCCCGCATGTTGATGGGCGGTGTCGGCCGGGATTGATGCTACCTCCCGCGAGCGGTTATCCCCGTGGGCGCGGCATCGGCTGGGCAGTTGGCGCCTGTGCGCTTGGAACTTCCAATCCGGTGGCAATGATGATGTCTGCCGAAGTCATATAAATCCAGATCTGCAGCCGATGGTGCGGAGCAGTTGATGGTTCCTTTGTGGACTAGCAGTTCCGTGGTCATTCATGCCTCGGTTGATCCGTGTCGCTGTGGTCGATGCATGGCGGTATATGTGTCCTTCCCCATAGTTTGATATACTGCCGCATATCAGGATGGCAGAGGTAGTGGCGATGTGTGGCGTTGTTGTCTGATTCAGATTAGCTATTGGCTGCCACTTGTCAGGACGGTGCGGGGACTCTGGATCGTCCCAAACATGGGATTTTGGTAGTGCCGACGACCTTCCTCCCTTTTCAATAACTTCGTTGTGTGATGGCAAGCAACTTTTGTCGTGGCTTGACTATCTGCTCGCCTGGGCATGGTCATCTATCGGGTTGTGCGCGTATGCAACTGATAATACTGTGGCAAGTGGCGGAGACATCATATAATGACTTCTGTTGGGTGGTGCTTCTCAAGTACCCGGTCTTGAGCTCTGGTTGAAAACCCTAAGTTTGCCCCTTGTTAGTTATACTTAGCAATGGGGACGTATTTTGCGTTATTACCTTGATGAAGTCATATCAGTCCAGATCTGCAGCCGATGGTGCGGAGCAGTTGATGGTTCCTTTATGGACTAGCAGTTCCGTGGTCATTCATGCCTCGGTTGATCCGTGTCTATGGTCAATGCATGGCGGTATATGTGTCCTTCTCCACAATTTGATATACTTCCGCATATGAGGATGGCAGAGGTAGTGGCTGATACGTCTCCATCGTATCTACTTTTCCAAACTCTTTTGTCCTTGTTCTGGACTCTAATTTGCATGATTTGAATGGAACTAACCCGGACTAACGTTGTTTTCAGCAGAATTGCCTTGGTATTATTTTTGTCCAGAAATAAAAGTTCTCGGAATGACCTGAAAATTTATGGAGAATATTTCTGAAATATATGAAAAATATTGGCGAAAGAATCAATCAGAGGGGACCCACCACCTGTCCACGAGGGTGGAGGGCGCGCCCCCTACCTTGTGGGTCCCCTAGACCTCCTCCGACCCTACCTCCAACTCTATATATTCACATTCAGGGAGAAAAAATCAAGAAGAAGGATTCATCACGTTTTACGATACAGAGTCGCCGCCACCTCCTGTTCATCATTGGGAGAGCAGATCTGGAGCCCGTTCGGGGCTCCGAAGAGGGGAAATCGACGCCATCGTCATCATCAACCATCCTCCATCACCAATTTCATGATGCTCACCGCCGTGCGTGAGTAATTCTATCGTAGGCTTGCCACTGTTACAATTGCTACAAAACTACTACTGTTACTTTTGCCGTCGTTACCGTTACTTCCATACTACTTTGCTACTAAATACTTTGCTGCAAATATTAAGTCTTTCAGGTGTGGTTGAATTGACAAGTCAGCTGCTAATACTCAAGAATATTTTTTGGCTCCCCTTGTGTCGAATCAATAAATTTGGGTTGAATACTCTGCCCTCGAAAACTGTTGCGATCCCCTATACTTGTGGGTTATCAAGACCTTTTTCTAGCGCCGTAGCCGGGGAGCATAGCTCTATTCTCCGAGTCACTTGGGATTTATATCTGTTGAACACTATGAGGAATTTGAAAGACAACAAAACCAAGATCTATCCCTCTACTACGAGGGGAGGTAAGGAACTGCCATCTAGCTCTACACTTGATTCACCTTCTGTTTTAAGTAAACTTGCGACACCTACACCTTCTATTGATTCTAATATGTCGCAAGTAATTGATGATGCCACTTCTGCTATGCATGATGCTTTTGATGATACTACTCTTTGCTTGATAACACTGTGCCACTAGGTGAATTTCTTGATGAACAACTTGCTAGGGTTAGAGAGAATGAAATTACTGAAACTGATGATATTATTGCACTACAAAAAATACACTTCCGTGATGATACGTGTTTGTCACAGTAGGTCGCGTTTTTTGTCATGCATGTACATCCATGACGATTTTATGACAGAATCAAGATAGTCATACCTGTGCTGTCGTAGAAGTGTTCCATGACATTACCAAAATTATCATCACGGAAGTGTCCACTTCCATGACGATAAATCGTGCGTCACAGAAGTGCTTTCGTCAAGGGTGACCGACACGTGGCATCCACCGTAACGGAACGCCGTTATGCTATCGGGTCCGGTTTTGGATGTGATAACCCGTTAACAGCCCAGACCAATGGGGTTTTCCACGTGTAAAATCATCATTGGCCGGAGGAAACACGTGTCGCCTCACCGTTGGGACAGATGTCATCCACTCATTGGACAGGAGGCGCCTATGATAGGTCGACACATGGCACGGCCCAACAGTGGCCCATTCCGGTGAAAAAGGCCGGCCCAGTAAAAATTAGCAGGCCGGCCCATATAAGGCCTACTTGTGTCAGGTCCATTTAAGCCCATGGCCCATACGAGATGTGCCAATTCGGCTCGTCGACGGGCCGTTAAAGATTTGACACCATTGCGGCCCATCGTCAGTTCGAGCCCGTTAACAGCCCGCTATATATTTGGGCTCAATATCGGCCCGATGAGATTTCGGCCTATTAACGGCCCATTCAATGGATGGGCCAATTTTCACGATGTTTCGGCCTTTTAGCGACCCGGTGTGTCTTTCAGCCTGTTGACAGCCCATAAATAGTTGAGCCATTTGTAGTCGGACCTGAGTTTCGGCCTTTTAGCGACGCATTTAAGTGTTGGGCCAATTTCTGGCCCGGTGTGTCTTTCAGCCTGTTGACGGCCCATATATCAGTTGGGCCATTTGTAGTCGGACCTGAGTTTTGGCCTTTTAGCGACCCATTTAAGTGTTGGGCCAATTCCCGGCCCTGTGTGCCTTTCATCCTGTTAACGGACCATAAATGAGTTGGGCCATTTGTAGCCGGACCTGAGTTTTGGCCTTTTAACGGCCCATGCCCTTCATGGTCCAATACCAGCCCGGTTTCTCTTTCGGTCTGCTAAAGGCCCACAACACAGTTGGGCCATTTACGATACGACCTGACTTTCAGCTTCTTAGCGGCCCATGCTCTTCATGGTCCAGTACAAGCCCGCTGTCTCTTTCGGCCTGCTAAAGGCCCACAATATAGTTGGGCCATATGTAGCCCGAACTTAGTAACGGCCTTTTAACGGCCCGTGAAATCAATTGGGCCCACCTGTTGCCCCTTTGATGTCGGCCTGTTAACGACTCGGGAGTTAAGAGGGCCGAGCATTAACTTTCGGCCTGGTAACGGCCCATTAACTTAATGGGCCCACTAAAGTTCGTACATGTCTTTAGGCCAAATTAGATAATTTGAGCCCATTATGACGAGCAATTATGCACAGGACCAAAACCGATCAAGCAAAGGTACGTCATACAGGGAAAAATGTTGCACATCCAACATATATTTCAGGAAATTACATCCACTGGGCAATCAAAGATTGATGCCAGCGCAAATAAATGAACAGAACCTAACGATCTACAACGTCAAATTTGCAACCTCAGCACGGATGACGCCCATAAGCATGTGGGCAAGTTCTTGCTGCTTTGCTACACTGTCTCTGAAAACATTGATCAGTTGTTGTGTCGCACGACTCTGCACCTCTGATTCCTCCACCTTTTCCATCATTGCTTTAGCCATTAATTGATTCACAAACATACATTTTTTCCGTTGCATTCGAGACAGAGGATACTGAACAGATTCATATGGCGATTTTGGCAGGCTTATATTATTGATAGTGGAGAGTGTCTCGACCACTGTATCATAACATAAATTAGGAGGGAAACCAAACAGATTAATCATGAGTTATTGCCATATTACCTGGTCTAGATTTATTGGAAAGAAACAATGGGGTTGCTTTGCTATTTTCAGAGTTTGTCTTCTTATCTTCAGCAGCCTGCACCAAATTAACACACTAGCATTGCTATCATTGTCCAAGTCAGATAATAGGAAAGCAACATTGGCACAACGAACGTTTGGGCAACTATCCAACACCAAATTAACACAATATGGCACAGTTATCATCAGCCAGGTAAGGTAATACGAAAGCAACATTGACACAATGAATGAATGGGCAACCAGAGCAGCACTACAATTCAGTAATGTGCATGATATGAGATAGTACACTCATGCAGCTCAGTATGCAAAACTACCAGGCAATTTTCTTTACAAAAATCAACATTGGCGCCTTTAACATTTTGCTACAACTAATTTTAGATCAGATAAAGGTTGGATTCACGCCGATTAACAAAATACATGCTGATGTAAAAATATAGTGATATACAACAGGTACTTACATCTGCATTGGAGCACAGAGAATTCCTGCAAGAATCTTTCCTCACAGACGATACCAGTGCAGAAATTCTTCTATCTGTTAAGCTTATTTTCTAAAAGAGAGATGGGTAAGAAACATGTAGAAAATATGATCAGCATGCTATAAAATTTCATGATGAAAGGATACGCACACGTTTCTTAGAATGGAGTTGACATATTTTTGCTGGACTGGAGCGGACTAGTTCTTTGGCCACTGGAATCTGCTTATTATCAGTAGGAGTTGGGTTTCTCTTTGCTGGAGCAGTATCTATAAAAAACTGGAGTTGGTTTATTATCTCCTGGCGTTTGGATCTTTTGCAAAGACCTGGTTTGTAACCCTTCAGATTCTAACATAGTCGTCTTCCCCTTGCATGCCTTGTATAGAAGAATGGTGCTTCAATTATAAAACATGCTACAGCAGAGAGATGGAATAGGTACTGAAGAATAGAAAGGCATGACATATTGACATGTATTCCCTCCATCCGGAAAAAATGGATGGGTCTAGGCGTATTTCAGTTCTAGATACATCCTTTTTTATCCATTTCGGCAACATGTAATCCGGACGGAGGGAGTATGGTGTAAGAGCTAGGGATACGACAGGACAACACAGTAAAAAAACTAGTTGAATGTAAAACTGTATGCTAGCGGAATACGTACAGAAAAAACTAAGGCAACATACACATGTATGATTGGGAAACTAAGATGGCATTGCAACAGAGCACTAGAACAACACTTCAATGTAAAAAAACAGGGTATGGTAGACAGATGAAGTACATACTGATGAATAACAATGCATAAGATATTCATAAGCATGATGTCCAAATTAAGCAGATGGCATTGCGATAGAGTAGAATGACAGTACTTGAATTTGAAAACATGTTATCATGAATGGAATAGGTACTGAAAAACAGGAAGGCATGACATATTTACATGCATGATCAGCATGCTAAGCACATGGCATTGCAACAGAGTAGATACACTCCAGGACATTATATGCATGTTGTACCCATATCACGGGCCAAGTTAGAGCAAGGACCTTGTGGGGTGAAGAGGATTCAACATCTTTCTGCAAGTCTTCTGAAGAACTGCCTTTACATGTTCCATCATATTGGGTATCATTGACATCAAGTTTATTGGCCTTTACATTGCTCCGTGAGGTTCTTGTGGATATATCAGTGTGTGCAATTATATCTGACATGCATGGAAGACAACTAGTAGTTACATTTATGTAATGAGTGCCTGTAGGAGATGACATAAATAGTAGGACTGGGGTTAACTAGCAGCAACAGGTCTCAAAAACTAAAGGGAGAACACAGATGAAAGCTACATAATATGTATCATTTGTACTCGAGATTAACTAGATAGCACACAAAAGTATTAAAGAACAACATAGGTAATACTAGAAGTGGTATAATACTATAATCACCAGCCTGTGGGATAGCATTGGCTGATGGATGATAACTATGGAACAGCGTTACCTAAAGAACAAGTATCTTAGCTGAACTATGGAACAACGTTAACTCCTGAACAAGACCCGTAAGAGATCATCATGAATATACAATGAAATGTTATAATCTATTTTCCATGCTCAGATGAATAACAAAGCCATAAATGTTGCACACAAGTAAGATGAGGGTACAACCTATCTGGCCGCCATCCATAGGAGTGAGCATCATGTGCTGACTTGTCGATGGCCCTGCAGTTGTTGTGGCTCTTCATGTCGGGCATGCGCATTCGATGCAGGGAATTGTTGAGTAGGGACTATAGCTCCCTTCTGGTGTATGCTTCCCTTGTTGGAGCAGCTACGGTGAGTCGGAAGACGGTGTGGCTGAAGATGCAGATAACTCATAATGTTAAGAACGATACATCTCTTTGATCTGAAGAAATACACTAAGAGATCAATAGCAAGGTACGAGAGTGGTCACACTTCTGTTGACTGAAGACTAAATTGGGGTCACACGATTTTATTTTATTTTGGTACTGTCCGATCTACGCCGGATGGCTTGATGGCCATCTTGTGCCTCCCAGCTCACACTGTTAGGAATCTTCCCCGGAGAGCTAGTGACCAATGGCAGAGCAGCCTGCCTCTGCCGTTCGTGGCCCCGGCCAAAACCCCGCTCCCCGCCCCACCGCACTGCCGTGGTTGCGCCGTCCCCGGGCCAATCCACAAAGACTCCCCGTCATCTAGATTCGGCGGCGGTAGTACCTTCAACCCACGCAACTCTAAGATAGCCATCTAAGCGTTGCTTCCGCGGTGAACTTGCGGCCCCGCACCCTTACGTTAGACACCAGCCAACCGGCAACCTAGGAGCCCTGCCACCTCGAGGGGTGCTGCGTCCCATTGGGAATCGATTGGCCCAGAATAAAAATTCAGACAACTGACGCCTAAATAAAGTGATTTGAGATGAGGGTGCGACCTATCTGGCGGCATGGTGAAGTAGGCAGGTCTAGCTGCCGAGTCGCTGAGGCCGGTGCGGTTGCGGTGGCGACCGGTGACAGGGAAACAGCGATGTCGCGACGGTCGACGGCTACGGGGAAGCAGCGCCGGGACTCTGGACGGATCCGAAGTTGGAGGCGCCGTGAACAACGGCGGGGGTGAATCGGCTCTGGTACGGCCATCATCGAGGCAGCTCCAGCAACACGGAGTAAGAGGCACACGGCCCAGTGCACGACGGCAAATGGACAGCGTCTCCGGCATTAGGGAGGAGGGCGGCTGTGAAATTGGTGCGGTGGGGGCGCCATGGAGGAGGGGCTGAGGTTTCGCGGCTCGGGAGAAGGGAGCTTCCGGGGAGAAGGTGATTTGGCGCCCACGAGGTATGAATGGGGGGGGATTGGGAGGGGAGTGGAACCATGTTTTACGGACGCATTTGTCTGAAATGTGAGGGGGAGTTACAGTTCTACCCCTGCCTTTAGGCTTCTCGGCTTGGGTCTGTGTACTGAGGGTCGGGGATAGTAGAGTAACTTTGCTTCTCCCCAAATAGTGGACGGGAGCGATTTCGGGTGAGGAGGGCGTGTTTTGAAATATAGTGGGCGCGAGCGATTTCGGGTGAGGAGAGCGTGTTTTGAAATAGTGGGCGCGAGCTATTTCGGGTGAGGAGAGCGTGTTTTGCCGACCATGGTTTATGAATTATTCGGCACATGTCATTTCAGCCAAGGAGAAGGCGCGCTTGGATGAAGTTACGAACCTACCCTCGATGTACAACGGGCCAATTGATGTGTGTCCCACATAGGACGGTAATTTTGCGTCTCCCATTTATTTGCTCGGGCAAATTCCACCGAGCAGAGGATGTTTAACGGTTCGTTCAAAATTTGGGAGAACGAGCATCCACGTCTACCTTACCAAGTCAATTTGAATCAAATTTTGTAATATTAGCTTGCCACTTCTTTTTTAGATGGAGAGATGATTCTCGGGAGTAATGTGTTTTTACATGCTCGTTGCTAGCGATTTACTATATGACAAGTAGTTGACCCACTCAAAAACGGGAATCAAACCCAAAATGAAATATCTCGATTCAATGAAATAGCTCGTTCACCAGGTCAAAATAGTGAACTAAATCCAAAATTGAACATCTCAATCGAGTAGCATGTTCTACAATATTATAGTACTCCATGAACATGTTGAAAGTCAAATTAATGAACTTGTTTGATATACACATATATCCGTTCATGTGTGGATTGTAGACAACATGTTCTCCAATTTAAATATTTGAATGCAAGTTTATATCGAAACATGGTTTATATCAGTCTTTGATGCATAAAACGCGACCTCCCCCTCTCCCGGGCTCCTGCTCTCTCTCTCTCTCTCTCTCTCTCTCTCGCCGACAATCTTCAATTCTGTCGCACGCATCCAACACACAAACCTTGTTGGTCCCTCTCGCTTTCTCTCCATCTCTCTCTCTCTCTCTCTCTCTCTCTCTCTCTCTCTTTGTGTGTGTTTGGGGGGGGGTCTTTCTAGTTCGCATGCATATATACTCCATCTATAGGTCTCTCTCGCACACTATGTATGATTCTCTAGTCCAAGCTAGATATCTTGGGTGCACTCATCGTACGCACACAAATTCCTTGGCTCGTTGCCCCTAACTCTCTCACGCACCACTCTGTCGTCTCGGAGCTCTTCCCCCCTCTCTCTCAACCTCTCCATCTACCTGGGTCACACATACACATGCATATCTCACTCGCACTCGATAGGCCCATCTAAAATCTATCTATCTCCCTCGTTCTCTCTCATCTCACATGCACACACACACACAATCTCATGCCTAGCTAGCCAAGTATGATGGTCTCTCACTCAATGGTAGGCACACGCAGTCCCCCCTATATGTATATGACTAGCTAATCTTAGTCTACATCACAAACATGTGCATGGTCTATCTCGATTTCTCTCGGGGCATCTTTCTATCGCGCACGCACCTCCCTCGATCTCCCACCCATATAGTCCCCTCACGATCTCGAGGGGATCTATCTATCACAAACACACCCTCTCGCCCTCCCAATGCGTCCATGTTCTCCATGTGTCCCTCTCGACCTTTGTTCCTTGTTGGCCAGACCTCTATTGGACATGTGCTACAGGGGTGTCTCTCTCCGTTGCAAACAATCACACACTAGCTATCTTCGTGTATCTCCTCGCCTCGCTTTTCTATCTCGGAGATGCATGCGTGATATGTTCGCCTAAGAAACAAAAAAACACACTCTCTCTCTAATTTATCGTTTGTTGTCACTTTCTCTTTCACACACATACTCTTTTTGCACACTTACTCATTCTCCTTCACACACACTTGATATCTCTTGACTTAGGCACTCTCCTCGGTCCATAGCATATTGATTTATTGAAAAGTCAAACATCACAAAGTTTGACCATGTACGTGGAGAAAAACAATTACATCTAGAACGGCAAACATATACCATTAGATTCACCATGAGATGTAGTTTCGTATGATGTACTCCCTCCGTTTCTTTTTAGTCCGCATATAAGGTTTGGTCAAAGTCAAGCTTTGTAGAGTTTGACTAACTTTATAATAAAAAATATAAACATTCACAATATGAAATCAATATTATCAGATGCATCATGAAACGTATTTTCATCCTATATAGTTTTAGTATTGTAGATGTTCATATTTTTTATATAAATTTGGTCAAACTTTGTGTAGTTTGACTTTGACCAAATCTTATATGCGGAGTAAAAAGAAACGGAGGGAGTATCTTTGGTATTGTAGATATAAATAACATTTGCGTAAACCTGATCAAAGTTTCCAAAGTCTGACTTCTAAAAAATTTACATGCACTGCATTATCGAGCGGATGGAATATCTCTTTCCCCCTCTCAGCTATCTGACGCACCACTCAGCCTTATCGGGGCTCCTCAATCTCTCTCAAACTTTATATCTCCCTGGTTCACACATACACATGTCTCGCTCGCGCTATACATATAGACCCATCCAACACTCTCCGCCCTTGTTCTCTCTCTATGTGACACGCACCCCCCTAATAAGTACCATAATCCCTCACTCCATCATAGGCGCATGCACTCCCCCCTAAGTATGATTATCTCTCACTAGCCATCAGGAACACACGTATTGTCTCCTTCCATCATACGTCTATCTCGATATCTCTCGGGGTATCTTCTATCGCGCACACACCTTGTCACTCGATCTCCCACCCATGTAGTCCCATCACAATCTCCAAGGGATCTCTCTATGACAAACATACACTCTCTCCTCCCCATGTCTGCATTTTCTCCGTGCGTCTCTCTCGACCTCTCTCCCTTTTTTGTCAGACCCCTCTTGGCCACGCGCTAGGGGTCTTGCTCTCCCAATTGCAAACAACCACACACTATCTCCTCACCTTGCTTCCGTTGTCAAAGATGCATGTGTGATATGTTTGCATAAGACACACACGTTTTTTCTCGACTTTTATCGAGTGTTGTCCATGTCTCTTTCACACACGCACACACACTTTTTTCACTCACTCTTTCTATTTCACACACACACTCTCTCTCTCTCTCTAGTTAGGGACTCTCTCACGTCCATAAGCATATGGATGTTTTGAAAAGTCAAACCTCAGAAAAGTTTGACCAGGTATATCTGGAGAAAAACATTTACATCTAGAACGATCATTAGATTCATCACAACATGTACTTACTTCATACTATCATTTATCTTTGGTATTGTAGATATAAGTAATTTCTTTATAAACTTGGTCAAAGTTTCAAAAGTTTGACTTTTAAAAAAATGTTGGAACTACATTATCGAACGGAGGGAGTAGCTCTTTCTCTCTCTCTCTCTGCTATCTCTCATGGGCCTCCCCTCTCACTCGAACACTCTATACTGACGGATTATACGCTCACTGTGTCATCGTATAGCTCCGTATATTGTTTAGTTGACGGGTCAACCAGTCCACATGCTGCCTTGTCAGCTCGTGTTCTGTATCTTCATGTGCTGGCCCATGTGGCAGTGGCTGAAAATAAGTAAACTAGAGGCCCATCTGACACGCGGTGAAGTAAACAAAGTTGAAACCACTCAGGGTAGCACCCCGCACGCTAGTAAATTGAGGGCGCATTGAGGACACACTTCTTCCGCGTGAAGGACGCACTCGCGCACAATTCACCACTGCGCGGCGGCATGCATAGAAGGACACACTCACGCACACCCGGCACACAACACACACCAGCACACGTGTACACCGGCGTCGCCGCCGGTTGAGATGGACGGCGAGGCAGCCAACAAGCGGAGGCGGCTCGAGCCAAAACCGCATCCGGCGAGCCTGGACTTCATCAGTAGCCTCCCCGACGACATGATGCTCGTCATCATTGGCCTCCTCCCCACCAAATATGCCGTGCGGACCGCCCTGCTCTCCTGGCGGTGGCGCCCCCTCTGGTGCCGCGTCCCCCTCAACCTCACCGTCGACAGTTGCCTCTGCGACGGGGATTGCAGACGCATGGCCGCAGTCTCCAAGATCCTTTCATCGCACCCTGGGCCAGCCAGACGCCTTGATATCCGCATGTTCAGTACCAACTGCAAGGTCCAACCCAAGTTTGACAAGTGGTTCTTATCCCCCGCCCTAGATCAGCTCGAGGAGCTCAGCTTTGAAGCTGGACGATGTCGCTCTCTGCCGCCGTCCGTGCTCCGCCTCACGCCAACGATGCGCCGCGCCAGCTTCAGCTCCTGCTATCTTCCCCAGATTAATGCCGCGCCCGCCCTTCTTCTCCCTCAACTCAAGCAGCTCGACCTCTTCGACGTTGTCATCTCGAAGAAGGCTATGGAGCGCCTGCTCCGTAGCTGTACTGCGCTTGAGTACCTTCGTCTTGAGGAGATCCACGGGTTCATTAGCCTCCACATCGCCTCGACGAATCCCCGATGGATTTATGTGTCTTGCTGGCCCCGCAACAAGACATCAATTGGGAAGAGATCACTCCAGCTGTTCCACGTTATGGTCATTGAGAATGCGCCTTTCCTTGAGAGATTGCTTGTATCGGATCTACAAGGTCCAACAAAAATCAGGGTCATTGACGCGCCGAAATTGTTTTTTTTAATAATACATTTTTTATTAAATTTCATAAATATTACGCTGGATAAAAAAAATTTCAATAATAATACACCGTCGGCTGCAGGCCGACTGGGCCTAGTCGGCCCACAGCAGGCCGATTGGATTCCAGTCGGCCTACAGCTGGCCGACTGGCCCCTGTCGGCCCACCGTGGGCTGATTGCGTCCTGTCGGCCCACTGTGGGCCGACTGGAGCTAATTGGCTCGCTGTGGGCTAATTGTTTTTGCAAAAAAAGTAGGCATAAAAAATATATGTTTAAAAATGTTAATCATGTAATTAAAAATGTTAAACGTGTATAAAAAAATGTTCCTGATGTATACAAAAAATGTACAATATATATGCAAAAAAGTTGACATAAAAAATATGTTTTAAAAAGTGTTAAGCATGTATTTAAAAATTGTTAAATGTGTGTATAAAAATGTTTCTTATCTATTCAAAAAATATAGAATGTGTATGAAAAAAAGTTGATACCAAAAAATATGTTTGAAAAAAATGTTCCAGTTCCATACAAAAAGAGCAACCAATCATACTTATGTCCGTGATGCTCCCATACCGAATCCGGAGCTGGAACATTTTTTTATACACGTTTAACCTTTCATTCCAATACATGAAACATTTTTGTGTACTCGTTGAACATTTTTTCAAATACATGATTAACATTTTTTTCAAACATATTTTTTGGTGTCAACTTTTTTTAATACACATTCTATATTTTTTGTATAGATAAGGAACATTTTTTCAAATACATGATTAACATTTTTTTCAAACATATTTTTTTGGTGTCAACTTTTTTCATACACATTCTATATTTTTTGTATAGATAAGGAACATTTTTTATACACACATTTAACAATTTTTAAATACATGATTAACACTTTTTAAAACATATTTTTAGTCAACTTTTTTGCATATATATTGTACATTTTTTATATACATCAGGAACATTTTTTTATACATGTTTAACATTTTTTAATTACATGATTAACATTTTTCTAAACATATTTTTTTATGCCTACTTTTTTTGCAAAAACAATTAGCCCACAGAGCCAATTAGCTCCAGCCTACAGTGGGCCGACAGGGGCCAGTCGGCCAGCTGTAGGCCGACTGGAGTCCAATCGGCCTGCTGTGGGCCGACTAGGCGCGGTGTATTATTTTTGAAAAAAATTTACCCAGCGTAATATTTATGAAAATTAATAAAAAAATGTATTATTTAAAAAAAATTAGCCCGAAATTGACAGCGTTGGTGCACTCGTCTGCCAAATTCTCGAACTCTTTATTGGATCGGTAATCGTTCAGGTACATCACTCATCTTCTTCTCCGTCTTCTTGAAATTCACATTTTTAAATTTTTTCTTGATGTATTTACGACCGTCTTCCAGAAAATGATTCTCACAAGTTTGACCCAGTCTATGCGTACAGTGAAGATCTTGGCAATAAAATCTATCGGCCCTAATCTGGATCTAGTTGTTGGATTCCTTACATGCTTTCCGTGCGCGGAGAAGCTACTCATAGAGGTGAAACTTCTTTCCTATTAGTAAACGGTAATCACAACGTAGCTCAATTTTTTCGCAATTTTCCCAAATTACGATGACAAGTGTAGTGTTCAAAACTGCATCTACGCACTGCACCGAAAGAAATGTTTTTAGTATTTTTTCTCACGTGATCACCTGCATCGTTTTTTTGTTGTACTACTATAGTAGCCTAGGCTAGTCATAGTGGAAAGTAACTTAGACTACTCCAGTAACTCTATGGTTACCCTAAGAGCAAGTACTACCTCCGTCCTGATTTAGAGCATGGTTAATAGTATAGCCAGCTCATGGCTATATGACATTGCCACGTCATATATAGCTAACCTTGTAGTCTTCAAGTATAATAGTAAGATACAAAGATGTGTTATTTCATCAATACATGGCCCACCTTCCACTCTCACATACTACCTAGGAGCACGTGTTGCAGCTGGCTCTTATTCTGTAGCCGGCTCATCTTCTCACTCCTCTTCTCTCCCCCCATGTCATCAGAAAAATAATATTTTAACCCTTACAGCCTGCTTACATAAGCTTATTATACTTGCTCTTACTCTTCCTATTTTGTAGTATCAAAATTTGACCATAGATTTAACTGACAAAATATTAATGCATGTCACTAAGAACTATATCGTTGGATTCGTATTTGAACATAATTTCAAATGGTGTAATTTTTAGTGACATGCATTGGCATTTTCTTACGTAAATCTATGGTCAAAATTTTATACTAAATAAGAGGTAGTACAAAAGTGGGCTATAACGGCCCTCCACTATGTAGGCCAAAACACGTGCCAAATTCACTTGTGATGCATTTGGTATCGATGCCCCTCCATTGCTGACCTGGTGCCCCAATCTGGATCACCTACTTTGCTCCGATGCCAAATTAACTCACGCAATGAAAAAACACTTGCGTGGGAGAGAGAGAGGACTGAGGCAATAAAAAAACACTTGTTTGGGAGAGTGAGAGGCTGGTGTAGTTGGTTTGATTGATTTGTTTATACATGTGGGTCTGTGTGCACAACGGTGCCAACTCTCTCACATCGCGAGAGCGGTGCCAAAATCTTTTGATTTGACATCGATGCGTATTATGTGGCATACTTTTGCGAAATATGGCATCGACCACATAGTGGAAGGCAACAAATGCCCAAGCTCTTCACGTACTCCTAGGTAAATGAGAGGAAAGAGAGAGAGAGAGAGTGAAAAAATATCACTAGCCAGCCAACCCTATCGTATGAGCGAATGATATTGGTACCTCTTGATGACACGACAACCTTATACAGCCAGCTGCTCTAATATGTTCTCTTCTTTTGCAGATAAAAAAAGACCCGAAAGTGAAAAATGTGCTGCACTATAACAATCTCATCGAATGCCTTGATCTCCATCTTACAGAAATTGATTTGATCGACTACCGAGGCAGCACATCTGAGATTAAATTGGCCAGGTTCTTTGTTCTGGAGGCAAGTGTGCTCAAGGTAATGAGGTTTGGCGTTCTCTGGCGCAACAATGAATGGCGTGCTGATCACCGCAAGCGTCTAAACCTAAATGACAAAGTCTCCGTAGAAGCTGAATGTTTTTGAAACATCAAGTGGCCAGAGACTCGAAAACTTATTTGCCCATTAGTGACTTGTGAGGGCAGTGGATTTTAGTTTGTACGATAATGCTGCATCCACCTAAAGTAACGAAAGTTCTTACGTAAACTTCCTAGTAAGTCCCTCTTCGTAGGCGCAGCATTACTCCTAACATTTGTAATATCAGTTTGAAACTTGTAATATTGCCGTGTCCTATTCCTGCGTTTTCAAAATCCCGCGAATCAAACAGGTCCTGAGTTGGTGATGATGTTGTGCCTGCCATCTTTCACCAATAGCCGTCGGATCTAGATCTGACGCAAACAAACCAAACTTCTCCAGTTTTGCAAAAAGATGCCCGCACTTGTTCCCTGTTTACAAACAACTCCTTGTCTCTCACAATCAAACTTATCTCCTCCCCACCACATCTTGAAGGCCATGGAAAAATCTGGCGCGATGGCCGCTGCCGGCGCCGTCCACCCCCCAATCTTGGTGTTCCGTGCAATGCACGGGCATCTATGCACGGGAAATTATGTCGAACACGGCTAGTTGTAAGCAGGCTAGGTCTATAGCCATGATGATAGTGACTGCAGACGGCGAGGCTGACTATGGTATGCCGAACACGGCGCCTATACTCAGGTGTCATCTCCGGCGTAGGGTCTTGTCACTTCACTGTGAGGAGCAACACGTAATAATTTGACCAATGGGTAGTACAGTGCTACTACATTGGTAGTACTACTACTAGTACTAGCACCACCATCTGGATTTAGTAGTACTACCACGTCCATCTGGATTTAGTATTTGACTAGCAATATCTAGTAATGCATGTCACAAAAAATGTACTACTCCCTCTGTAAATAAATACATGGTGTATTGTTTTACTCCTATCGGCGAGATAACTTAATGTCTTTTTGCTACTTAATAGGATTACATGCAATGAACTAACCACTGGATGTGATGTTTGGTAGTCTCAAGTCATTGAAAGCATGCATGGCCCACATCTCTCATTGTTTGACATGTCACGAAATAAGAAACGAGGAGGGAGTTAATGTATCGTGCCTAAGTGTTTTGGGATTATTTGGTTTTCGTAAGGTGACTTACATGACATTCTTGGTTACATGCATTAACATTTTATTAGTTAAATCAAAGGTCAAAACTTGGCACAAAATGCAAAGGGGACCAATAAACCAGTAAACATCAAAGTTCTCTCGTTTGGCCCCAACAAGAGCACCGGTGAGATGACTACACTGCACCGGCACGGAGGGGGATGCAACTTCATTGACTTATTGCACCTGCCTTTGGGTGTATGACACGTGGGCCCAACGGGTGGCTGGCCAACCTGTCATACAACCAAAGGCAGGTGCAATAGAGGGGCGAGGAGTAGATGGCCAACACGCACGTGAATTCAACGCAGTCTGCACTTCTCATATAAAGGCTCCCACCAGTCCAATCTACGAAATCCTACGCACCTACGCACCCAAGGGCAAGAGTGATCACTCCAATCGCAAGATCAGTTGACTAGAAGCTAGACCCATGGAGGCGATGAGCGTGAGCATCAGCCGGCTGTGCCAGATGGTCCACGACGCCGGCCTGCGGCCCAGCACCGAGGAACGTCTCCAGGTAGTGCTTGAGGCCGCCGGGGCGAGGGGCTGCTTCGACGATAGCTTCATCTCCTTGTTCGACGAGGTCCTCGTCGGCTTCCTCGACAAGTTCACCGTCGTCAAGAAGCTCGCGGACAACCTTGACATACGCCTCCAGCCCACGCGCCCAGGCTCTGCGATGCCTGCCACCCTCAACGGCCTCTATGGTGACAACCTCTTCGACGCACTGGTGGCCTTGCGACTGCCCGCCGTCGCGCCGGAGAATGTCCACCTCGAGGTCGCGCTCTCCGCGCAGCGCCTGGCGCAGCAAGACACCATCGACATAATCACCCATGTCTACACGCAAATCGTCCACAAGGACTACTACATGCAAGATGAGGACGATAGGACGCTGGCCTTCTTGGACCGCAGGGCAACCTTGGGCGGCATTGTTCAGAAGCACGTTGAGCTTGCCGCCAACGCTGCTGCTCCTCACACGTCGGTTGGTGACCCGGTGCACTAGGGCGTGAGGATGTCGTTGATGGATCCGTATGTATCTTTATCTTTCCGTCAAATCCATGTAGTAGTATATGGTACTACTAGTAATTATCCTACCTTTCGCATCAACTTCATAATTTTCGTACGTACTCCATGCATGAACCGCGCCAGAACCAAACTTCTCATTACTCTAGGGAAAATTGTTATTTCTATCTATCGGTCACGCCATGGAGCAGAACCAAATTTTACAAGTTACAAGTTCAAAAGGAAAAGCCTGCCGTGTTCGCGTCGCACCCCCACATGGTTGGTCTGGCACGCCGCTCAAGGGGGAATGCGTGCTGTGTTGCATTTTCACTTACAAGTGGGACCACAGTTGAGCAAACCGACTATCGGCAAACCCCCACCCCGCCCACCGCGCGATGGCTGAGAAAACAGGAGGGAGAAGAGATGGCTGTAGCACGGACTCCAAGAAAATTGGTGTCGGATGGGTCTCATGTGGGTGGCGTGTGCCGTACTGCTAGACATGAATGCTAGTTATGACACATGCCACCCCACTATATCGAGGTGCTGGTTACGTAGAACAAATTTCCTGGAGTCCGTGCTCAGCCCTCATCTATCTCTCTTCTCAGCCAGCCAGCAGACGCGCGGAGCCCATCATCTGTTTGCTCATATGCGGTCCCACATGTTAGTGAAAACGCAAGAGGACCCACTAAACCTGCACATCTTTCACCTCGACGTGCTGGTGATGAAAAACAAATCCAATAAAGATCTTCGGTGGCGGCTTTTGGAGTTACTCAAGAGTAGTAAGATTCTATTTACAGTTTAACCCAAGATGCACATCACGTGGCTTCAACTACCACTCTATTTTCTTGGATGACATGACCTGGATGCTAGATGTCCCACGTGTCGGCAAAAGGAGGAAGAACTCGACCAAATCTTCGGTTGTGCTCTCGGATTAGACTAGTTGTGCTAACTTAAAATTTTATTGTGTAGAATGGATGCAAGTTTTGGTATTGGGAAGAAGAGTACAACGATATATTGACAGAGCGCAATTTAGTAGATGTTCTAGCACTTTTAGCTAGCATAGAGGCTAGAGATGAGACTGGTGCACATGTTGATAGAATAGAGGCTAGACACGTCTACTTCTTTACACTCAAAGAAGAAAGAAGCACGCAAGATCGAGCCTCCGCAGATCAACAATGAATGCATCAAGAAGGCACTAATCCAACTTACAGGAGCAGTTATGGAAGTTGGATATCTTCTAAAATGTATTCTTGTGGTTCTTGTTTTCTTTGGTCTTGCTTTTCTAGTCAAAATTTTGGTGATGTATTTCCATGTACCAAAAAATCAATGATGAAAAAAAGATATGTGTTTGCAATGAAAAATGCACGCGGACGGGATGCGTCCGCGCGTTCGGCGCACGGCCATCGCATCCGAGAAATGGCCCGGACACGACCCCATTGCCCTACCCAAACGGACAGAATTCGGGCAACACGGAAGTCTGTTTGGGGTCGTGCGTTGGAGTTGGCCTTACAAGTGGGACCGCAGTTGAGGAAACCGACTATCGGCAAACCCCCACCTCGCCCGCCGCGCGATGGCTGAGTTAGAGAAACGACGAGGTTGAAGAGATTGCTGTAGCACGGACTCCAAGAAATATGGACTCAGATGGAAGTCGTGCTGGTGGCGTGTGCCGTACTCCTGGACGTGAATGCTTGTTCTGGCCCATGCCACCCTACTACTCCTACTAGTTATAGTAGTAGTATCAAGGATTCGAGGTGCTGGTTACGTACAGTGAACACATTAACATATGGCCCACCTCACACTGTGGCCAAATTTCCTGGAGTCTGTGCTAGGTTAAAAAGTGTTCTTTGTGAGGATGGGTGGCTGGTCTCAAGTTTAAAACTTGTTGTATTACGTACGTAGATGTAGAGATAGTGCAGCATGTGAAGCTAGTACAAATAGTGTACTATTGTTGATTGGCCTCATCCGATAACCTGTTGCAATGCGCGTACAATTATTATTCGGAAAATATTTTTTGCAGCACCCACTCAGAGAAGCGACTCGAAAGCCATTCATAAATTTAGTAAGTTTATCACAGGCATATCATTTTATTATATACAACAGGTCATCAACCCACAACGACAACGAGGATACATTATAAATACTAAAGTTTTCATCACACAACAAATAACAAGCAATGAAATGAACTTCAACTCAACCAATCCTCGGCGTTGGAAACGCTTGCTTTGAACCACAAGTGATTCTCTGGGAAGGGCCAGCTACTGTCAATCTCGAGACCAATGCAGGACTGATCATCCAGGCTGAAGCGGCCTACTATATCACGACCAGGGTAGGGAACCACTGCAATGTCTGATGTATAGATACAGTTGCTTCTCATAAATGGTAGCAACGTTGTGTCAACAGCAGTTGGATCACCTTTCACCATCATTGGATAGTTTTGTCCAAGGAAGAGCGAGTTTTCTCCAAGACTATCAATACTGTACCAGGGAGAAGGTGTTGGCGCTAGCACAGTAGTATCCATCCCGAATACCATGCAACGGGTGTTGGAATAGGTCCGGAGAGTGCGACCATGGGAGACAACACCTGCTTCCTTAGTAGTAACATCAGCAGTGGGCTGTATACAGACAAGAAGGGGTGATCCATCGGAATTAGTTGCCAGCCGCCACTGAGTATATAAGTCCTGCTCGTCCTCATGCTCGTGATCATCACCATCGTCATCTCCCCCTTGGTTATAAAATTTTCAAGTATAGGTGGTGGAATGTTCACAGGACCTTGGAAACACAAGAAGAAGGTTAATTAGTAGAGAAGGGAAACTTGCTAACTCGCATGCATGTGGATGAAACAATTATAATTACGGTGGAAGACAAACGTACCGAAACTATGAGGATCCCATGCAAAAACAGTGCCACGAGTGGTGGCAGCAAACACAAGACCCTCGTATTGAATTGCATCACAGTACACATCCGTGTATAGAAACTGATTTTTGAGCAATATCCATCCAGTCGAACCACGAAGGACGGCAACAAGCTTGTCGAAGATAGCAACAACTCCATAGTTCCTGTAATGCCAAGAGCGGTTGGGAACTCGACAAATTGTATCTTTCGTAGAAGACAGTCACCATGATCGTATTTGAACGTGCATAGAATACCGGTGTGCTCAACCTCTGGGCAGTCTGATATTTTTGGAAGTGGAACCCGGTGACGAGTGTACACATTTACAAGTTCCCACTCGCAGTTCTACCCAATATAAATAACCCAACCTCCATTTGCGCCTGCCCAAGCCTTGCCCTCAAGCGATGGCATCTTAACATCATACGTATCATTATCAGGCGGCATCAACTTGCACAAGGCGAGGCTTCCCTCGTCCCCGCGCCAGTCAGCAGGGTCACGGCAAAGAAGATAGGGGAGATCAAACCACTTCTGGACCCTTGGGTTGCTTGTAATGATGTTATTAGTTGAGTCAAGAATGGTCTTGAATGAACCTGCCATGCTAGCCGAGGTGATGACGTTGCACCGATCAATGAGTTTCCCCACCACGTCATCTTTCAGATCAGGGCAAGAATAACGGGGTCATTTCCGGCTTGTTCCCTCCATGGAGAAGACGATCGAACAATGGCAGAAGGAAGGGTGAAGGCAAATGGAGGAGGGAGGAAGAGCGTGCGACAGCATTTCCAAATAGAGAGGGAAAGGCGAAGAGTCGGTGGACGGTTGCCAGTTTGCCACGGTACACGAAGAGGCACCCCGGCCTACATGTCCTTTTGGAAATTGTACAAAAGGACTCGCCATCGTCTCACTGACATGTTGGAACGGGACCACATGTCAACAAAACATGGTGTGTAATTTCTCGTGCAAAATGTGATCTGGCCGCGTTGGCCCGAGGTGCCGCATTAGTTATCGACCTTTATTTTTTAACATACAATCTGAGTGGATAGCTCCTGTGGTCATCACACGTGAGCGGATATATAGGTGGGCTAGGTGGGCAGGCGGCAACAATCTAAGTGCTAAAAGAGTTGATCTCGAAAAAAGAGTTGATCCAATGCTTGGTTTTGTTTAGATTTTCCAACTATGACCATTGGATAGAGTGAATCAATGGCTTACGTTCAAAGTTATTCTCATACTATTGAATGGTATAGGAACGTGGAGAGATTTGGTTGATTTTATATCGCTGAATAATATAAAATATTATGAGTGCAGACGCTCCACTCCGAGGTTTGTTGCTCCTTCTCGGTCGTCGGGAATCTATGTTCTTCCACTCTCTCGTTTAAGACATGAGCTTTGTTCATCCTTTTGCCGACACGTGGGACATCTATATGCCTCCATTTTAAAAATCATACTATATGCCTCCATGACACGCGGGACATCTAGCATCAAGGTGGCGTGTCATGCAAGAAAATGGAGATATGCAGTGCGTAAGTGAGTCGTGCACTTCGATGGCACCTAGTACTACGCAATATTTTTTCTCCTCGATGGCACGCGAATAGTGCACGTACTCAATGACAGAGCACGGGATGGTAGCCATGGACATGGTCGGCCCTTTTTGAAGAGAGTAGTAATAAATACGTAACTTTGTTGTGTCCCGTCAACTCGCAAAACGACGAGAAGCTTGCTTACTGCGCCTTCTCCCTCACCAACGCGTGCGCGGTGGCTCGCAGCACGAGGAGAAACTTTTGCTTACAAGCGGTGGAGGTGTAGCAGTTCATTTGGGGTCAGATTGCCAGATGTACTACTGTAGTACCATCATTATTGTTCGACTTCCGGAAGAGGAGAAGAGCCAAGCGCAAGGTCACCTACTAACCTAGTACAGTACTACTATAGCCAAAGTTGGTCCACCTTTTTAGGGCATGGTTAATTAATATAGGCGGCTCTTGTAGCGGCACATCATTTAGAGCAAGTACTCTCTTCGTAGGATCAAAGGAAGTGAAACAAAAGTTGGAGTGGATGCTAGATTGCCAATTAAAAGATGATTACATAGGAAAATAATCCTATAGCATTCTATCCTATGAATCAAACGACCAATGTAGGAAAATTATGAGGGGGGGTCTCTCCAACAGTGTTCCTCGGCTCGCACCTAGCATCACGGTGGTCGAACTTGGAGTCATTCATCTGGTACACGTGGCATCTCAGATCTGGACACAAGGTGACGCGACCTCTCACTTCCTCCGCCATTTGAAGCGGCGCGCCGGTGGAGGACTAGCATACTCCAATATTAGGTTGGCTCTATGTGATGTGGCAACTTCATATACTAACCGGATGCTGGCTATACTACTACGGTACTCACACTCCAAGAAGTGACTCGAAAACCATTCATAAATTGAGTCTATGGCACGCATTTGCAAATGTACCATTCATTACATACAACAAGTCATCAACACACAACGACAACGATGATACATGTTGGATTATAGATTATTTCCAACAAAACATTCTAGTAAATACTGAAGTTTTCATCACACAACAAATAACAAGCAATGAAATGAACTTCAACTCAACCAATCCTTGGCGTTGGAAACGCTTGCTTTGAACCATAGGTGCTCTGCGAAGGGCCAGCTATTGTCAATATCGAGAGCAACGCAGGACTGATCATCCAGGCTGAAGCGGCATATATCAGGAGCAGGGTAGAGAACCACCGCAATGTCCGAGGTATAGATACAATTGCTTCTCATAAATGGTAGTAATGTTGTGTCAACAACAGCTGGATCGCCTTTAACCATCATTGGATAGTTTGGTCCAAGGAAGAGCGAGTTTTCTCCAAGCCTATCAATACTGTACCAGGGAGAAGGTGTTGGCGCTAGCACACTAGTATCCATCCCGAATACCCTGCAACGGGTGTTGGAATAGGTCCGGAGAGGGCGACCATGGGAGACAACACGTGCTCCCTCAGTAGTAACAATCTCAGTGCACTGTATACTGATACGTCTCCAACGTATCTATAATTTTTTATTGCTCCATGCTATATTATCTTCTGTTTTGGGCATTATTGGGCTTTATTATTCACTTCTATATTATTTTTGGGACTAACCTATTAACCGGAGGCCCAGCCCAGAATTGCTGTTTTTTGCCTATTTCAGAGTTTCACAGAAAAAGAATATCAAACGGAGTCCAAACGGAATGAAACCTTCGGGAACGTGATTGTCGGAACGAACATGATCCATGAGACTTGGACCCTACGTAAGAGAAGCTTCCAGGAGGCCACGAGGTAGGGGGCGCGCCTACCCCCCCAGGCGCGCCCTCCACCCTCGTGCCCCCCCTGTTGCTCCACCGACGTACTTCTTCCTCCTATATATACCTACGTACCCCCAAACGATTAGAGACGGAGCCAAAAACCTAATTCCACCGCCGCAACCTTCTGTACCCACGAGATCCCATCTTGGGGCCTGTTCCGGAGCTCCGCCAGAGGGGACATCCATCACGAAGGGCTTCTACATCAACACCATAGCCTCTCCGATGAAGTGTGAGTAGTTTACCTCAGACCTTTGGGTCCATAGTTATTAGCTAGATGGCTTCCTCTCTCTTTTTGGATCTCAATACAATGTTCTCCCCCTCTCTCGTGGAGATATATTCGATGTAATCTTCTTTTTGCGGTGTGTTTGTTGAGACCGATGAATTGTGGGTTTATGATCAAGTTTATCTATGAACAATATTTGAATCTTTTCTGAATTCTTTTATGTATGATTGGTTATCTTCGCAAGTCTCTTCGAATTATCAGTTTGGTTTGGCCTACTAGATTGATCTTTCTTGCAATGGGAGAAGTGCTTAGCTTTGGGTTCAATCTTGCAGTGTCCTTTCCCAGTGACAGTAGGGGCAGCAAGGCACGTATTGTATTGTTGCCATCGAGGATAACAAGAGGCGGTTTTTATCATATTGCATGAATTTATCCCTCTACATCATGTCATCTTGCTTAAGGCGTTACTCTGTTCTTATGAACTTAATACTCTAGATGCATGCTGGATAGCGGTCGATGTGTGGAGTAATAGTAGTAGATGCAGGCAGGAGTCGGTCTACTTGTCTTGGACGTGATGCATATATACATGATCATACCTAGATATTCTCATAACTATGCTCAATTCTGTCAATTGCTCAACAGTAATTTTTTCACCCACCGTAAAATACTTATGCTCTTGAGAGAAGCCACTAGTGAAACCTATGGCCCCAGGGTCTATCTTCATCATATTAATCTTCCAACACTTAGTTATTTCCTTTGCTTTTTTACTTTGCTTTTATTTTACTTTGCATCTTTATCACAAAAATACCAAAAATATTATCCTATCATATCTATCAGATCTCACTCTCGTAAGTGACCGTGAAGGGATTGACAACCCCTTATCGCGTTGGTTGCGAGGATTTATTTGTTTTGTGTAGGTACGAGGGACTCGCGCGTAGCCTCCTACTGGATTGATACCTTGGTTCTCAAAAACTGAGGGAAATACTTACGCTACTTTGCTGCATCACCCTTTCCTCTTCAAGGGAAAACCAACGCAGTGCTCAAGAGGTAGCATATACAGACAAGAAGAGGTGATCCATCGGAATTAGTTGCCAGCTGCCACTGAGTATATAAGTCCTGCTCGTCCTCATGATCGTGATCATCTCCATCGTCATCTCCCCCTTGGTTATAAAATTTTTCAAGTATAGGTGGTGGAATGTTCACAGGACCTTGGAAACACAAGAAGAAGGTTAATTAGTAAAGGGAAACTTGCTAACCCGCATGCATGTGGATGAAACAATTATAATTACGGTGGAAGACAAACGTACCGAAACTACGAGGATCCCATGCAAAAACAGTGCCATGAGTGGTGGAAGCAAACACAAGATCCTCGTATTCAATTGCATCATAGTACTCATTATCCGTGTACAGAAACTGATTTTTGAGCAATATCCATGGACGAACTATGGAATCAGTTATGATGGCAACAAGCTTATCGAAGATAGCAACAACTTCATAGTTCTTGTAATTCCAAGAGCGGTTGGGAACTCGACAAATTGCTATCTTCCGTAGACGACAGCCACCATGATCATATTTGAACGTACGTAGATCATCTGTGTGCTCAATCTCAGGGCACTCTGAGATTTTTGGAAGTGGAATCCACTGACGAGTGTACACATTCACAAGTTCCCACTCGCAATTGTATCCAATATAAACAACCCAATCTCCATTTGCGCCAGCCTAGGCCTTACCCTTAAGCGATGGCATCTTGACATCACACGTATCATTATCAAGCGGCATCAACTTGCACAAGGCGAGGCCTCCGTCGTCCGCGCCCATGCGAACAGGCTTATAGCAAAGAAGATAGGGGAGATCAAACCGCTCCTGGACCCTTGGGTTCCTTGTAATGATGTTATTAGTTGAGTTGAGAATGGTCTTGAACGAACCTACCATGCTAGCCGAGGTGATGACGTCGCACCGATCAATGAGTTCCCCCACCACGTCATCTTTCAGATCGGGGCAAGAATAACGGGGTCGTTTCCGGCTTGTTCCCTCCATGGAGAAGACGATCGAACAATGGCAGAAGGAAGGGTGAAGGCAAATGGAGGAGGGAGGAAGAGCGTGCGACAACAGTTCCAAATCGAGAGGGAAAGGCAAAGAGTCGATGGACGGTTGCTAGTTTGCCACGGTACACGAAGAGGCGCCCCGGCCTACACGTCCTTTCGGAAATTGTACAAAAGGACTCGCCGTCGTCTCACTTACATGTTGGAATGGGACCACATGTCAACGAAACATGGTGTGTAATTTCTCATGCAAAATGCGATCTGGCCGCGTTGGCCTGAAGTGCCGCATTATTTCTCGACTTTATTTTTTTAATGGTGTGCCGTTCAGTTTTGAAGCACGACTAACTGGTACTGTTTGCAGAGAAAATATAAACTACTCTACCACTACTCCACCTCTAGTACTAGTAGTATAAAAAAGATATATAGGCTGGAGCTTCAGAGCTTTCTTGCTAAGGGCTGCCCACTTGCTTCGCACACTATCACCCTCTCTCCAGATCTAAAAAAGACGGCCTCTCTCTCCCTCCTTATGGGTGGTCACAGATCCGCCGGGGAAGAAAAGGACGTGCAGCGTTGACGCACTCGTCGTCGGCGAGCGAGGTCACGCACTGACGACAAGGCCGTCCCCTCAGACCTAGCACCCACGCGGGATGGCCTCCGTCCCCAAGCTCGTTGCCGTAGTGCGTGCGGAGGACGAGGACCACGAGCGAAGCCACTTCCCGCCGACCCTCAGGTATGCTACCTCTTTTCGAACCATACCCTTGTTCTATTGCCCCATCTGCCATGTCGCTGCATGTGGATCTTTTTCCACTCCACCATCTTCCCAATTTGCTATCCTCTGCTCTGCTGGTCACGCAGACGAAAACCTTAATTTTCACTATTAAAGGAAACCCTACTTCATGTAGACTAATCCATGTCTGGGTTGAATAAGGAAAGGAAGGGAGACTGTACTGTCCAAGAGAGTAGGCATCGAACCCGCATCTAGGTTGAAAAGGGGGAAATTAGTAGCTAAGGAACGAGTCTCGTGTCTCTTGGTTGAAGAAGGGTAGAAACGCATGACAACGCAATAGAGAATGACCAGGTCGATCGGTTTGTTGTCCTCACATAGGCAAAAGGTGGCTAAAGAGAACAAAAATGGGACGTAATCCACATATGCTGCCTGGATATTTGTTGCTCTGGGCAACCATACCTCCCTCACCACTCTATGCGTCCGTGGAGGTACATCGTACTGGTGCACCCACTGTCCGAATGGGCCTCCCATGCTCTTATTGTCACTTTTTTGCTGTTAGTATAACGCCAACAGTCAAGTCAAGCAATGCTACTGCTAAAGTGATGCCACATTTAACTAATGCCGCACTCAGTCTAATGCCACCGATAAATTTGAGCAATGCCATTTAATGTCACTGGATTAGTTCAGGGTTAGCTGTTGATTGCGGATGTATTAAAGATTTTTCAGCTAAAGCATTCTAATGTTGTTGCACAGCCAGTATACCAACGATGAAACTTGTTACTACCTTCAGATTTTTGCACTGTTAATGCTTATAGATTACATACCTCACTTTCATGAGATAAGTTAATTTTTTTGTACAGTGTCACCGAATGCCAAGGTACTGATGTCATTTTATTTTGGTTAAACTGCACAAAAAATTATGAAGACAAGAGGAAAGGTCAAGAGTGGGCACATCCTCCTCCGGTTGTTCTCTTGATTCGTTCGATCAAGTTTTTATGTTTGATCGATTATCAAGATTGGGATAGCAATTTTTAAGGCCCCCCCCCCGAGTTCGAAATGATATTTACCTTGGAGGTACATGGTTTGCAATTTTTTTATACTTTCATTTTTTAATAATGCTAGTTACCTTCAGACTTTTGTATTTGGTTTAATGCTCATGCACAGCTAGTATACCAATGCTGAAACTTGTTACCTTTACATTTTGTATTGTTAATTCTTATAGAAATCTTCCAGTGCTAGAGTTTATTGAAATCTGTACAGTAAAACCATTGTACTGTACCCTGTAACAAAATAACTACTCTACTGTTGCACTAGCCACTGGATTAGTGTATATTTGTAGTATTCGAATGGTATTGCATTAGCGTATGGACATAAATAAAGTGTGGCAAGCTTTCCCAGATATGTGCTCAAGAAAACTACTACCTGTTTTTCTAAATACTAGACGTTTGGGTATTTTAAATTGAATCGCGAAAACGTCTTATATTAAGGAACAGAGGGTGTAGAGTTCACTCAAATTATCCCGGTAAAGCTAGTCACACCTTTGTTAAAATTAATGTTCATTATGTTATCGAAGGAGGTCTGTATGTTTGTCTCTAATGCCTGTCGACTACATACCTGACATCATGATGTAATGTTAAGTCATTTCCTTTTGTATAGTGTCACTGAATTGTCATGGCGGTGATGGCATTGTATTTTAGTTGAACTGCACAAAATATGCTTCAAAGAAGAGGAAAGGTCAGGAATCGATCATTCTTTCAGAAAGAACTATATATGTCTTTCTGACATCAGCCGTTGTTGCCTTATTTATTCCTTCAAACAGGTGGTTAGAAACAGTCTTGCTACCTTTTCCCATTAAGAAATTGGAATGCTTATATTTGTGAGTCTATGCTTCAACTAGTGCCACTTTTATAGTAATCACACTTTCAATATCTATGCAAACAGGGATGCTCGATTTTAGTGGAACTGCACAAAAAGTCCAACTGGTTCAACATTAGGAGCATGTTTTCTTCCAAACCTTTATATCCAATTGGTGGCACTATGAGCTGTTCATTACGAAGGTACATGGTTTGCTACTATCTTGCTACTCTTTTTGTACTGTCATTAGATAGTAATACTAGTGGTTTGCATGTGAATTTATTGGCAGGGTGGACCTACATTGGAGGTGCAGGACAGGATTCAATGATTGGATGCTCAATTTCAGTTGTATCGATTTCACCTCTTCCATCACTGCGAACATGGATATCCTTGGTCTGATGAAGAATAGGCGCTATATTTCTGCTCTGAACCAGCAAATCAATTCAGTATGAAATTGTCCAGGGCAAAACATGACTGTATCAAATTGTCCAGTGCAAAACATGACAGATGCTAAGCGGAAGAGACATGTTTAAACCGAAAATACAAGGTGGGGTATATGTTTACTAGCTGCTTGATATTTGTGCAGACAGAGATGTCTGCCCGTTGCTATTTGGCAAACACACAAAGTGACCGCAATTTTGGTTGAACTGCACAAGAGAATAGTATAGTCACTGCATGCAGTGCCATTTGAAAATAGACACAAAAAGATTGGATAGTCACTTCATGGACTGCAGAAAAGTAGTACTGTACTATTTATTGGCCAACACTAGGTGCTTCATCGCTTTGGTTTGATTATACAATGGGCATCATATTGCCTAAGTTAAAGTTTGTATTCCGAAAATAGTCTCGCCTTGTGATCGAGAGAAGACCAAATCATATTGCAGTGGATGTTCCTCCATCATGTGTGGTTCATTCTCATGGTTCCAGCTGTCGGTGAAACCACTTACAAATTTGTCTTTTAGTCTGTACTGAATGTTGGCCAAGAAAAGCATCCATGTTAGTAGGAAGAACAGACGTTTTTTCTAGATCTTTGCTTTTGGAGCTACATATTTGTATATGATCTGTGAATCATTGAGATGCATTAACATGTTGATCTTATGTATGGGAATCGTACTAGTTGGTTTTAGTTGCGACGCAAGATCCGAAGTGGCTGATCTTTGCTTTTGGAGCTACATATTTGTATATGATCTGTGAATCATTGAGATGCATTAACAGTTCCTTATTTCTGTTCGCTCAATGTTTACAAGTTACTGATCGATCACTAGCTAGCCTACTAATGCGCTCCTGGCAGTTTTAGTTGCGATGCAAGATCCGAAGTGGCAGTTTTTTGAATAAAACTGCCTACCTCTGAAGAAACTGACAAGCTGGTCTGAAGAAAATGCCATGCGAATCTGAAGAAACTGCCAGCGAAAACGTTCGCAAATGCCTTATCTCCCAGCTAAAGTTCATCAACTAATGTGATCATACACGTACACCATCCGACCTACTCGATCCTACATGTACACTATCCGACCTACTTGATCCTACACGGATAAATAGTGGATCATGCACGTACTACCTCCTTTCTGGTTTACAGGGCTCAATTCAAGAAATGATCTACTCGATCCTACACGAATAAATAGCGGATCACGCACATACTAGTACCTCCTTTCCGGTTTGCAGGGCTTAATTCAAAAATCTCACCAACCAAGGTACTCTCTTCGTCTGGGTTTATTACTCCCGTGAGCCAAAGCAGCAAGACCAAGCCTAATTATTTCCAGCGATTTAAGTGGCTGCATGCGTGCCCTCGGCTGCGACTCGTTGCATGCTGCTCCGCGTACTGGCTGCGAGCGATTCTGAGTGCCTGCATGCAGCCGGCCGTAATTAAGGCAGCTAACTGATGCGAAAAGATGCGCTTTAATTGTTGCAGGCCTTTTAAATCCATGGAGTCATTATTGACAAGGAGGGAGATGATTCGAGTGCACTCGTTTGACCGTCATGCCGGCGTGTGACCCAGAACGGACGGGACGGGACGGCACAGTCATAATTTCAGTTTCTCTAGTTTTCCACGGCAAGCTGGCGCGCTAAGCCATGCCTGCTTATGCATTGAATTCCGATGACCGTCGCGCTACGTTCTGCCTATAAGTACTGTTTCCCGGCCTTCTCCGGTGGCACCGTGAACCAACTCGCCCTATCCTCATAAGCCCCCATCGGCCCGACGTCGCTCGCCACTTATCCTCGCTCTCGCCACGTCTGCCATGCCCCCGCCCGTCCGCGATAGGCGAGGCCGGAGGCGGTCAACGCTAGAACTAGTGTTCAGTTTTTCACCGAAAGGCAGACGGAGGGAGGAGGCATTCTATCGGCCTTTAGATGGCAATGCGGAGATCGAGGACTTGTTGGAGCACGACCGCCTGACAGAGGAGCAGGAGTTGTTGGAGCACGACCGCTTAGCGGAGGAGCAGCGTATCGCCGATTTGCGCCGCCAGTGGGACATGGAGCAGCAACGCACCGACGCTCTGAGTCGCGAGCAGAGCGCCGGCAACTGGGCCGACTACATGGAGGCCGGCGCCCGGCAAATAGCCCTGGAGGCTGTTGGGCACGCACGCGTTTGCGGCGCCGATTTTTACTACCAGCTCGTCAAGTAGGTTTCCCGCTTAGAAGCCGAAGCTTCGGTGGACCACGCCGGCATGGAAAGGGCCAATGCGCGCGAGCAACACGCCCTATCGCACCTCTGGCAAGTCCGAGGCGAGGCGGAGGACGTTGGTGCCGGCGTTTTAGCATGTACCGCAGATGGCGGCCGGCATCGTCTAGTTAGCTAAGAGTAAGTTAGTACTTGTACGCTACTAGAGTATTAGTGGGAGTAGATAGTTAACTTGGCTATGATGGTTGTCAACATGGAAGTTCAGTACTCTATATGTGGATCAGACCTGTTACTTTGCTCTGAATGTTGAACTTTCCGTTTGAACATATGGAATGGGCTGTTATTTTTTTAAATGGGTTGTATTTGTCCTCCACGGGTATAGAGGCTGACTTGTGGGCCTACCAAGTTGACGCGTACACAATCAGGAGATGATTGTACGTGGAGAGGATGACAGCAGGGACCCGCCAAGGTCATGGCAGTACGCAAGCAAGTGCCTCCTTATTTCAAGCCAATAAAAAAATGGCTCCTCCTAATGGATTTCTGACATCTGGGTCCCATGCCATTGTCAACGTAGTCAATAAATGAGAGAATTGCACAACGAGCGGCTGACACCAGGGACCCAGCAGCTCATGCAGTTATTTTTGTTTTGGGTTAATTTGATAAATGCCACTCCAAATCTGGTGTTTCCGAGAAATGCCACTGCAATTTCCAAACTTTGAAAAATGCCATTTCATGCCATTTCTAGTGGCATTTTTCGAAGTCTGGAGTGGCGTTTTTCAAAGTTTGCAAATTGCAGTGGTGTTTTCCAAAGTTTGCAAAAATTGCAGTGGCATTTTTCAAAGTTTGGAAATTGCAGTGGCATTTTTATGAATCGCCATAATTGGAGTGGCATTTATCTAATTTGTTTTTGAGATGGAAGCAGGGTGTCAGCTGGGCTGTGCGGGGCACTTTGGCCTATCTAAACAACCTTCTCTTTTATGTTTACCATAGACCAGCCCAGTATTTTTTTCTTTCTGAAAATGGCTAGCCCAGTTTTTTTTTCTGATTTGCCAAGTAAGTCGCTTTGTCAGGCCTGTTGGGCTGCAAATCTTTCAAGACGAGGAGAGCTTCATTCGGCTGGCCGAGAAAATGGCCTATCAGTAATGAGAAATGGGTTGTACATTTTTAAAACACATCAAACCGGCAATTAGTTTCAAATTTCTTTTTTTTCATTTCGAGATTTTAAATTGCATTGATTTTTATGCGTGGACAATTTGTTGGATTTTATATTGATATACATTTATTTTTAAAATCAGTTTGAATGTGACTCAAAATTTCGGGATTAAAAACAGTTCGGACCGCACCGAAATATGCAAAATTTCGTATAATTTTTTAACCGTGGCCACAATATGGGCTGTAATGCTAACAAAAAGAATATGGGCTCCAAAAAAACCTTAAGAATTAGCAAATGGGCTGTAAATTATTAGAAATAATGGCAGATGGGCTGTATGCTGTTTTCCACAGATTTGAGGCTTTCCTAAAAAAAGGTTGACGCACAAGCAGTGACTGTTGGATGTCCATCCAACGGCCGTCGTGCTTCTTCAATCTCTGCTCTTCCTGCTACAGCCGCTCAAACAAGCGCCGGCGGGACTGCTTGCTCCCTCCTCCCCGTGGCCGGCTGTACTGCCGCGCAGGCCTCACTGCCCCACCGTACTCCCCTCGCTGGCCTAGCCATCCCTCTACTCACCCACACTTGCTGTTATTCTCTGGCGACGGCAGACGAACCAGTAAACCCTCGTACAGTTGTACTCCCCTCCGCGTGGGAAACAATTGCCGAGTCTTCCCTGGCTCCATGTCGTTCCCTTCCTACGCCTCGCCGTCGTCCACCGCCCTGGTGCTCTCGGCGCGGCCTGGTCAACGTGGTCAACGACCGACATGCATCTGAAGTGGACTGTACGTGGAGAGGCTGACAACTGGGTCCACAGCCGCACGCAAGGAAATGCCTCCTTATTACGCGCAAAATAATGATTCCTCCACCTGACATCTGAGACCCACCAAAGGGCCTCTGTATTTCACGAAAAAAAATGTTACCGCCGCTGACAGCTCGGACCCACCAGCTATATCTTCGCACGCAAGGAAGTGCCTTCTTATTACACAAAAAAATGAATACTCCCCCTGCTAGCTGGGACCCAGTATAGTGGGAGGCTGACTTGTGGGCCTACTAAGTTGACGGGGACGGAGGGCTTTGTCAACTTAGTCAATATGCACGATTCTAGCTCCAGGGACCGTACGATGTCCATCCAACGACCGTAGTGCTTCTTCAACCTCTGGTCTTCTTGCTCCAGCCGCCCAAACCAGCGCCGGTCGTGCCTCGTGCTCCTGCCTCCCGTGGCCGGCTGTGATGCCACGGAGGCCTCACCGCCCCCTACTACTCCCACCGCTGGCCAGGCCATCCCTCTACTCACCCACACCCCCTGTTATTCTGTGGCGACGGCAACCTCACACCGCAGCAAACCAGTGAACCCTCATACTCCTCTACGCGTGGGCATCCACTGCCGCGTCTTCCCCGGCTCCGCGTCGTCCCCTTCCTAGGCCTCGCCGTCGTCCACCGCCCTGGTGCTCTCGGCGCGGCATGGTCAACGTGGTCAAGGAACGGCTTCCATCGGACGTGGACTGTATGTGGAGAGGCTGACAGCTGGGTCCACGGCCACAGCAAGGAAGTGCCTCCTTATTACGCGGAAAATAATGATTCCTCCACCTGACAGCAGGGACCCACCGGACAGGCAACCGTATTTCACAAAAAAAATTCCCCCTGATTGCTGGGACCTATCAGCTACATCTTCGCATGCAAGGAAGTTCGTCCGGGCAAAAAAAAATGATTCGCCCCCCTGACTGCTGGGACCCACCAGCTACATCTTCGCACGCAAGGAAGTGCCTGACAGTCGGGACCCACCTGGTCGAAGCGTACGTAGCATTGTCATTCTGGTCGTGAACGTGTACGTACATACTGGTCGATGTAGAGGCGCGCATGTAGCATGTACACGTACGTACAGCGGCCAGTGTGCAAGAAAGAAATTACGGCCACGTACGTACATACGGGCAGGGTCTCGAACGCCTACTCGCGCATACGTACGGCCATGGATCGTGTACATGGCTGGGTCGGAACGGAGAAACAACGTCGTCGTCGTGTTCATGGGGAGCCAACCGGCTGGGTCGGAACGGAATGCGTCATCGTGTAAATCGGGAGGGCTTGGACGGAACAGCCGATGGAAACCAGGCCTGGCATACCGCAGAACGGAGGAAACAGCCTTGTGTTCGACCGGCCACGTTCGAAATGGGATCCTGTTCATCGGGAGGGGTCTGGCATACTACAAAATGGAGGAAACGGACTTGTGTTGGACCTCCTACGGCCGAAACGGGGTCCTGTTGATCGGGAGGGGTGTGGCGTACCGCAAAATGGAGGAAACGGACTTGTGTTGGAGCGCTACGGTCGAAACGAGGGTCCTGTTCATCGGGAGGTGTGTGGCGTACCGCAAAACGGGACTCCACGAGATACTGTTCATCTCCGCCGTCGACCCCCTCCAGCCTCCACGGGCTACTGTTCATCCACCGTCGACCTCCTCCAGCCTCCACCTGCGACTGTTCATCCACGGGCTCCTGTTCATCCAGCCTCCACTGTGCGCTACTCCACCGGCTACTGTTCAACCAGCCCTCTCCACGGGCTCCTGTTCAACCACACCTCAACGGGCTACTATTCATCCAGCCCTCCACCGTCTACTGTTCATCCAGCCCTCCACGGGGTCGTCCTGTTCATCAAGCCCTCCACGGGGTCGTCCTGTTCATCCAGCCCTCCACGTGGTCCTGTTCATCCAGCCCCAACCGGCTCGATCGATCGGGGTCCTGTTCATCCAGAGGCAACACCACGGGGTCCTGTTCATCCACCCCCACCGGGAACTGTTCATCCAAACCCCCCAGCAACGCTCACTGTTCATCCAGAGGTAGCATCGATCGGCTTCAGTTAGCAGCAGTAGCGAAGGAATCACTCGGGTTCAGTAACGTAGCTAGTGCAATCGCTCGGGTTCAGTTAGAGCCCAACGCCTCGCTCGGGTTCAGTTAGAGCCCAATGCCTCGCACACACGCGCGTACATGTACGAGAGAAACGCGCATCGCTCAGCCCCCGACCACCCACCGTAACCGGGAACTCCCTGAAATTTTCCTCGCCCTCGCTTCTACCATGGTTTTTTCCGTCATGGACGGCCCAAAGAATGTCATGCAGCTGCGTATCCGGCCCGCCCAGGACGAAAAGCCCATTTTCTGTCATGATTTTTTTCATAGAAGTAGGAGTCCACCACATCTATGATGATACCGGGTTTTGTCACAATTATCGTCATAGAAGTGTCATAAGTATGACAGAAAAAAAATTCGTTCGGCCCAAAATGTCACGGATGTGTCTTTTTTTTGTAGTGTTGAAACTGAAGATTATGATTCTCCCCCTAGATATGAATTGCCTAAGGTACCTGAGGGTTATATTATGGATGAAGAAACTGCTAGAGACTTTCTTGCTTGCAATGATAGAGATGATCTTAAGAAACTGTTAGCTAAGCTGAAAGAAAAATCTTTGAATGCTAGGATGCAATATGACCCTAAGTTTGCTACTTCACCTATCTTTATTACTGATAAGGATTATGAATTCTCTGTCGATCCTGAGTTAATTACTTTGGTTGAATCTGATCCTTTCCATGGTTGTGAATCTGAAACTATCGTGGCACATCTTACTAAATTGAATGACATAGCCACCCTATTTGCTCATGAGGAAAAAATTCGCTATTATTATATTCTTAAGTTGTTTCCTTTCTCATTAAAGGGTGATGCTAAGATATGGTTTAATTCTCCTGCTCCTGGTTGTGTGCGTAGTCCCCAGGATATGATATATTACTTCTGTGAAAAATATTTTCCTGCTCATAAGAAACAAGCTGCTTTACAGGAAATATTTAATTTTGTGTAAATTGAAGAGAGTCTCCCACAAGCTTGGGGGAGGCTTCTCCAATTACTTAATGCTTTGCCTGATCATCCTCTCAAGCAAAATGAAATACTTGATATCTTTTATAATGGACTAACCGATGCTTCTAGGGACCACCTAGATAGTTGTGATGGTTGTGTTTTCAGGGAACGAACTGTTGAACAAGCTGAAGTGCTATTGAATAATATATTGAGTAATGATAATGATTGGACTCTTCCGAACCACCTCCTAAGCCAACTCCAAATAAAAGAGGTATTCTATTTCTCAGTCCTGAAGATATGCAAGAGGCAAAGAAATCTATGAAAGAAAAAGGTATTAAAGTTGAAGATGCTAAGAATTTACCGCCTATTGAAGAGATACATGGCCTTAATATTCTGACACGGGTAGTAGAGGTAAATTCTCCCTACAGATTTGATGAAGGTGATATTCCTTATAATAAGTCTTCTAATCAATGCTTGGATGAATTTGATAACTTTATTGTTAAACAAGAAAATTTCAATGCTTATGTTAGTAGACAATTGAAACGAAATGCTTATATGCTTGAACGCTTGGGTGATTATATGTGTAGAATTGTTAATGATCTTAAGTTTTTAGTAAACATGCTTCTATGGTAAAAACATCAAGTAGAACAAGTACTCAAGGCGCAAAATGATTTGCTTAATGAGATGAATAGTAAGAACAATGATCATGCTGTTAGAGTTATGACTAGAGGTGGTAAAATGACTCATGAACCTTTGTATCCTGAAGGTCATCCTAAGAGAATTGAGCAAGATTCTCAGAGAACTAATACTGATGCACCAAGTCCTAGTAATAAAAGGAAAAATAATGGTAGGACTTTGCATGCTTCTAGTGAACCTGTTATAGACACACCTGAGAATCCAAATGATATTTCTATTTCTGATGCTGAAACACAATCTGGTGATGAACATGAACCTAGTGATAATGTTAATGATGACGTTCATGTTGATGCTCAACCTGGCAATGATAATGATGTGGAGATTGAACCTGTTGTTGATCTTGATAACCCACAACCTAAGAATAAACGTTATGATAAGAGAGACTTCATTGCTAGGAAGCATGGCAGAGAAAGAGAAGCATGGGTTCAGAAACCCATGCCCTTTCCTCCTAAACCATCCAAGAAAAAGGATGATGAGGATTTTGAGCGCTTTGTTGAAATGCTTAGACCTGTCTTTTTGCGTATGCGTTTGACTGATATTCTGAAAATGTCTCCTTATGCTAAGTATATGAAAGATATTGTTACAAATAAAAGAAAGATACCGGAAGCTGAAATTTCCACCATGCTTGCTAATTACACTTTTAAGGGTGGAATACCAATGAAGCTAGGAGACCCAGGAATACCAACTATACCATGCTCCATTAAAAGAAACTATGTTAAAACTGCTTTATGTGATCTTGGAGCTGGTGTTAGTGTTATGCCTTTCTCTTTGTATCGTATACTTGATTTGAATAAGTTGACACCTACTGAAATCTCTTTGCAAATGGCTGATAAATCAACCACTATACCCATAGGTATTTGTGAGGATGTGCCTGTTGTGGTTGCAGACGTTACTATCTTAACGGACTTTGTTATTCTTGATATTCCCGAGGACGACAATGTGTCAATCATCCTTGGTAGACCCTTCTTGAATACTGCAGGGGCTGTTATTGATTGCAACAAGGGCAATGACACTTTTCATGTTAATGGCAATGAGCATACGGTACACTTTACGAAGAAACAACCTCAAGTTCATAGTATCAATTCTATTGAAAAAAATTCAACTATTATTATTGGAGGTTTTGAATTCCCTCTTCCTACTGTCAAAAAGAAATATGACATTCTTATTGTTGGGGACGTGCATATCCCCGTTGAGGTAACCTAGTGTTATCCGAAAATTCTCCGGTTTCATGTCATTCGGAAGAAGTTTGTTAATAAGACTTGATCAACCCTGTTAATGGATTCCTTCTGATGGCCATGAGATAGATGAATTTAGAAAGCACAACTTTCTGTATCCACTTTTCACTTTCTGTTATTTAGAAAAAATAAAGCAAAAAAAGTATTATCCATTTGTTTTTCTGAGTTATCCATATAATAAAAAATGTCCCAAAAAAAGTTCTCCAAATGCCCTGAAAATTTAGTATGATATTTTATAGAATATTTGATAATTTCTGGCACTAAGAATGCACCAGTGGACCACAAGGGTGGAGGGCGCGCCCTACCCCCCTGGGCGCGCCCCCTGCCTTGTGGGTCCCACGTGGGCCCCCTCACTTATTCCAGCACCCATCCACTTCGTCTTCCTTCAAAAAAAATCATCCCGTTGCTCAAATCTGTGTTCTAGCTCATCTTGCTTCCATTTTCGATCTCCTTGTGCAAAGCTCCATTTGCAAAACTTTTTGGGGTATTGTTCTTCGAGAAAAAGGAAAGAAATGATGAAGATATGGTTAAGGGGTTCTTCAAGCCGGGGCTCAAGGGAAACTGAAAATGAAGAGAAGAAGAAGCCCAAGTATAACCTCCCTTGCACCGCGGAGGTTCGACCATGTGAATGGACAAGTGATGCATTCTTGGGGGCGGCCAGAATTTATGAGGATTTCTATTATTTGGCGAGGAATGCAGGCATCACCGACTTCCTCCACGATAAGTGTGACCAATACCTCCTACTCACTAATACCTTCGTGCAAAATTCCACTTTCGTTATAGGGAAGATCCTCCTATGGTAGAATTTCACTTATATGATGTGCCTAAGAAAATGACTCTTTATGACTTTTGTAATGTTTGCAAATTACCTTATGAGGGTAGCGTCAGTGAACCACGTCCTAGAGATATGGAAGATTTTATTGATGAAGTTACCGTTGGGGAAGAGAGAGGGGTGTCGGAAGCGAGAGTGACTAGCTTACATTTTCCTATTTTGCGCTTTACTCATCATTGCTACCTCTTGAGCATGCGTTGGTTTTCCCTTGAAGAGGAAAGGGTGATGCAGCAAAGTAGCGTAAGTATTTCCCTCAGTTCTTGAGAACCAAGGTATCAATCCAGTAGGAGACTACACGCAAGTCCCTAGTACCTGCACAAACAATCAAGAACCCTGCAACCAACGCGATAAAGGGGTTGTGAATCCCTTCACGGCCACTTGCAAAAGTGAGATCTGATAAAGATAATAAGATAAATATTTTTGGTATTTTTGTTCTATGGATTGGAAAATAAATATTGCAAAATAAACGGCGACAGAAATAGCAAATAGATAGGAAAATAATATGATGGAAGATAGACCCGGGGGGCATAGGTTTCACTAGTGGCTTCTCTCAAGATAGCATATTCTACATTGGGTGAACAAATTACTGTCGAGCAATTGATAGAAAAGCGCATAGTTATGAGAATATCTAGGCATGATCATGTATATAGGCATCACGTCCGTGACAAGTAGACCGAAACGATTCTGCATCTACTACTATTACTCCACACATCGACCGCTATCCAGCATGCATCTAGAGTATTAAGTTCATAAGAACAGAGTAACGCATTAGGCAAGATGACATGATGTAGAGGGATAAACTCAAGCAATATGATATAAACCCCATCTTTTTATCCTCGATGGCAACAATACAATACATGCCTTGCTGCCCCTGCTGTCACTGGGAGAGGACACCGCAAGATTGAACCCAAAGCTAAGCACTTCTCCCATTGCAAGAAAGATCAATCTAGTAGGCCAAACCAAACTGATAATTCGAAGAGACTTGCGAAGATAACCAATCATACATAAAAGAATTCAGAAAAGAATCAAATATTGTTCATAGATAATCTTGATCATAAACCCACAATTCATTGGATCTCGACAAACACACCGCAAAAAGAATTACATCGAATAGATCTCCAAGAAGATCGAGGAGAACTTTGTATTGAGATCCAAAGAGAGAGAAGAAGCCATCTAGCTAATAACTATGGACCCGAAGGTCTGTGGTAAACTACTCACACATCATCAGAGAGGCTATGGTGTTGACGTAGAAGTCCTCCGTGATCGACTCCCCCTCTGGCGGAGCGCTGGAAAAGGCCCCAAGATGGGATCTCACGGGTACAGAAGGTTGCGGCGGTGGAAATAGGGTTTCGTGGTGCTCCTGGATGTTTTCAGGGTATATGAGTATATATAGGCGAAAGAAGTAGGTCGGTGGAGCCACGAGGGTGGGGGGCGCGCCTACCCCCTGGGCGCGCCTCCCTACCTCGCGGTCGCCTCGTTGCTTCCTTGACGTCCACTCCAAGTCTCCTGGATTGCGTTTGTTCCAAAAATGATCCTCATGAAGGTTTCATTCCGTTTGGATTCCGTTTGATATTCCTTTTCTGCGAAACACTGAAATAGGCAAAAAAAACAACAATTTGCACTGGGCCTTCGGTTAATAGGTTAGTCCCAAAAATAGTATAAAAGTGCATAATAAAGCCCATTAAACATCCAAAACAGATAATATAATACCATGGAACAATAAAAAATTATAGATATGTTGGAGACGTATCAATTATTTGCGGGGAGATGTTTGATTGGTTGTGGGGAGAGTGGAGGCCTTAGTTCCCCTGACCTTGCCATTTTACGCCATGCTTTATTTACTGATAGAACTTTTAGTTTGGGCGCTATGGTTGCTCGACGGTTGAGTTTAAACCGTTCGAGGGGTCCTATCTTCGGAGGTATTTATGCTTCCCGCCTTGCTAAACATTTTGAGATACCCATTAGGCTAGATGAACAGGAAGAAATGCTGCTACCCACTCGTTATTTAGACTATGCTAGTATGATAGCGCATGATTTTATTGCCAAAGACGATGATAAGAGGCTCATCTATAACCTGGTATTCAGCCAGAAGACTTGTCAGATTATTACTTTGCCTGCACCTTCTTTGTTCGATATTCATTTAGGCAGGTACCTCATCATGCTCGAGGACATTTATGCATACTAGGAGCGGACGCGATCACCAGTTTCTGAGCCAGAACCATCATCCGATCCGTATGAGGAGTCTGTTTATCAATGGGAGCCACAGGAGCTCGCTAACCAGTGGAACCCCCAGGATCGTCCTCAATACCCATGAGAGGGCTACTTTGATCCATGGGCATACACCAACTTAGGCCAAAAGCCTAAGCTTGGGGGAGTACGTATTTCTCACTGACATTACATTCATGTTCACACACTCGTTCCAGTTGTCGGTATTCACACTTTTTCATTGTATTATCCATGTTAGTTTACTTCTTTTTCTCGCCTTCTTCTTGTGTGTTTGAAAAACTTTGAGAAAATCCAAAAACAAATTAGTTGTGGCTTCTTTTTAGTTTTTATTTCCATCCTTGTTTAATAGTAGTATTAAAGAAAACCCACAAAGATTTCTCGTTCTTCTTTTGCTTGTTGTGAGCTTTCCCATGTAAATAGTTTTTATCGTTCTTGTTTTGCTTTCTTCAGAAAAACAAAAACTCCAAAAATATTTCAGTGTGTTTCTTTGAAATTCTCTTCTTTTCTTTAGGTCACGAGAAGAAGACCATGATGAAAATGTTGAGTGGCTCTCATATGCGTTATTGTTGATCTAACAGAGAGCCCATATTACCTTTTCTTCTCCTTTGCATAAATGTTTGCAGATTCCAGCTTAGTCCAATGCATGTGCACTCTTATTATTATTCACACCGTTCGGTCGTGCAAGTGAAAGGCAATAATGATGATATATGATGAAATGATTGAGATGAGGAAAAGTTGGTATGAACTCGACCTATGTTGTTTTTTTAAATATGATTAGTTCATCATTTTTGATTCAGCCCATTATGAATGAAATGTGTTTGCAATGACAATTAGAGACTATAGTTACTCATGCCATGCTTAATTAGCTAGGAGTTTATAATGGTTTGTCTTGAGTGCCAACATGCAAATTAAAATGGCTGTGATGTAGTATGATAGGATGGCATCCTCCTTTGAATGATTCAAGTGGCTTTACTTGTCACATGTTCACGCATGTAGTTGAAACAAAAATCAACATATCCTTCATGATGTTTATGTTCATGGTGATTTATATCCTACTCTTGCTTGCATTCAATGTCGGTTAATCTCAATGCATGTTTATGACCGTTGTTGCTCTCTAGTTGGTCGCTCCTCAATCTCTTGCTAGCCTTCACTTGTACTAAGCGGGAATACTGCTTGTGCATCCACTTCCATAAACCCAAGGTTGTCCCATATGAGTCCACCATACATACCTATATGCGGTATTTACCTGTCGTTCCAAGTAAATTTGCATGTGCCAAACTCTAAACCTTCAAATAATAATATGTTTTGTATGCCCGAATCGCTCATGTAGCGACTGGGGGCTGTGAGTATCTTCCATGCTAGGTGGGTTATTCTCACGATGAGTGTTTATTCACTTGTCATTCACGAGAAAGTGGCTGGTAATCGGCGGTTCCATGCTCAAACCAAATCAAAATTTAATATTAAACAAAACTCCCCCAGGACTGTTGTTGGTATGGACGGTACCCGTTGTTTCGGACCAGCCGTGGAGTGTTCTTGTTGGTGGAGGGGGAGTAAAAACTTTACCATTCCATTTGGGAACCGCCTATAATGTATCTAGCATGGAAGATACTGAGGTCTCTTGGTTGTTATGTTGACAATAAAAGCATGCCGCTCAAAATTATATTCATCTCTGTTTTAAAGCTCGAGCTCTGGCACCTCTGCAAATCCCTGAATGCTGGCTATACATATTTGCAACAACAAGATCAAATAGTGTGTGTAAAAGGTTTTCTTTATCACTTTCAGTTTGTCAACTGAATTTCTTGAGGACAAGCAATGGCTTAAGCTTGGGGGAGTTGATACGTCTCCATCGTATCTACTTTTCCAAACTCTTTTGTCCTTGTTTTGGATTCTAATTTGTATGATTTGAATGGAACTAACCTGGACTAACGCTGTTTTCAGCAGAATTGCCTTGGTGTTATTTTTGTGCAGAAATAAAATTTCTCGGAATGACCTGAAAATTTACGGAGAATATTTCTGGAATATATGAAAAATATTGGTGAAAGAATCAACCAGAGGGGACCCACCACCTGTCCACAAGGGTGGAGGGCGCGCCCCTGCCTTGTGGGTCCCCTGGACCTCCTCCGACCCTAACTCAACTCTATATATTCACGTTCGGGGAGAAAAAAATCAAGAAGAAGGATTCATCATGTTTTACGATACGCAGCCACTGCCACCTCATGTTCTTCATCTGGAGAGTAGATCTGGAGCCCGTTCGGGGCTCCGGAGAGGGGAAATCGACGCCATCATCATCATCAACCATCCTCCATCACCAATTTCATGGTACTCACCGCCGTGCGTGTGTAATTCAATCGTAGGCTTGCTGGAGGGTGATGGGTTGGATGCGATTTATCATGTAATCGAGTTAGTTTTGTTAGGGTTTGATCCCTAGTATCCACTATGTTCTGAGATTGATGTTGCTATGACTTTGCTATGCTTAATGCTTGTCACTAGGGCCCGAGTGCCATGAATTCAAATCTGAACTTATTATGTTTTCATGAATATATTTGTGTTCTTGATCCGATCTTGCAAGTTGTAGACACCTATTACGAGTTATGATCCGCATACCCCAAGGTCACAATAATTGGGATTCTTTCCGGTGATTACCGTAGTTTGAGGAGCTTTTCACATATTTATCTTTGCTACGTTACTTTGTCGTTGCCACTATTACAATTACTACAAAATTGCTACTGTTACTTTTGCCATAGTTACCGTTACTTCCATACTACTTTGCTACTAAATACTTTGCTGCAGATATTAAGTCTTTCAGGTGTGGTTCAATTGACAACTCAGCTGCTAATACTCGAGAATATTCTTTGGCTCCCCTTGTGTCGAATCAATAAATTTGGATTGAATACTCTGTCGGTCGGGGTGAAGATACCCCGAACAAGCCCCTCAAAGGATTACTTTCCATAGTAACAAGTGACAGTAAATTTCAGCACACTATATAAAATTTTCCTTACCAAGGGCGCTTCACTCCCCGGCAATAGCGCCAGAAAAGAGTCTTGATGACCCACAAGTATAGGGGAACTATCGTAGTCCTTTCGATAAGTAAGAGTGTCGAACCCAACGAGGAGCAGAAGGAAATGACAAGCGGTTTTCAGTAAGGTATTCTCTGCAAGCACTGAAATTATCGGTAACAGATAGTTTTGTGATAAGGTAATTTGTAACGGGTAACAAGTAATAAAAGTAAACAAGGTGCAGCATGGTGGCCCAATCCTTTTTGTAGCAAAGGACAAGCCTGGACAAACTCTTATATAAAGGAAAACGCTCCCAAGGACACATGGGAATTATCGTCAAGCTAGTTTTCATCACGTTCATATGATTCGCGTTCGTTACTTTGATAATTTGATATGTGGGTGGACCGGTGCTTGGGTGCTGCCCTTCCTTGGACAAGCATCCCACTATGATTAACCCCTATTGCAAGCATCCGCAACTACAAAAGAAGTATTAAGGTAAACCTAACCATAGCATGAAACATGTGGATCCAAATCAGCCCCTTACGAAGCAACGCATAAACTAGGGTTTAAGCTTCTGTCACTCTAGCAACCCATCATCTACTTATTACTTCCCAATGCCTTCCTCTAGGCCCAAATAATGGTGAAGTGTCATGTAGTCGACGTTCACACAACACCACTAGAGGAGAGACAACATACATCTCATCAAAATATCGAACGAATACCAAATTCACATGACTACTTATAGCAAGACTTCTCCCATGTCCTCAGGAACAAGCGTAACTACTCACAAATCATATTCATGTTCATAATCAGAGGGGTATTAATATGCATAAAGGACCTGAACATATGATCTTCCACCAAATAAACCAACTAGCATCAACTACAAGGAGTAATCAACACTACTAGCAACCCACAGGTACCAATCTGAGGTTTTGGGACAAAGATTGAATACAAGAGATGAACTAGGGTTTGAGATGAGATGGTGCTGGTGAAGATGTTGATGGAGATTGACCCCCTCCCGATGAGAGGATCGATGGTGATGAAGATGGTGATGATTTCCCCCTCCCGGAGGGATGTTTCCCCGGCGGAACAGCTCCGCCGGAGCCCTAGATTGGTTTCGCCAGGTTCCGCCTCGTGGCAGCGGTGTTTCGTCCCGAAAGCTTCCTCCTCATTTTTTCTAGGACGAAAGACTTCATATAGCAGAAGATGGGCACCGGAGGCCTGCCAGGGGGCCCACGAGACAGGGTGGCGCGCCCAAGGGGTAGGGCGCGCCCCCCACCCTCGTGGCCAGGGTGTGGGCCCCCTCTGGTTGATTCTTTCTCCAGTATTTTTTATATATTCCAAAACGTGCCTCCGTGAAGTTTTAGGACTTTTGGAGTTGTGCAGAATAGGTCTCTAATTTTTGCTCCTTTTCCAGCCTAGAATCCCAGCTGCCGGCATTCTCCCTCTTCATGTAAACCTTGTAAAATAAGAGAGAATAGGCATAAGTATTGTGACATAATGTGTAATAACAGCCCATAATGCAATAAATATCGATATAAAAGCATGATGCAAAATGGGCGTATCAACTCCCCCAAGCTTAGACCTCGCTTGTCCTCAAGCGGAAGCCGATAACGAAAAATATGTCCTCATGTTTAGAGATAGAGGTGTCGATAAAATAAAATACAGACATGAGGGCATCATGATCATTCTTATAACAACAAAATATATTGTCATATGATTTCTTATGCTAAAGTAACAATCTATTCACAATGTAAAGTATGAATCAGAAACTTCATTGAAAACTAACAAACTATGATCTCAGTCATTGAGGCAATTGCAATTGATCATAACATAGGAAAGAGTCAATATAAGAGCTTTTCAGCAAGTCCACATACTCAACTATCATTTAGTCTTTCACAATTGCTAACACTCACTCAATACTTATGGTTATGGAGTTTTAATCGGACACAGAGAAAGATAGGGGCTTATAGTGTTACGTCCCAACCTTTTGCCTCAAGGGTAATGTCAACAATAATAGTTCATGCTAACTTACATCCAATTGGATATATATATCAGGATCTTTCCAACACAATGTGCTTCCAAAGGATAAAATATAAAAAAGGAAAGGTGAAGATCACCATGACTCTTGCATAAGGTATGAGACAAAAGTAAAAGATAGGCCCTTCGCTAAGGGAAGCAGAGGTTGTCATGTGCTTTTATGGTTGGATGCACGAAATCTTAATGAAAAAGAACGTCACTTTATATTGCCACTTGTGATATGGACCTTTATTATGCAGTCCATCGCTTTTATTGCTTCCACATCACAAGATCGTATAAAGCTTATTTTCTCCACACTAATAAATCATACATATTTAGAGAGCAATTTTTATTGCATGCAATGATGACAACTTACTTGAAGGATCTTACTCAATCCATAGGTAGATATGGTGGACTCTCATGGCAAAACTGGGTTTAAGGATATTCGGAAGCACAAGTAGTATTTCTACTTGGTGCAAAGAATCTGGCTAGCATGAGGGGGAAAGGCAAGCTCAACATGTTGGATGATCCATGCCAATATACTTTATTTCGGATATAAGAAAACATAACCCATTACGGTGTCTTCCTTGTCCAACATCAACTTTTTAGCATGTCATATTTTAATGAGTGCTCACAATCATAAAAGGTGTCCAAGATAGTATATTTATATGTGAAAACCTCTCTTTCTTTATTACTTCCTATTAATTGCAACAATGACCAAAACTATGTTTGTCAACTCTCAACAACTTTTATTCATCATACTCTTTATATGTGAAGTCACTACTCTCCATAAGATCAATACGATCTCTTTAATTCTTTTTATTCTTTCTTTTTCTTATTATTCCCTCAAGATCATAGCAAGATAACCAAGCCCTTGACTCAAAACTAATCTTTATTATATATAGCTCACGGACTCGATTACATAGAAGGATCGTAAAGCAAAACTCAAAACTAGATCATACTAAAACTTTATTCTACTAGATCAAGATATTACCAAAAGGATCGAACTAAGAAAAATGGTAAAGATAGGAGTGTGATGCTGATATGATACCGGGGCACCTCCCCCAAGCTTGGCAGTTGCCAAGGGGAGTTCCCATACCAGATACTCAGTTCTCCTTTGCTGGTGATGAATATGGTGGTGATGATGGATAGTCGCACATCGAGTGTAGGAGGTCCTCCAATTTGCGGATAATGCCCTTGAGTGTGGTGATATGCTCCTTCAACAAAATATTTTCACGTGTGAGATACTTATTTTGTATGCGAGCTAACTCATTCATTTTGAAAGCTTCAATCTCCGTTGGGGTAAGAAGATTGTAATGAGATTGAAGGATGTCTTTGTCTTCTGCTGCCGGAGCTTGATCCTCCATGGCCTTCTTGATCCCATCATCCTTGTTGATCTCCCCGGGTTCTTCTCTCTTCTGCTCTATCTTCATTAGCCAAGCATCGTTGCCCTCATTGTTGGAGGAGATGGACGACATGATGCCTGGCCTTGACAACTCTGGCAGAAAACAGCTCGAAACAAAAAGAGAGGATATTTGCATGGTACGGTGGGCAAAACCTTCGGGAGATTATATAATAAATTTTTACCGACCAAAAGAAGTATCGTGCAAGAAAACAGAGTCCAGAGGGCACACGAGGTGCCCACGAGGCAGGGGGCGCACCCAGGGGATAGGGCGCGCCCTCCACCCTCGTGGATGCCTCGTGTCCTCTTCGGACTACTTCTTATTTTCCTATTTTCTTAAATATTCCAAAATGGAGGAAAATTTCTATTAGAACTGTTTTGGAGTCGATTTACTTACCGTACCACATACCTATTCCTTTTCGGAGTCTGAAACATTCTGGAAAGTGTCCCTTGTGTATTCCTCCGGGGTTACGGTCTCAATAACATTAGTTTCAACATTTATGGGATTACCTGAGATATAATGTTTGATTCTTTGACCGTTCACGACCTTCGGATTTGTGCCTTCGAAGTTGTTGATTTTTATGGCACCGGAACGATAGACCTCCTCGATAATGTAAGGACCTTCCCATTTAGAGAGAAGTTTTCCTGCAAAAAATCTTAAACGAGAGTTGTATAGAAAACATAATCACCTATAATAAACTCACGCTTTTGTATCCTTTTGTCATGCCATCTTTTAACTATTTCTTTAAACAGTTTGGCATTCTCATAGGCCTGGGTTCTCCATTCATCAAGTGAACTAATGTCAAATAGTCTCTTCTCACTGGCAAGTTTGAAATCATAATTGAGCTCTTTAATGGCCCAATATGCCTTATGCTCTAGTTCGAGAGGTAAATGACATGCTTTTCCATAAACCATTTTATACGGAGACATTCCCATAGGATTTTTATATCCAGTCCTATAGGCCCATAATGCATCATCAAGTTTCTTGGACCAATTCTTTCTAGATCTATTAACAGTCTTTTGCAAAATTAAGTTGAGCTCTCTATTACTAAGTTCTACTTGACCACTAGACTGCGGGTGATATGGAGATGCAATTCTATGGTTGACATCATACTTAGCAAGCATTTTACGAAAAGCACCTTGAATAAAGTGTGAACCACCATCAGTCATTAAATATCTAGGGACTCCAAACCTCGGAAAAATAACTTCCTTAAGCATCTTAATAGAGGTGTTATGATCAGCACTACTAGTTGGAATAGCTTCTACCCACTTAGTAATGTAATCAACAGCAACTAAAATATGTGTATACCCATTAGAGGAAGGAAACAGACCCATATAATCAAAACCCCAAACATCAAATGGTTCAATAACAAGTGAATAGTTCATAGGCATTTCTTGACGTCTACTAATATTACCTATTCTCTGACATTCATCACAAGACAAGACAAACTTACGGGCATTGCTACCTCTTGAGCACTGCGTTGGTTTTCCCTTGAAGAGGAAAGGGTGATGCAGTAAAGTAGCGTAAGTATTTCCCTCAGTTTTTGAGAACCAAGGTATCAATCAAGTAGGAGGCCATGCTCAAGTCCCTCGCACCTACACAAACAAATAAGAACCTCGCAACCAACGCGATGAAGGGGTTGTCAATCCCTTCACGGTCACTTACGAAAGTGAGATTTGATAGATATGATAATATAATATTTTTGGTATTTTTATGATAAAGATGCAAAGTAAAATAAACGGCAATAAAAATAGCTAAGTGTTGGAAGATTAATATGATGGAAAATAGACCCGGGGGCCATAGGTTTCACTAGTGGAATCTCTCAAGATAGTATAAGTATTACGGTGGGTGAACAAATTATTGTCGAGCAATTGATAGAATTGAGCATAGTTATGAGAATATCTAGGTGTGATCATGTATATAGGAATCACGTCCGTGACAAGTAGACCGAAACGATTCTGCATCTAGTACTATTACTCCACACATCGACCGCGATCCAGCATGCATCTAGAGTATTAAGTTCATAAGAACAGAGTAATGCTTTAAGTAAGATGACATGATGTAGAGGGATAAACTCATGCAATATGATATAAACCCCAACTTGTTATCCTCGATGGCAACAATACAATACGTGCCTTGCTGCCCTGCTGTCACTGGGAAAGGACACCGCAAGATTGAACCCAAAGCTAAGCACTTCTCCCATTGCAAGAAAGATCAATCTAGTAGGCCAAACCAAACTGATAATTCGAAGAGACTTGCAAAGATAACCAATCATACATAAAAGAATTCAGAGAAGATTCAAATATTGTTCATAGATAATCTTGATCATAAACCGACAATTCATCGGTCTCGACAAACACACCGCAAAAAGAAGAGTTACATCAAATAGATCTTCAAGAGAATCGAGGAGAACTTTGTATTGAGATCCAAAGAGAGAGAAGAAGCCATCTAGCTAATAACTATGGACCCGAAGGTCTGAGGTAAACTACTCACACATCATCGGAGAGGCTATGGTGTTGATGTAGAAGCTCTCCGTGATCAATGCCCCCTCCGGCAGGACGCCGGAAAAGGCCCCAAGATGGGATCTCACGGGTACAGAAGGTTGCGGCGGTGGAATTAGGTTTTCATGGATGCCTCTAATGGTTTGGGGGTACGTAGGTATATATAGGAGGAAGAAGTAGGTCGGTGGAGCCACGAGGGGCCCACGAGGGTGGAGGGCGCGCCTGGGGGGGGTGGGTGCGCGCGCCCCTACCTCGTGGCCGCCTCGTCTGTTGCTTGACGTCCACTCCAAGTCCTTTGGATCACGTTTGTTCCACAAATCACGTTCCCAAAGGTTTCATTCCGTTTGGACTCTGTTTGATATTCTTTTTCTGCGAAACACGGAAATAGGCAAAAAAACAGCAATTTGGGTTGGGCCTCTGGTTAATAGGTTAGTCCCAAAAATAATATAAAAGTGCATAACAAAGCCCATTAATCATCGAAAACAGAATATAATATAGCATGGAGCAATCAAAAATTATAGATACATTGGAGACATATCAAGCATCCCCAAGCTTAATTCCTACTCGTTCTCGAGTGGGTAAATGATAAAAACAGAATTTTTGATGTGGAATGCTACTTGGCATAATTTTTAATGTAACCCTCTTAATTGTGGTATGAATATTCAGATCCGAAAGATTCAAGATAAAAGTTTAATATTGACATAAAAGTAATAATACTTCAAGCATACTAACTAAGCAATTATGTCTTCTCAAAATAACATGGCCAAAGAAAGTTCATCCCTACAAAATCATATTGTTTGGTCATGCTCCATTTTCGTCACACAAGAATGCTCTCATCATGCACAACCCCGATTACAAGCCAATCAATTGTTTCATACTTTAGTAATCTCAAACTTTTTCAACCTTCACGCAATACATGAGCGTGAGCCATGGATATAGCACTATGGGTGGAATAGAATATAATGATGGGGGTTATGTGGAGAAGACAAAAAAGGAGAAAGTCTCACATCAACGCGGCTAATCAACGGGCTATGGAGATGCCCATCGATTGATGTTAATGCAAGGAGTAGGGATTGCCATGCAACGGATGCACTAGAGCTATAAATGCATGAAAGATCAACAAAAGAAACTAAGTGGGTGTGCATCCAACTTGCTTGCTCACGAAGACCTAGGGCATTTGAGGAAGCCCATTGTTGGAATATACAAGCCAAGTTCTATAATGAAAAATTCCCACTGGTATATGAAAGTGACAAAACAAGAGACTCTCTATGATGAAGATCATGGTGCTACTTTGAAGCACAGGTGTGGAAAAAGGACAGTAGCATTGTCCCTTTTTATTTTCTTTATTTTTTTGGGCCTTCCCTTTTTTTATTTGGCCTTTCTCTTTTTTTATTGGGACAATGCTCTATGAATGATGATCATCACACTTCTATTTATTTACAACTCAATGATTACAACTCGATACTAGAACAAAGTATGACTCTATATGAATGCCTCCGGCGGTGTATCGGGATGTGCAATGAATCAAGAGTGACATGTATGAAAAATTATGAATGGTGGCTTTGCCACAAATACGATGTCAACTACATGATCATGCAAGGCAATATGACAATGATGAAACGTGTCATGACAAACGGAACGGTGGAAAGTTGCATGGCAATATATCTCGGAATGGCTATGGAAATGCCATAATAGGTAGGTATGGTGGCTGTTTTGAGGAAGATATAAGGAGGTTTATGTGTGATAGAGCGTATCGTATCACGGGGTTTGGATGCACCGGCGAAGTTTGCACCAACTCTCAAGGTGAGAAAGGGCGATGCACGGTACCGAAGAGGCTAGCAATGATGGAAGGGTAAGAGTGCGTATAATCCATGGACTCAACATTAGTCATAAAAACTCACATACTTATTGCAAAAATCTACAAGTCATCAAAAACCAAGCACTACGTGCATGCTCCTAGGGGGATAGATTGGTAGGAAAAGACCATCGCTCGTCCCCGACCGCCACTCATAAGGAGGACAATCAAAGAACACCTCATGTTTCAAATTTGTTACATAACGTTTACCATACGTGCATGTTACGGGACTTGCAAACTTCAACACAAGTATTTCTCAAATTCACAACTAAGCTAGCACAACTTTAATATCACTACCTCCATATCTCAAAACAATCATCAATCATCAAACTTCTCTTAGTATTCAACACACTCATAAGAAAGTTTTTACTAATCTTGAATACCTAGCACATTAGAACTGATTTCACAATTTAAGCAAATTACCATGCTGTTTTGTAGGACTCTCAAAATAGTATAAGTGAAGCATGAGAGAACAATAGTTTCTATAAAACAAAACCACCACCATGCTCTAAAAGATATAAGTGAAACACTAGAGCAAAAACTATATAGCTCAAAAGATATAAGCGAAGCACATAGAGTATTCTAATAAATTCCGATCATGTGTGTCTCTCTCAAAAAGTTGTGTACAGCAAGGATGATTGTGGTAAACTAAAAAGCAAAGACTCAAATCATACAAGACGCTCCAAGCAAAACACTTATCATGTGGTGAATAAAAATATAGCTCCAAGTAAAGTTACCGATGGACGAAGACGAAAGAGGGGATGCCTTCCGGGGCATCCCCAAGCTTTGGCTTTTTGGTGTCCTTAGATTACCTTGGGATGCCATGGGCATCCCCAAGCTTAGGCTCTTTCCACTCCTTGTTCCATAATCCATCAAATCTTTACCCAAAACTTGAAAACTTCACAACACAAAATTCAACAGAAAATCTTGTAAGCTCCGTTAGCGAAAGAAAACAAAACACCACTTCAAGGTACTGCAATGTACTCATTATTTATTTATATTGGTGTTAAACATACTGTATTCCAACTTCTCTATGGTTTATAAACTATTTTACCAGCCATAGATTCATCAAAATAAGCAAACAACACACGAAAAACAGAATCTATCAAAAACAGAAAAGTCTGTAGTAATCTGTAACTAACGCAAACTTCTGGAACTCAAAACATCTACAAAATAGGTAGACCTAAACAATTTGTTTATTGATCTGCTGCAATTGGAATCAATATTTTATCACGTTCTGGTGATTTTTAATAATTCTTTTCGTGAACAGAAAGTTTCTGGAATTTTCAGCAAGGTCAAATAACTATCACCCAAGAAGATCCTATAGGTTTAACTTGGCAAAAACACTAATTAAAACATAAAAAAAATCTAACCAGAGGCTAGATCAAAGATTTATTCCTAAACAGAAGCAAAAGGCAAAAAACTAAAAATAAAATTGGGTTGCCTCCCAACAAGCGCTATCGTTTAACGCCCCTAGCTAGGCATAAAATCAAGGATAGATCTAGGTATTGCCATCTTTGGTATTGGGGAAGAAAAGGGAAAACTTATTGTCTATAGCATTGATCTTTCTATTCTGATAGAGCACATGGCTATTAATGGTGGAAGAAAGATTAAGCACGTTACGAAAATTTGCATCTAAGCTAGCCTTTATCCCTTTGATAGTTTCGTTTTGATAAGATAGCAAAAGAGAGGTAGAATCGACCTTCTCATTCATGGGGTGCCCAAATATGGTTTTCATCTTTTCATAGGTGTCTATGGCATCCCCTTCAATAAAACCCTCTTCAAAAATAGAGTCTAAGACATGCTTAAACGACGAGGGTAAGGCAACATAAAAGCTTTTTAAGTATATTTCAATTTGATATTGAGGTACATAGCTAGCTCGGATTCTTAGTAATCTATCCCAAGCATCTTTCAAAGACTCATCAAGTAAATAAGGAAAAATTCTGGAATCATCTTCATCAAAATTGTTCAGACTCTCATTAATGACCCCGGTAGGGTTTTTTATAGCATCATATTTTATGAGTTTAGAGAGGACAGAGGGATTATCCAAGGTACTGGAACCCGGGAGAGAACCCTGAACTCTTTTTGATTCAGACATAGTAGCAGAAAATGCGAGGAGCAAGAAAGAGGCGAACGGAAAAAGAGAGGGCGAATAAAACGGCAAAGGTGAAGTGGGGGAGAGGAAAACGAGAGGCAAATGGCAAATAATGTAATGCGGGGGATAAGAGTTTGTGATGGGTACTTGGTATGTCTTGACTTTTGCGTAGACTCCCCGGCAACGGCGCCAGAAATCCTTCTTGCTACCTCTTGAGCACTGCGTTGGTTTTCCCTTGAAGAGGAAAGGGTGATGCAGTAAAGTAGCGTAAGTATTTCCCTCAGTTTTTGAGAACCAAGGTATCAATACAGTAGGAGGCCACGCTCAAGTCCCTCGCACCTACACAAACAAATAAGAACCTCGCAACCAACGCGATAAAGGGGTTGTCAATCCTTTCACGGTCACTTACAAAAGTGAGATCTGATAGATATGATAAGATAATATTTTTTGGTATTTTTATGATAAAGATGCAAAGTAAAATAAACGGCAATAAAAATAGCTAAGTGTTGGAAGATTAATATGATGGAAAATAGACCCTGGGGCCATAGGTTTCACTAGTGGCTTCTCTCAAGATAGCATAAGTATTACGGTGGGTGAACAAATTACTGTCGAGCAATTGATAGAATTGAGCATAGTTATGAGAATATCTAGGTATGATCATGTATATAGGCATCACGTCCGTGACAAGTAGACCGAACTGATTCTGCATCTACTACTATTACTCCACACATCGACCGCTATCCAGCATGCATCTAGAGTATTAAGTTCATAAGAACAGAGTAATGCTTTAAGTAAGATGACATGATGTAGAGGGATAAACTCATGCAATATGATATAAACCCCACCTTGTTATCCTCGATGGTGACAATACAATACGTGCCTTGCTGCCCCTGCTGTCACTGGGAAAGGACACCGCAAGATTGAACCCAAAGCTAAGCACTTCTCCCATTGCAAGAAAGATCAATCTAGTAGGCCAAACCAAACTGATAATTCGAAGAGACTTGCAAAGATAACCAATCATACATAAAAGAATCCAAAGAAGATTCAAATATTGTTCATAGATAATCTTGATCATAAACCCAAAATTCATCGGTCTCGACAAACACACCGCAAAAAGAAGAGTTACATCAAATAGATCTCCAAGAGAATCGAGGAGAACTTTGTATTGAGATCCAAAGAGAGAGAAGAAGCCATCTAGCTAATAACTATGGACCCGGAGATCTGAGGTAAACTACTCACACATCATCGGAGAGGCTATGGTGTTGATGTAGAAGCCCTCCGTGATCAATGCCCCCTCCGGCAGGACGCCGGAAAAGGCCCCAAGATGGGATCTCACGGGTACAGAAGGTTGCGGCGGTGGAATTAGGTTTTCATGGATGCCTCTGATGGTTTGGGGGTACGTAGGTATATATAGGAGGAAGAAGTAGGTCGGTGGAGTGATACGTTTCCAACGTATCTATAATTTATGAAGTATTCATGCTATTATATTATCCTTCTAGGATGTTTTATATGCTATTTTATATGATTTTTGGGACTAACCTATTGACCTAGAGCCCAGTGCCAGTTTCTGTTTTCCCCTTGTTTTTAAATTTTGCAGAAAAGGAAAACCAAACGGAGTCCAATTGACGTGCCAATTTTTGATGATTTGTTTTGGACCAAAAGAAGCCCCCAGAGTAAAAGAGTTGGGCCAGGAGAGTCCCGGGCTGCCCACGAGGGTGGGGGCGCGCCCACCCCCCTGGGCATGGGCCCCTGCCTCGTGGACAACCCGGAGACCCCCCTGACGTGAGACCTACGCCAAAAAATCCTATAAATACTGAAACCTCCAGAAAATAGAATAGATCGGGAGTTCCGCCGCCGCAAGCCTCTGTAGCCACCAAAAAACAATCGGGACCCTGTTCCGGCACCCTGCCGGAGGAGGGGGATCCCTCACCGGTGGCAATCTTCATCATCCCGGCGCTCTCCATGACGAGGAGGGAGTAGTTCACCCTCGGGGCTGAGGGTATGTACCAGTAGCTATGTGTTTGATCTCTCTTTCTCGTGTTCTTGAGGTGGTACGATCTTGATGTATCGCGAGCTTTGCTATTATAGTTGGATCTTATGATGTTTCTCCCCCTCTACTCTCTTGTAATGGATTGAGTTTCCCCTTTGAAGTTATCTTATCGGATTGAGTCTTTTAATGATTTGAGAACACTTGATGTATGTCTTGCGTGGGATACCCGTGGTGACAATGGGGTATTCTATTGATCCACTTGATGTATGTTTTGGTGATCAACTTGCGGGTTCCGCCCATGAACCTATGCATAGGGGTTGGCACACGTTTTTGTCTTGATTCTTTGGTAGAAACTTTGGGGCACTCTTTGAGGTTCTATGTGTTGGTTGAATAGATGAATCTGAGATTGTGTGATGCATATCGTATAATCATTCCCACGGATACTTGAGGTGACATTGGGGTATCTAGGTGACATTAGGGTTTTGGTTGATGTGTGTCTTAAGGTGTTATTTTACTACGAACTCTAGGGCTGTTTGTGACACTTATAGGAATAGCCCAATGGATTGATCGGAAAGAACAACTTTGAGGTGGTTTCGTACCCTACCATAATCTCTTTGTTTGTTCTCTGCTATTAGTGACTTTGGAGTGACTCTTTGTTGCATGTTGAGGGATAGTTCTATGATCGAATTATGTTATTATTGTTGAGAGAACTTGCACTAGTGAAAGTATGAACCCTAGGCCTTGTTTCCTAGCATTGCAATACCATTTACGCTCACTTTTACCACTTGTTACCTTGCTGTTTTTATATTTTCAGATTACAAAAACCTATATCTATCATCCATATTGCACTTGTATCACCATCTCTTCGTCGAACTAGTGCACCTATACAATTTACCATTGTATTGGGTGTGTTGGGGACACAAGAGACTCTTTGTTATTTGGTTGTAGGGTTGTTTGAGAGAGACCATCTTCAACCTACGCCTCCCACGGATTGATAAACCTTAGGTCATCCACTTGAGGGAAATTTGCTACTGTCCTACAAACCTCTGCACTTGGAGGCCCAACAACGTCTACAAGAAGAAGGTTGTGTAGTAGACATCATGGAGCCACGAGGGGCCCATGAGGGTGGAGGGCGCGCCTGGGGGGGTGGGCGCGCCCCCCTACCTCGTGGCCGCCTCATCTGTTGCTTGACGTCCACTCCAAGTCCTCTGGATCATGTTTGTTCCACAATCACGTTCCCGAAGGTTTCATTCCGTTTGGACTCCGTTTGATATTCTTTTTCTACGGAACACTAAAATAGGCAAAAAACAGCAATTTGGGCTGGGCCTCCGGTTAATAGGTTAGTCCCAAAAATAATATAAAAGTGTATAACAAAGCCCATTAATCATCCAAAACAGAATATAATATAGTGTGGAGAAATAAAAAATTATAGATACGTTGGAGACATATCAGGCATATTTGAAGAGAGTAGGCCAATAAAAACCGGATTGCAATACCTCATGTGCAGTTCTATCTCCAGCATGGTGTCCTCCATAAGCCTCGGAGTGACACTTGCGTAGGATCTGTTCTTGTTCATGCTCAGGTACACAACGTCTAATAACACCATCTACTCCTTCTTTATAAAGGTGTGGGTCATCCCAGAAGTAATGTCATAAATCATAGAAAAACTTTTTATTTTGCTGATATGTGAAACTAGGTGGTATAAATTTAGCAACAATGTAATTAGCATAATCAGCATACCATGGAGCAGTACCAGAAGCATTTATGACAGCTAATTGTTCATCAGGAAAGCTATCATCAATAGGTAGTGGGTCATCAAGAACATTCTCTAACCTAGACAAGTTGTCTGCGACGGGGTTCTCAGCTCCCTTTCTATCAATAATATGCAAATCAAATTCTTGTAGCAAGAGAACCCATCTAATAAGTCTAGGTTTAGCATCTTTCTTTTCCATAAGATATTTAATAGCAGCATGATCAGTGTGAACTGTTACTTTAGAATCAACAATATAAGGTCTGAACTTATCACAAGCAAATACAACTGCTAAAAATTCTTTTTCAGTAGTAGCATAATTTCTCTGGGCACTGTCTAGAGTTTTACTAGCATATTGGATAAAATTTAATTTCTTATCAACTCTTTGTCCTAGAACAACACCTACAGCATAATCACTAGCATCACACATAATTTCAAAGGGTAAATTCCAATCAGGAGGCTGAACAATAGGTGCAGAAATCAAGGCTCTCTTAAGTATTTCAAACGCTTCTGCACAATCATCGTCAAAGACAAAAGGAACATCTTTTTGTAAGATATTAGTCAGAGGCCTAGAAATTTTAGAGAAGTCCTTAATGAACCTCCTATAAAAACCGGCATGACCAAGGAAACTTCTTATACCTTTAATGTCCTTAGGACACGGCATCTTTTCAATAACATCAACTTTAGCTTTATCAACTTCAATACCTCTTTCAGAAATTTTATGCCCCAAGACAATACCTTCATTAACCATAAAGTGGCACTTCTCCCAATTCAAGACAAGATTAGTTTCTTCACATCTCTGCAAAACTCGATCATGGTTGCTTAAGCAATCATCAAAAGAAGTTCCATATACGGAGAAAATCATCCATGAAAACCTCAACAATCTTTTCACAAAAGTCGGAGAATATAGTAGTCATACATCTTTGAAAGGTAGCACGCGCATTGCATAAACCAAAAGGCATACGTGTATAAGCAAAGGTACCGAAAAGGCAAGTAAAAGTAGTCTTTTCTTGATCCTCTTTTGACACAGGTATTTGAGAGAAACCAGAATAACCATCTAGAAAGCAAAAATGTGTATGTTTGGATAATATTTCTAGCATTTGATCAATAAAAGGTAAAGGGTAATGATCCTTTTTAGTAGCTTTATTTAGTTTGCGGAAATCAATTACCATTCTATAACCTGTGATAATTCTTTGTGGGATCAATTCATCTTTATCATTAGGAACAACAGTAATGCCTCCCTTCTTAGGGACACAATGGACAGGACTTACCCACTGACTATCAGCAATGGGATAAATTATACCTGCCTCCAGAAGCTTTAGTATTTCTTTTCTTACCACTTCTTTCATCTTAGGATTTAACCGTCGTTGGTGATCAACAACTGGTTTAGCGTCTTTCTCCAATTTTATTTTGTGCCGGCATAGAGTGGGACTAATGCCCTTAAGATCATCAAGAGTATATCCAATAGCAACACGGTGCTTCTTCAGAGTTTTCAATAATTTCTCTTCTTCTTGCTCTGAAAGGTTAGCACTAAAAATAACAGGATATATCTTCTTTTCATCAAGATAAGCATATCTAAGAGTATCAGGTAATGGTTTAAGCTCAAACACGAGATCACCCTTGGGTGGAGGAGGACCCCCTAGAATTTCAACAGGCAAGTTGTGTTTCAAGATAGGTCCTTGTTTGAAGAATACTTCATCTATTTCCCTTCTTTCATTCATAAACATATCATTTTCATGGTCTAGCAAATATTGCTCTAAAGGATCATTAGGAGGCACGGCAATAGAAGCAAGACCAATAATTTCATCTTTACTAGGCAATTCTTTATCATGGGGCTGTCTACGAAATTTAGCAAAATTAAACTCATGAGACATATCCCCTAAACCAATAGTAACAACATCCTTTTTGCAATCTATCTTAGCATTAACAGTATTCAGGAAGGGCCTACCAAATATAGTGGGACAAAAGTCATCTTGTGGGGAACCAAGGACAAGAAAATCAGTAGGATATTTAACTTTCCCACACAAGACTTCAACATTAACAATCCCAATTGGTGAAATAGTATCTCTATTGGCAAGCTTACTTGTAACATCTATCTCTTCTATCTCAGCAGGTGCAATATCATGCATAATTTCTTTGTATAAGGAATGAGGTATTGCACTTGAACTAGCACCCATATCACACAAGCCATGATAACAATGATCTCCTATTTTAATAGAAACAACAGGCATGCCAACAACTGGTCTATGTTTACCCTTAGTATCGGGTCTAGCAATTCTAGCAGCTTCATCACAGAAGTAAATAACATGCCCATCAATATTATCAGCCAAGAGATCTTTAACCATAGAAATACTAGGTTCAACTTTAATTTGCTTAGGGGGTGTAGGTGTTCTAGTATTACTCTTACGAACCACAGTTGAAGCTTTAGCATGATCCTTTATTCTAACAGGGAAAGGTGGTTTCTCAATATAAGCAGTAGGAACAATAGGATCAACATTATAAGTGATAGTCTTTTCTTCAACTTTAATAGGTTCAGCTACTTTTACTTTAATGGGAGGATGATATTTAAACCACTTCTCCTTAGGGAGATCAACATGAGTACCAAAGGATTCACAGAAAGAAGCTACTATCTCAGAGTCAAGTCCATATTTAGTGCTAAATTCACGGAAAACATCGGTATCCATAAAAGATTTAACACAAGCAAACTAAGGTGTTATACCTGACTCCTTACCTTCGTCGAGATCCCAATCTTCAGAGTTGCGTTTAATTCTTTCCAGTAAATCCCATTTGAATTCAATAGTCTTCATCATAAAAGAACTAGTACAAGAAGTATCGAGCATGGAACGATTACTGGAGAAAGCCGAGCATAAAATTTTTGAATAATATTTTCTCTTGAGAGCTCATGATTGGGGCATGAATATAACATTGAATTAAGCCTCCCCAAGCTTGAGTGATGCTTTCTCCTTCGCGAGGCCAAAAATTATATATATAATTACGATCACGATGAACAAGATGCATAGGATAAAACTTCTGATGAAATTCCAATTTCAATCGGTTGTAGTTCCATGATCCCATGTCATCACATAGCCTAAACCATGTCAATGCCTTTCCCTTCAAAGATAAAGGGAAAACCTTCTTCTTGATAACATCCTCGGGCATACCTGCAAGCTTAAATAATCCACAAACTTCATCCACATAGATTAGGTGCAAATCGGGATGCAATGTTCCATCTCCTGTAAAAGGATTAGCTTGCAGTTTCTCTATCATACCCAAAGGAATTTCAAAGTAAACATTTTCAGTAGGTTTAGTAGGTTGAGGAGCAACTCTTTGCTCTACTGGTCGGGGTGAAGATACCCCGAACAAGCCCCTCAAAAGATTACTTTCCATAGTAACAAGTGACTGTAAATTTCAGCACACTATATAAATTTTTCCTTACCAAATTCCACTTACCAAGGGCGCTTCACTCCCCGGCAACGGTGCCAAAAAAGAGTCTTGATGACCACAAGTATAGGGGATCTATTGTAGTCCTTTCGATAAGTAAGAGTGTCGAACCCAACGAGGAGCAAAAGGAAATGATAAGCGGTTTTCAGTAAGGTATTCTCTGCAAGCACTGAAATTATCGGTAACAGAAAGTTTTGCGATAAGGTAATTTGTAACGGGTAACAAGTAATAAAAGTAAACAAGGTGCAGCAAGGTGGCCCAATACTTTTTGTAGCAAAAGACAAGCCTGGACAAACTCTTATATAAAGGAAAACGCTCCTGAGGACACATGGGAATTATCGTCAAGCTAGTTTTCATCACGTTCATATGATTCACGTTCGTTACTTTGATAATTTGATATGTGGGTGGACCGGTGCTTGGGTGCTACCCTTCCTTGGACAAGCATCCCACTTATGATTAAACCCTATTGCAAGCATCCGCAACTACAAAAGTAGTATTAAGGTAAACCTAACCATAGCATGAAACATGTGGATCCAAATCAGCCCCTTACGAAGCAATGCATAAACTAGGGTTTAAGCTTCTGTCACTCAAGCAACCCATCATCTACTTATTACTTCCCAATGCCTTCCTCTAGGCCCAAATAATGGTGAAGTGTCATGTAGTCGACGTTCACATAACACCACTAGAGGAGAGACAACATACATCTCATCAAAATATCAAACGAATACCAAATTCACATGACTACTTACAGCAAGACTTCTCCCATGTCCTCAGGAACAAGCGTAACTACTCACAAATCATATTCATGTTCATAATCAGAGGGGTATTAATATGCATAAAGGATCTGAACATATGACCTTCCGCCAAATAAACCAACTAGCATCAACTACAAGGAGTAATCAACACTACTAGCAACCCACAGGTACCAATCTGAGGTTTTGGGACAAAGATTGAATACAAGAGATGAACTAGGGTTTGAGATGAGATGGTGCTGGTGAAGATGTTGATGGAGATTGACCCCCTCCCGATGAGAGGATCGATGGTGATGACGATGGTGATGATTTCCCCCTCCCGGAGGGATGTTTCCCCGAGAGAACAGCTCCGCCGGAGCCCTAGATTGCTTTCGCCAGGTTCTGCCTCGTGGCGGTGTTGTTTCGTCCCGAAAGCTTCCTCCTCATTTTTTCTAGGACGAAAGAATTCATATAGCATAAGATGGGCACCGGAGGCCTACCAGGGGGCCCACGAGACAGGGGGGCGCGCCCAGGGGGTAGGGCACGCCCCCACTCTCGTGGCCAGGGTGTGGGCCCCCTCTGGTTGATTCTTTCTCCTGTATTTTTTATATATTCCAAAACGTGCCTCCCTGAAGTTTCAGGACTTTTGGAGTTGTGCAGAATAGGTCTATAATATTTGCTCCTTTTCCATCCCAGAATCCCAGCTGCCGGCATTCTCCCTCTTCATGTAAACCTTGTAAAATAAGAGAGAATAGGCATAAGTATTGTGACATAATGTGTAATAACAGCCCATAATGCAATAAATATCGATATAAAAGCATGATGCAAAACGGACGTACCACTCTCCGATCCCACGGCCTAGCTCGACGTACCTAATGGACAAGAGACACATCAGTTTACCCAGGTTCGGGCCACCTTGCGGTGTAAAACCCTACTCCTGCTTTGTGGTGGATTAGCCTCGAGGGGCTGTGGATGAACTAGTACAATGGTCGAACAACCTCAGGAGGTGAGGTGTTCTTGTGCTCGATGAGATGGTGAGTTGGTCAGGGTGGAATGGATCCGATCCCCCCTATGGTGGTGGCTAGGTCCTATTTATAGTGGCCTTGGTCCTCTTCCCAAATGTAGGCGGGAAGGGCTCCCACAACGGCCAAATTCAAAGGGAGAAAACTAGTACAAGTTATCCTGACATAAGTAGTCCTTGCCTGCAAAAGCATCTGGTGGTGACGCCGCGGTGGGCTCCGCGATGACCTCCGTCCTGCCGTCCTGGCGGTCTTGGTCTTGTTGCACCGGAATGGAAACCTTTGCTTGATTTCTCGGGACTCCGCGCCTGCGCTTGCCTCCTTAGCACCAAAGAGGAAACTGGTACACTTCACGCGCTGGCGCCCGCCTGGCCTTAGTCGCCATGGCTCACGTCATATGAACCTCGCGAGGTGCAGCTTGCATAGATATCTCCGCTCCTCGGGAGCCAGCCTGGGGTGGCCGCCCCCCAGGGAGGTCTTGGTGTCATCCGCCTCGCGAGGCTTGGGCCCTCGCGAGGGTCTTGGGTTATTGTTGCTGAAGCTGGGCCGTACCGGGCCGTCGGCGGAGCAACGCCGTGGGCTGCAGGCAGCAAGTCTGGGTACCCCCGTTCCCAGAACGCCGACAGTAGCCCCCGGGCCCAAGGCGCGCTCGAACTTGGCTTCAAGGCGAAGCCAAAGGGCAAGTGCGGAGCACCGCAGGCCCCAACCGCCTGCGGCCTTGGTCGACATGTGGTGATTGATGGGACGTAGGCGTCTTCGCTTCCCCATGCTGCCTCGGCAACCATCCGACTTGACGAGACTCTGTTGCATGCAGAGGAAAATCATCATTGTGTTCGATTATGGAGGCTGGCGGTTGGCCTTCCTTTGGCTATAAATGAGGGGACGGGCAGAGCCCCCTTGCTCATCTCCGTCTTCTCACCACCCGCTCCTTCTTCTTCCTTCTTGCCTCACCATCTTGCTATAGTTCTCATGGCGCCGATTAGGAGGTTCTCCGCAGCGGAGAAGGGGAAAGCCCCTCGTGAGGAGCAGGGGCCACTTCCGCCGAAGAAGAGGCTCAGCCGTCCCCGCGACGCCGGCGAAAGGCCAGAGGTAACGCGACCTTGGTGCGTGCGGCCTCCACCTGGCTTCCCGCTCCCTCTGTACGGCCACGCGCAAGGCTCCGGAGAAGGCGGCAGTGCCCGGCGCTCCGCGGGCCACGGCCATGGTGGCCAAGCTGAGGCTGTGTGGCCTGCCAGTCCGCGAACACACGCCGAGGGCACCTCGCGCGAGTTCGTGGTGTGGGCGGCATTGCCACCAAGGACGTGGATCCAGTTCCCGCGGTTCTTCGCCGAGGAGATGCCGCCGAGGGGGCCACTTGAGTTGTGGCTGCAGCACGCCGGGTGCTGCAGTCTGGCCATGGGGGCAGAGGTTGAGGTCGCCCCCCCGGGCAAAATCTTCATGACCCGAGGATGGGGCGAGGTCGCCCGCGCCTGCCGTGCGGAGGTGGCCCTCGCCATCCACTTCGAGTACGACGACGCCTCCATGTTTTTCTTCAAGGTCTTCGACGAGGAGGGCCACCGCTTGAAGTGTTGCCCTGGAGGAAACAGCCTATGTGGCGCGGCTGCGGGCACTGAGCCTGCCTCTGGTCTTGCCGACAGCTCCTCCAGCAGCAGCGACGACTCCTGGGAGTCCAGTGACTCTCCCGAGCCTAGCGAGTCTTCGGAGTCGAGTGACGAAAGCTACGTGCCACCAAGCTCTCGCCGTGCCCGGAGCGCGGCAGCGGTGTCCACTCGGCGTCGTCGGTGATGCCCAGTAGCTAGGGCTCCTTGAAGTTTTCTTCTTTTGTTTCCCTGCGCGGAATCGTGACAAACCCCGTGGGGGTATGTAAAAAAAACTGTAATGCTTTTGCTCCAATGTTTATTACTCCTAGTATAAGGTTGCAGTTGTGTGTCTCGCTTCGGCATTGTTCCCCCTATCGTTCTCGGGTAGCTTTACGCTCTACGCCAGTAGGTCCCAGTCCCCAGGCAGGCTTCAGCCGTCGCTGGTATTCCAGGTCGCGATGCCGTGGTCAAGGCCAAGAGGTGAGCGGCCCGAGGTCCAGTAAGAGCTCCTGCGCGATGCTCAAGAGGTCCCCTTTAGCGTGCAAGCAGCTCCCTAGAGGCTGAAAAGGGAAGTAGCATTCCCGGAGCGAGATTACGGGAGTGCAATACATCGGACGGTGAGGTTCACACTGATATGCACGGGTGACTTATCTTTTAGCAAGCCTGAGGTGATTCCTTCGTGAAGCGCCTGGCAGTATCTTAGCTGCGATGATTCCGGGTAGGGCTCCTGCCGGCCTTCCCTTTCCCGCTCATCTGAGTGCTCTACGTCCTCGGGTCTCGACCCTCAAGCGAGGCTCAGCTGCCGCTGGTATGCCAGGTCGCAATGCCGTGGTCAAGGCCAGGGGGTGAGGGCTAGAGAGTCAGTAGGAGCTCCTGAGTCGCGATGCTCAGGAGCCCCCCCTTTAACGTGCAAGCGAATTGCGTGAAAAATGGACGACCGACAGGGCCGCCTGCAGCCAAACTTGGGGGGCTCCTGTGGGTTAGTCCAAGAAGAGAGCATAACTGGTAAGCACGCTTGCTGTCCTGTCGCTGATCTTTCCGCAAGAAGATGAAGGCACTGAGGATCTGGTGAGGTGACGTGCGTGGGGCAGGCCGCGAGCCAGAGCTCGATCCGTCAGATTTGTCAGCGTTGTAGGGACGGACCCGAGCACAAGCGCCATGCCAGCATGTGTAGCCCCCGTTGCGGGATGAGCAAGAGGCCGGTCAGCAGCGCGGGAGGCCGCGAAGGGCGATGAGACATCAGACAAGCAGGTGACACACATACAACAATTCATGGAAGGAGGCAAGCCAGCTCTAATAGATGCGAAGAACAATACATGCCGCAGGGACAGACCCATGTAGCCTGGGGATGATGCAGCCCGAGGGGCACCCCCAACAGAGTGAATCAAAGACGCGAAAGGATACATGTCACAGGGACAGGCCCGTGCGATCTGGGGATAATGCAGCCCGAGGGGCGCCCCCAACTGAATAAATAGGAAAATGTCACCTGGCACCATTGCTGAAGAGATGTTGAAGTAGCTGAAGACGCGTGCTGAAGGAGTCGCTCCTCACAAGCCGCCTGGCCGAGTCCTGAACCTCGGGGGGCTCTGGAGGCTTAGGGGGCTCTTGAAGAACCGTCGCCATCTCCGCTAGGACCGCCTGGTGCCTGGCCTCCTGAGCTACCATGACGCTCCGCATGTGGCGCTGAGATGCAACAGCCGCGTTCGGCAAGCCAAAGGGCATGTGAACGTAGCTGTGAGGGGGGCCCTCGCACCGGCCGACACGCGACGGCCAGTAGAGCCGCTGAGAGACGACCCTGTTGAGTCCTGGGATGTTGATGCAGCCATGCAGCTCGCTGTCCTTGCCAGGACAGGGAGCCGCGCCAGGTGGCAGGCGACGGTCGCCGCGCATGGCTCTTGCCTCCTGAAGCTCCTCGGTTGCCTTGGTGATGAACTCCTGAGCACTCGGCATCCCCTGCCTTGTGCCCTCCTGGCGGAAATGCGCCCTGAAGCATGCCTCCATGTGGTGCCCGAGCGCCTCCCTAGTGACACTAGCTAAGTCAGAGGCTCTCCAGAAGAGAGCCCCCGCGCCCAGCCTGAGGGGGCGCCGGGCGCACCTTCCTATGCAAGGGAGGGAGGCGCCCCATCCGTGGGCATAGGTCCTGGGTTCGTGTGATACGTCTCCGTCGTATCTACTTTTCCAAACACTTTTGCCCTTGTTTTGGACTCTAACTTGCATGATTTGAATGAAACTAACCCGGACTGACGTTGTTTTCAGCAGACTTTCCATGGTGTTATTTATGTGCAGAAACAAAAGTTCTTGGAATGACCTGAAACTCCATGGAACATATTTTTGGAAAATATTAAAAATACTGGAAGAAGAATCCACGTCAGGGGGCCCACACCCTGTCCACGAGGGTGGGGCGCGCCCCCTGCCTCGTGGGCCCCCTGACGCTCCACCGACCTCAACTCCAACTCCATATATTCGTGTTCGGCGAGAAAAAATCAGAGAGAAGGATTCATCGTGTTTTACGATACGGAGCCGCCGCCAAGCGCTGAAACCTCTCGGGAGGGCTGATCTGGAGTCCGTTCGGGGCTCCGGAGAGGGGGATTCGTCGCCATCGTCATCATCAACCATCCTCCATCACCAATTTCATGATGATCACCGCCGTGCGTGAGTAATTCTATCGTAGGCTTGCTGGACGGTGATGGGTTGGATGAGATTTATCATGTAATCGAGTTAGTTTTGTTAGGGTTTGATCCCTAGTATCCACTATGTTCTGAGATTGATGTTGCTATGACTTTGCTATGCTTAATGCTTGTCACTAGGGCCCGAGTGCCATGATTTTAGATCTGAACCTATTATGTTTTCATGAATATATGTGAGTTCTTGATCCTATCTTGCAAGTCTATAGTCACCTACTATGTGTTATGATCCGGCAACCCCGAAGTGACAATAATCGGGACCACTCCCGGTGATGACCGTAGTTTGAGGAGTTCATGTATTCACTATGTGTTAATGCTTTGGTCCGGTACTCTATTAAAAGGAGGCCTTAATATCCCTTAGTTTCCGCTAGGACCCCGCTACCACGGGAGGGTAGGACAAAAGATGTCATGCAAGTTCTTTTCCATAAGCACGTATGACTATATTCGGAATACATGCCTACATTACATTGATGAATTGGAGCTAGTTCTGTGTCCCCTATGTTATGATTGTTACATGATGAACCGCATCCGGCATAATTCTCCACCACCGATCCAATGCCTACGAGCTTTTCACATATTGTTCTTTGCTTATTTACTTTTCCGTTGCTACTATTACAATCACTACAAAACCCAAAAATATTACTTTTGCTACCGTTACCGTTACTTCCATACTACTTTGCTACTAAATACTTTGCTGCAGATACTAAGTTATCCAGGTGTGGTTGAATTGACAACTCAACTGCTAATACTTGAGAATATTCTTTGGCTCCCCTTGTGTCGAATCAATAAATTTGGGTTGAATACTCTACCCTCGAAAACTATTGCGATCCCCTATACTTGTGGGTTATCAAGACTATTTTCTGGCGCCGTTGCCGGGGAGCATAGCTCTATTATTTGAGTCACTTGGGATTTATATCTGCTGGTCACTATGAAGAACTTGAAAGACGAGAAAACAAAAATTTATCCCTCAACTACGAGGGGAGGTAAGGAACTGCCATCTAGCTCTGCACTTGATTCACCTTCTGTTTTGAGTAAGCTTGCGACACCTAAACATGCTTCTGCTATTCATTCTGATATGTCGCATGTTATTGATGATGCCACTTCTGCTATGCATGATACTTATGATGAAACCACTTCTATGCTTGATACTACTGTGCCACTTGGTGAAATTCTTGATGAACAACTTGTTAGGGCTGGAGAGAATGAAATTATTGAAACTGATAATATTGAAGATAGTGATGATGAAGACTCTCCCCCTAATAAATATGAATTACCTGTTGTGCATGAGGGTTATGTTTTGGATGAAGAATCTGCTAGAGCCATTTTAGCTTGCAATGATAGAAGTGATCTTAAGAAGTTATTAGCTAAATGGAAGCAGCGATCTCTTAATGCTAGAATGAAACCTGACCCTGCTTTTGCTACTTCACCTATCTGTGTTGCTGATAAGGATTATGAATTCTCTGTTGATCCTGATATAGTTACTTTGGTTGAATCTGATCCTTTTTATGGCTATGAATCTGAAACTGCTGTGGCACATCTTACCAAATTAAATGATATAGCCACCCTGTTCACTAATGATGAGAGAACTCGCTACTTTTATATCCTTAAAATATTTCCGTTCTCATTAAAGGGTGATGCTAAAATATGGTTTAATTCTCTTGATCCTGGTTGTGTGCGTAGTCCCCAGGATATGATTTATTACTTCTCTGCTAAATATCTCCCTGCTCATAAGAAACAAGTTGCTTTAAGGGATATATATAATTTTGTGCAAATTGAAGAAGAGAGTCTCCCACAAGCTTGGGGGAGGCTTGTCCAATTACTTAATGCTTTGCCTGATCATCCTCTCAAGAAAAATGAAATACTTGATATCTTTTATAATGGACTAACCGTTTCTTTTATCAGGGAAAGAACACCGGATGAAGCTGAGATTCTATTGAATAATATGTTGACAAATGAAAATAATTGGACACTTCCTGAGCCAGTTCCTGAGCCAATTCCTGAGCCAATTCCTAAACCAACTCCGAAGAAGAGAGGTGTTCTATTTCTCAGTCCCGAAGATATGCAAGAGGCAAAGAAATCTATGAAAGAAAAGGGTATTAAAGCTGAAGATGTTAAGAATTTACCTGCTATTGAAGAAATACATGGTCTTAATTTACCGCCTGTTGAAGAAATATATGATCTTAATCCATTACCTATTGAAGAAACTCATGGTCTTGATAACCCGACACAGGTAGTAAAGGTAAATTCTCTCTATAGATTTGATGAAGGTGATATTCCTCACTATAATTCTGCTAGACAATGCTTAGAAGAGTTTGATAATTTTATTGTCAAACAAGAAAACTTCAATGCTTATTTTGGTAGACAATTGAAATATAATCCCGATACGCTTGAACACTTGGGTGATTATATGTCTAGAGTTAAAGGTGAACTTAAACTTATTAGTAAACATGCTTCTATGGTTACCACTCAAGTAGAACAAGTACTTAAGGCTCAAAATGATTTGCTCAATGAATTAAATAGTAAGAATAATGATTATGCTGTTAGAGTGGCTACTAGAACTGGTAAGATGACTCAGGAACCTTTGTATCCTGAAGGCCATCCTAAGAGAATTGAGCAAGATTCTCAGAGAAGTAATATTGATGCACCTAGTCCTTCTAAAAAGAAGAAAAGAAAATGATAGGACTTTCCATGCTTCTAGTGAACCTATTGCTGAACCACCTGAGAATCCAAATGATATATCTATTTCTGATGCTGAAACACAATCTGGTAATGAACATGAACCTAGTGATAATGTTAATGATAATGTTCATGATGACGCTCAACCTAGTAATGATAATGATGTAGAAATTGAACCTGCTGTTGATCTTGATAACCCACAATCAAGGAATCAACGCTATGATAAGAGAGACTTTGTTGCTAGGAAGCATGGTAAAGAAAGAGAACCATGGGTTCAGAAACCCATGCCTTTTCCTCCCAAACCATCCAAGAAAAAGGATGATGAGGATTTTGAGCGCTTTGTTGAAATGATTAGACCTATCTTCTTGCGTATGCGTTTGACTGATATGCTCAAAATGAATCCTTATGCTAAGTATATGAAAGAAATTGTTACTAATAAGAGAAAGATACCGGAAGCTGAGATTTCCACCATGCTTGCTAATTATACTTTTAAGGGTGGAATACCAAAGAAACTTGGAGATCCAGGAGTACCTACTATACCATGCTCCATTAAAAGAAATTATGTTAAAACTGCTTTACGTGATCTTGGAGCCGGTGTTAGTGTTATGCCTCTCTCCTTATATCGTAGACTTGATTTAAATAAGTTGATACCTACTGAAATATCTTTGCAAATGGCTAATAAATCAACTGCTATACCTGTCGGTATTTGTGAGGATGTGCCTGTTGTGGTTGCAAACGTTACTATTTTAACGGACTTTGTTTTTCTTGATATCCCCGAGGACGATAGTATGTCTATTATTCTTGGAAGACCCTTTTTGAATACTGCAGGGGTTGTTATTGATTGCAACAAAGGCAATGTCACTTTTCATGTTAATGGTAATGAGCATACGGTACACTTTCCGAGGAAACAACCTTAGGTCCACAGTATCAATTCTATTGGAAAAATTCCATCTATTATTTTTGGAGATTTTGAATTTCCTCTTCCTACTGTCAAGAAGAAATACGATATTCTTATTATTGGGGATGTGCATATCCCCGTTGAGGTAACATAGTGTTATTCAAAATTTCTCCGGTTTCATGCAATTCGGAATGAGTTTGTTAACAAGACTTGATCAACCTTGTTAGTGGATTCCTTTTGATGAGCATGAGATGGATGAAGTTAGAAGGCACAACCTTCTGTACCCTCCTTTTACTTTCTGTTATTTAGTTGAAATGAAGTAAAATTAGTATTTTCTGTCTGTTTTCTGAATTATCCGTGCAATATAAAATACCCCGAAAATAAAAGTTCTCCAAATGCCTTGCCAATTTAATATGATTTTTTCTGGAATATTGGAGAATATCTGGCACTGAGAACACAACAGGGGGAGCAAGCACCTAGCCACGAGGGTCCAGGACGCGCCCCCTGCCTCGTGGGCCCATGGTGGCTCCCCTCCACTTATTCCTGCACCCACACACTTCTTCTTCCTCCCAAAAGAATCACCATCTAGCTCAAGCACGAGTTCTAGCTCATTTTGCTGCGATTTTCGATCTCCTTGCTCAAAGCACCTCTCACAAAACTGCTTTGGGGGATTGTTCCTTGGTATGTGACTCCTCCACTGGTCCAATTAGTTTTTGTTCTAGTGCTTTATTCATTGCAAATTTGTGCTGCCTAGGTGACCATGTTCTTGAGCTTGCATGTCAAATTTATATGGTTCCAAGTAGTTCTAATGCATGATGTAGGCCCTAGGCACTTGTAGGAGTAGTTGCTATCAATTTTGTTGAGCTTGATTCACTTTTATTTGAAGTTACTAAAATTTCAGAATTTTTCAGAAAATGATGAAGAGATTTTTGAGGGGCTCATCGAGCCGAAGCTCGAAGGAAAAGCAAAGTGAAGAAAAAGCAGAGAGGCCCAAATATAATCTGCCTCGCACCGCGGAGGTTCGACCGTGTGAATGGCCTTCCGATGATTTCTTGAGAGCAGCCGGGATTTATGATGATTTTTATGAATTGGCTGAGAATGCAGGCCTCACCGACTTCCTCCGCGATCAACGCGAACAGTATCTCTTACTCACCAATACTTTTGTGCAAAACTTCTACTTTTATCCTAAGGAATCACCTCCTTCAGTAGAGTTTCATTTATATGATGTGGTTAAGAAGATGTCACTAGATGAATTCTGCTGGGTTTGAAAAATACCTTTCGAGGGTAGCTTAGAGGAACCACATCATAAAGATGTGGACGGGTTTATTGATACTATTACTATAGGGGAAACTAGGAAGGTTTCCGATGCAAGAATCACTAGCATACATTTTCCTGTTTTACGCTACTTTGCAATATTTGCTAGTCGTTGCTTAATTGGTCGCAGAAACTATGGAAACCTTAGTGTTCCTGATATTATTATTTTGTTCCATGGTTTATTCTGTGATGACTCTGTTAGTATGGGCGGTATTATTGGCAAACGGTTAAGTCTGAACCGTACAAAGGGCCCCATCTTTGGAGGTGTTTATGCTTCACGCCTTGCTGCATACTATAACATACCTATTAGGCACTAAGAAAAAGAAGAAAAATTGTTGCCCACTGTTTATTTAGATTATAAGAGTATGGTAGCGCATGATTTTATTGTTAAGAACAGGGAAAGGGCGCTTAAATACAAATTGTTCTTTGATAAACATCACCCTGAGACTATTACCTTGCCTGCTCCTTCCTTGTTTGATTTATCTGCAGGCCAGTATCTCGTTCCGCTGGCGGCCATTCACGCCTACCGGAACCCTACGTCGGCCACAGAGCCAGAGCCGGAACCACAATTTGATCCTCCACGACAGTCTAATTACCAGTGGGATTCGGATAAGATTGCCAACTAGTGGCAATCAGGGGATTCTTCATCACAGTACGACCTCAACTATAACTTTGGATATCCGCCAGGCCATCCGTGGCAATAAACCAACTTAGGCCAAAAGCCTAAGCTTGGGGGAGTACGTATTTCTCACCGACATTACATTTATGTTCACACACTCATGCTAGTTGTCGGTGCTCATACTCTTTCATTGTAATATCCATGCTAGTTTATTTTATTTTTCTTGCTTTCTTCTTGTGTGTTTGAAAAACCTTAAGAAAAACAAAAAAAAATTAGTGTAGATTTTAGCTAGTTTACCTTTCTTGCTGTAGTAGTATTAATTAAAAAGAAAACCCAAAAAGATGTCCCGTTCTTCTTTTGCTTGTTGGGAGCTTTCCCGTGTAAATACTTTTATTTCTTTTCTTTTCTTTGGGGGTCGATAGGAGAAGACCATAATGAAATTGTTGAAGTGGCTCTTATATGCATTATTGTTGATTTAACCAAGAGCCCATATTGCCTTGTCTTCTCCTGTTTATTGAATGCTCGCAGATTCCAGCTTAGTCCAATGCACGTGCACTCTTATTATTTTCACATCGTTCGGTCGTGCAAGTGAAAGGCAATTATGACGATATATGATGGACTGACTGAGATGAGAGAAGCTGGTATGAACTCGACCTCTCTTATTTTTGTAAATATGATTAGTTCATCGTTCGTAATTCAGCCTATTATGAATAACATGTTTGCAATGACAATTAGAGATCATAGTTGCTTATGCCATGCTTGATTAGCTATGAGTTATAATGGTTTACCTTGCGTGCCAACATGCTATTAAAATGGTTGTGATGTGGTATAGTGGGGTGGTATCCTCCTTTGAATGATTTAAGTGACTCGACTTGGCACATGTTCACACATGTAGTTGAAACAAATCAACATAGCCTTCACGATATTTATGTTCATGGTGGATGATATCCTACTCATGCTTGTACTCAATGTTTATTAATTTTAATGCATGTTCATGACTGTTGTCGCTCTCTAGTTGGTCGCTTCCCAGTCTCTTGCTAGCCTTCACTTGTACTAAGCGGGAATACTGCTTGTGCATCTGTAGCGACCCGACCTCAGACGGTCAAGTCTCTGTGTATTTGTGCCATCCCTGGATCAGTATGCTGGCACACACAGTACATCAATGTATATATCAAAGTGCAATCACATGTATAAATAATGTAAAACTGATATATACCTCATAATACTCAGCGGAAACAATTAAACGGGGGTGGAGTCCCATCAACGCCATCGGCAAGTTGAGTGTAGACCGTAACCCTGTATCGTAACTCTTACTCGTCGAAGAAAATCCTGCAACATGATACGTTGCAGCCGTGTAGGTCAGTACATTGAATGTACCGGCAAGATCACTGTAAGAAAACAGATGATAAAATATACTATATGCAATATGGCTTTGTGGCTCTGTATCTGAGTTTTGTTTTGCATAAAAGCTGGTTTTATTTTCCCTACATCAAAGAAATACTGGAGTCTATACTACGGAGTTTCCTATCATGACATGGTTCCGCCAACCGATGTCTCATGGCCCAAATCATCATAAGTTGCCCACAATTATGTTATCAGTCCGGTGTTGAGAGTTCCGAGATAGATCCAAGTCCAGAGGCTCAAGTTGTCCGTAACCGGGGACACGGCTAATCGATTAGGTTTTAACCCTCTGCAGAGGTTTGTACACTTTACCCGCAAGATTCGATCCCTCTTTTTACGTTCTCGCACTTCAGGGTGTTTGAGAACAAGATGACCGAAACATGGTCTTCCAAAGAGTTCCTCTGACCACTGTCCGGTGCTCATCCAATCCTACCGTAGTTCTACATCTGCTAGCACCGTCCCAGCCAGAGTCACAACTAAGGTCAACCAAGCCAGAGCCCATAGTGACTTGCGGTTGCACAGGTAAGCTTCCGGGCATGAAGTATTCTTCCGTCTCTTTGAGTCTGGGTGAAGCTTTCCGCAAGATGTCATGGCGCTTCTCCATGCATCCCGGCCATCCACTGGTTTCTCCAGGGTGCCCGTCAACCGTCCTTCACCCAGTAGTGTGTATTGAATTCTTGTCTCGAGTCTTGAAGTCTTGAGGCCTTGAAGATGCAGTCCTCGCATATGCCATCATGGAGTTGTCGTCATTGACGTAGAGTCCTTCTTCACACCACTCTCGTGCACACATACCAAACCCCGTCTACTATAGCGTAGCATTAAAATAAATAACGTCCCAGGCTTGGTAACATGGTGATAGGTTCCTACCTCATGCATACTACTCAACTACAAGAATTCAATATCACTACTGGAGGGACTGTTGCAAAGATGACACTAAATGCAATAAAAACATAGGTATGAAAAACATGGTCAAAGTGAACTTGCCTGGTATTACTTGATGAAGATAACAAAGCTCTCAGAATAATGACTTGGTAGAACTATTCGTCACTCCGTTGAAAATCTATATAGTCAAACATAGCATTCATATAAGCAAACATACTAGCAAACAATTCTAACACTCATAATGAAACCAACAAATAAATTGCAAAACAACAAGGGACACCGAATAAGAACAAAGGACAACTACACAACACAACTAATAAAGAAAACTCTAAGACATAACACAAAATAGTTTTGTCCTAAGTAAAAACTTAACAACAATTAAAACACTAAACTTATAAATTAACAGAAAATACAAAGTAAAACAACTAAGTTAACAGAAGGTATTTTTCATAAAATTTTATTTGCAAAAAGAAACAAATAAAAAGCTTTTATGAAACAGTAACTATGACCTAAACAAGTTTTCATACAAAACTAAATAAAATAATTTTTTGAAATAAAAATAAAATTTTCTTTGGTTGACAAACAGAAACAAAACTAAATTTGTCAAAAGTGACAAAAAGAAATAATTTAAAACTAATAAAAACAATAAAGAAAAGACTAAAACAACACTATAACTAAAACAGTACTGTTTTGCTAAAAACCTAATTTAAAATAAACTAAAAATAAATCACTATATGACTCTGGATAGACAAAACAATAACAAAACCGTAGCAAAAAGAATCAATCAAAAATATTTTATAAAACTCAAGATACGACCAAATTAGTGATTTGAACAAATTTCATCAAACTCAAGTTTAAACTACTCAAATTTGAAACCTAAGTACAAAAACAGAAACTTAAACAAATTTGTGACACAGCGCAAAAAGAATCACTCAATTTGGATATAAAACATAAAAGTTATAAGCAATCTAAAATTGAAACTATTTCTGTTTCTAAAACAGAAACGAAAATAAACTGAAAAAAAAAACTAACGGGCAGGAGCTATGCGTCGGCTGCAATTGGGCCTAAGCAGTGGGCGCTCTGAACTAAACAACGCTCGGTCGTTCTTTAACAGACTAACGCGCGTGCACAGAAAAGAAAAACCGGCTAAACCGATTAGATCTAAACCGTAAATAAACCGAAGCTAAACCGATCTAGTAAAAATAACCTAACCGTTCGTTTGCATCTAATCTAGGCCGTATAATGAAGATCTAACGGCGGGGAGAGTCGTCGGAGCTTACAGCGGTGGTGGTCGCCGGCGATGCAGCTCGGACGTCGTCGGTGGCGGCGCTCCGGTCGTCGGAGAGCTCCGGCGAGGACACGGGCGGACGAGGCGTTCGACGGCGAGTCCAGCGGTGGTCGAGGCGGCGTCGTAGGTTGACGGAGGAGGTCGGCGGCGAGGTCGAGGTGGCGGTGGCGTTCGGGCGTCGGCGGTGGCGGCGCTCCGGTGGGTTTCGGGCGAGGACGAGGGCACGGGGAGGTGCGGGCGAGCGAGGGGGGTTCGGTGGTGGGTTCGGACGACGATGAGGTGGTCGTAGAGGAGAGCTAGCAGCAGCAATGGCGGGCGGCGGAGCTCGGGCTCCGGCGAGAAATGGCGGCGAGCGGAGAGGGGTTCGGGGGTCGGGAAGGGGCAGAACCGGGTGAGGGGAGGGGTATTTATAGGGGCGGGGTCGACTTGGAGGAGGGGGAAGATCGGGGAGAGGATCCCGAGGATCGCGGGATTCGGCGGTGGCGGCGGCGCGGTTTGGCGTGGAGAGGAAGAAGAAGCAGCGGGCGAGGGCGATCGGGCAGTGGGGCCCAGCGGTCAGTGGCACAAGGGCGAGAGAGAGAGGAGCGGGCGACCGAAGGAGAGGGGCTTCGGGCGACGGCGCTGGCTGGGCCGCGGCTCGAGTGGCTGGCTGGCTGGGCCGGCTGGCTCCTGGGCCGCCTGGCCTGGCTAGCGCTAGGTTTTTGTTTTGTTTTTAACAGACAAACAAAAGTAAAAAGAACCAAAATAATAAAAACTATATATAGGCATAATATATATATAAATGTTCAGAAAAACATTTCCTAAAACATGAACTATTTATATAGTTCAAATAAAATCCACAAAAAATCAAATAAAGCAAACAGTGCTACTGTTGCATTAAAATCCAACAAAAATCATTTTTAAAATACCAAAATTATTTCAAAATTATTTTCTCCTAATTTTCCATTGAAGGGAATCATTTTACCCTTATTTCCATTTATTTATTTTTAGGAGAAAATTAATTTGAATAAAATCCAAATAATTCCAAATTTGAAAAGGAGTTTCAAAATACTTTCAAATGATTTCAATTTGATTCTTTTTTTTAACTTCCAACTCATATTTCATATAATTGAAGAAGTCATTTTATCTTCTCTCCTGAAAATCATTGAGTTGCATAAAGTTTTCGAATTTGAAATATTTCCAAATGGAATTCAAATCTTTTCAAAACTTTTTTTTTCATTTATTTAAATGGAAGAAGTCATATCATCTTCACTCTAGGGTTTTGTGATGAAATAATTTGAATTCATGGAGATCATAAATGCAATGGTGAAAGTTTGGGAAAGTCATTTCATTCCTTCTCATTCAACTTTCAAAATTTTCAAATTTCACTCAATTTCACACAATCAGTCACACAACAATCAAACAAACAAGCATAAATATTTATTTAATATAACATTCCAAAATTTAGAATTTTGGGATGTTACAAACCTACCACACTTAAAATGAATCTCGTCCTCGAGATTCGAAGAGGCTAGCAAGAAAGGTTAGGGTTTGGGGGTCTTCTAGCAAATCCATCAATCGGAAAGGTCTAGTGTGCTACCACACTTAAAAACAGGGTTATGGTTCCAACAGATCTTATGTACTCCATTCTTAGTGTGGACACTATCGGTCTTCTCACATCTTCGGAGTAACTCCTACGCTGGGGCTCTTCCAGTAGGGCATAACCTTTTCCTCAAACTCGTGTCCTTTCATCCTGGTGAGGTTCTTCCGAGACTGGGTCTTCATATCTGACAGGTCTGTCGCCAATTCTAATTAATTAGCGAAATCTCATGGTGGTCAACAATTAATGGTTTCTCCTGCAGAAAAGGGTCTGGGTTGAATCTCACCGTATATCATACGATTGGCAACGGTTGCCTATATAGGGGTCCATCGTTCTAGCATTCTATGGTTTAAACAAGGTTTGATATCGTCGTCTCTCTACTATGGGTAAGTCACTCAGATTTACCATTCCAAATAGCCAGAGCGAATGACCAGAGTAAGTCGGTATGGTGATCAATCCATTCCGCACCCAAATCATTACTCTGTATAAGGTTTAGCGAATCTCGCATTTCTAACACTCGGGAATTCTCACAAGCATTGCAGAATTTCTCTTGTCGACGAACTTAGTTCGGATAATTCCATTGATTCTGCATGCTGAATGAAACATCTATCGTTCTTCACAACTCTTGGGTTTTCGTAACCTCCTAGGAAATGTCTGCTGATGGAATCATATCCAATTTTCTTCCTTCATCAAAGTTACGTCTGTTCCTTTTCAAATCCTGGGCCTGTGGGTTATGGCCCACTTCAACACTTGTACAACTCATCCTTGGAGTTACAATTGTTCCATATTCCAACATTACACCTCCTTAAATTCCAATATTGCTTCATTCCTTCATATTCTTGGGGTAACCAACATATCGAAACAAAACTCATACCTATTTTGTCCAAACTTCACTCCCTATCATTATCCTTTCCATGGGTCAAGTGTTCTTCACAGGGTACTAGCACCCTTAAATGAAATTCACAAATCCATCCATAGACCATATTTCTCATATCCTCGAAACTGGTCCAAAATCTTTGTTCATAGAGTAAAAACTCACATAATACAACATATGAAATCATAACACATTAACTTTATTGATTTCATGAATTCATTACAATCTCTGAGCACCCATTACATAACTCAACTCATCGAACTTATGAAAATAAGATTGCTTTCTACCACTCTTATTATCCATATCAAAATCTCAACTACTCAGCTCCAGCTTTCTTCTGATTTGAACATTCCCTAGAAAAATGTCCTGCTTCCTTGCAGCGAAAACAAATGTCTCGGGGCTTCTTTGTGATTATGTAGGCTCCTTGGATTCTAGGCTTCTTCTCTGGACATTTATTGGCATAGTGACCTAAGGTCTTGCACTTGTAACAAGTGATCTGACTCAGGTCCTTTCCTGCAGAAATTGGGGTGTTCTGGGTATGCCTTCGTTTTCTCTTTCTAGATTTCTCTGTAATGATCCGAGCTTCTATTTCCTGAGGGTCAAACTTCACTTCTATTGTCGGGAAGTCTCTGAGATACTCTTGGCTTTCCTTCATGCAATACTCTGAAAAATGTCCTTCTTCTCCACATGAATAGCAAGCTTGGGCGAAAAATCTGTTTAGGCCTTCACCATTAGGGTCTTCAATAACTTCCTTCATCGCAGGTTCTTCTGAATTTTCCCTGAGGGTTTCTTTCATGGCTACTTCCTGCTGCTTGGTAATTTCTTGTACCTTGGGGTAAATATGACACTGAGCCGGGAAATGAGTAATTCCTTCACACAGGAAACAAGTAACCTGCCCAGTCGGGCATTCTTCGGTTGGGTGATTCTCCTCACAATGAGGGCATCCATCCTTGTGTTCCTCCTGGGTGTGTCCTATTTCTCTGCAAATCTTGCATGCACAAGGTTTCTTCTTCGGGTTATCATGGTGCTTCCGGATAAGACGAGATCTTGTCAGAGTCTTCTTGCAAGTCTTTGCTCCATTCCATCCTTGTATGGCTTGATGCATTTTCCACCAGGTTGCAGCACTCTCGGTAAAATACTGAATAGCATCTTGAACCTCGTACTTCCTTGAAATCATTTTTCCCCCGAAGTGATCCTCCATGTTTTTAATACGTAGCTCTGCCTTCGGCTGAGTCATCGGTCCAAAGAATACTAGTCCTTCTTCCTTCCTCATCTATTGGGTCCAATGGCTTTGGGGTGAGATAAGAGAGAGGTGGGGAGGGATACACACAATACAAACAATAGTTTTGAAGAAACCGGTTTTATTTTTTTGTGGTTGTCGAAAAAACATCAAACAAATGACAGCTCACAAATCGTCGCATCTAACGTAAGTATATAACAGGAGTTTGGTCTTCTAAAGGTCAAATAAATCTTCAGTCTTCAAATTCTTCGAGTCTTCGAAGTCTTCAAATGATGAAATCCTCTTTACTCTGAAGTGGTTATCAGTTGTCCGATATCTAGTCCTTCATGGAGTGGCTTCAGCTGATCCTCCGAGTGGTCAAAAGGGGATATGGTATGTTCTAACTATTTGAGGTAAGAGGGACTATTTGATAAAATCAGAAAAGGTGAGAAGTAAGGGTCTTTTTGAAAGCAAAGTTTTAGATATATCCTGTCATAGGGGCTTTTCCGATTTCTAGGGTCACGTCCTACAGTCAACATGTGCTCTGATACCATATCTGTAGCGACCCGACCTCAGACGGTCAAGTCTCTGTGTATTTGTGCCATCCCTGGATCAGTATGCTGGCACACACAGTACATCAATGTATATATCAAAGTGCAATCACATGTATAAATAATGTAAAACTGATATATACCTCATAATACTCAGCGGAAACAATTAAACGGGGGTGGAGTCCCATCAACGCCATCGGCAAGTTGAGTGTAGACCGTAACCCTGTATCGTAACTCTTACTCGTCGAAGAAAATCCTGCAACATGATACGTTGCAGCCGTGTAGGTCAGTACATTGAATGTACCGGCAAGATCACTGTAAGAAAACAGATGATAAAATATACTATATGCAATATGGCTTTGTGGCTCTGTATCTGAGTTTTGTTTTGCATAAAAGCTGGTTTTATTTTCCCTACATCAAAGAAATACTGGAGTCTATACTACGGAGTTTCCTATCATGACATGGTTCCGCCAACCGATGTCTCATGGCCCAAATCATCATAAGTTGCCCACAATTATGTTATCAGTCCGGTGTTGAGAGTTCCGAGATAGATCCAAGTCCAGAGGCTCAAGTTGTCCGTAACCGGGGACACGGCTAATCGATTAGGTTTTAACCCTCTGCAGAGGTTTGTACACTTTACCCGCAAGATTCGATCCCTCTTTTTACGTTCTCGCACTTCAGGGTGTTTGAGAACAAGATGACCGAAACATGGTCTTCCAAAGAGTTCCTCTGACCACTGTCCGGTGCTCATCCAATCCTACCGTAGTTCTACATCTGCTAGCACCGTCCCAGCCAGAGTCACAACTAAGGTCAACCAAGCCAGAGCCCATAGTGACTTGCGGTTGCACAGGTAAGCTTCCGGGCATGAAGTATTCTTCCGTCTCTTTGAGTCTGGGTGAAGCTTTCCGCAAGATGTCATGGCGCTTCTCCATGCATCCCGGCCATCCACTGGTTTCTCCAGGGTGCCCGTCAACCGTCCTTCACCCAGTAGTGTGTATTGAATTCTTGTCTCGAGTCTTGAAGTCTTGAGGCCTTGAAGATGCAGTCCTCGCATATGCCATCATGGAGTTGTCGTCATTGACGTAGAGTCCTTCTTCACACCACTCTCGTGCACACATACCAAACCCCGTCTACTATAGCGTAGCATTAAAATAAATAACGTCCCAGGCTTGGTAACATGGTGATAGGTTCCTACCTCATGCATACTACTCAACTACAAGAATTCAATATCACTACTGGAGGGACTGTTGCAAAGATGACACTAAATGCAATAAAAACATAGGTATGAAAAACATGGTCAAAGTGAACTTGCCTGGTATTACTTGATGAAGATAACAAAGCTCTCAGAATAATGACTTGGTAGAACTATTCGTCACTCCGTTGAAAATCTATATAGTCAAACATAGCATTCATATAAGCAAACATACTAGCAAACAATTCTAACACTCATAATGAAACCAACAAATAAATTGCAAAACAACAAGGGACACCGAATAAGAACAAAGGACAACTACACAACACAACTAATAAAGAAAACTCTAAGACATAACACAAAATAGTTTTGTCCTAAGTAAAAACTTAACAACAATTAAAACACTAAACTTATAAATTAACAGAAAATACAAAGTAAAACAACTAAGTTAACAGAAGGTATTTTTCATAAAATTTTATTTGCAAAAAGAAACAAATAAAAAGCTTTTATGAAACAGTAACTATGACCTAAACAAGTTTTCATACAAAACTAAATAAAATAATTTTTTGAAATAAAAATAAAATTTTCTTTGGTTGACAAACAGAAACAAAACTAAATTTGTCAAAAGTGACAAAAAGAAATAATTTAAAACTAATAAAAACAATAAAGAAAAGACTAAAACAACACTATAACTAAAACAGTACTGTTTTGCTAAAAACCTAATTTAAAATAAACTAAAAATAAATCACTATATGACTCTGGATAGACAAAACAATAACAAAACCGTAGCAAAAAGAATCAATCAAAAATATTTTATAAAACTCAAGATACGACCAAATTAGTGATTTGAACAAATTTCATCAAACTCAAGTTTAAACTACTCAAATTTGAAACCTAAGTACAAAAACAGAAACTTAAACAAATTTGTGACACAGCGCAAAAAGAATCACTCAATTTGGATATAAAACATAAAAGTTATAAGCAATCTAAAATTGAAACTATTTCTGTTTCTAAAACAGAAACGAAAATAAACTGGAAAAAAAAACTAACGGGCAGGAGCTATGCGTCGGCTGCAATTGGGCCTAAGCAGTGGGCGCTCTGAACTAAACAACGCTCGGTCGTTCTTTAACAGACTAACGCGCGTGCACAGAAAAGAAAAACCGGCTAAACCGATTAGATCTAAACCGTAAATAAACCGAAGCTAAACCGATCTAGTAAAAATAACCTAACCGTTCGTTTGCATCTAATCTAGGCCGTATAATGAAGATCTAACGGCGGGGAGAGTCGTCGGAGCTTACAGCGGTGGTGGTCGCCGGCGATGCGGCTCGGACGTCGTCGGTGGCGGCGCTCCGGTCGTCGGAGAGCTCCGGCGAGGACACGGGCGGACGAGGCGTTCGACGGCGAGTCCAGCGGTGGTCGAGGCGGCGTCGTAGGTTGACGGAGGAGGTCGGCGGCGAGGTCGAGGTGGCGGTGGCGTTCGGGCGTCGGCGGTGGCGGCGCTCCGGTGGGTTTCGGGCGAGGACGAGGGCACGGGGAGGTGCGGGCGAGCGAGGGGGGTTCGGTGGTGGGTTCGGACGACGATGAGGTGGTCGTAGTGGAGAGCTAGCAGCAGCAATGGCGGGCGGTGGAGCTCGGGCTCCGGCGAGAAATGGCGGCGAGCGGAGAGGGGTTCGGGGGTCGGGAAGGGGCAGAACCGGGTGAGGGGAGGGGTATTTATAGGGGCGGGGTCGACTTGGAGGAGGGGGAAGATCGGGGAGAGGATCCCGAGGATCGCGGGATTCGGCGGTGGCGGCGGCGCGGTTTGGCGTGGAGAGGAAGAAGAAGCAGCGGGCGAGGGCGATCGGGCAGTGGGGCCCAGCGGTCAGTGGCACAAGGGCGAGAGAGAGAGGAGCGGGCGACCGAAGGAGAGGGGCTTCGGGCGACGGCGCTGGCCGGGCCGCGGCTCGAGTGGCTGGCTGGCTGGGCCGGCTGGCTCCTGGGCCGCCTGGCCTGGCTAGCGCTAGGTTTTTGTTTTGTTTTTAACAGACAAACAAAAGTAAAAAGAACCAAAATAATAAAAACTATATATAGGCATAATATATATATAAATGTTCAGAAAAACATTTCCTAAAACATGAACTATTTATATAGTTCAAATAAAATCCACAAAAAATCAAATAAAGCAAACAGTGCTACTGTTGCATTAAAATCCAACAAAAATCATTTTTAAAATACCAAAATTATTTCAAAATTATTTTCTCCTAATTTTCCATTGAAGGGAATCATTTTACCCTTATTTCCATTTATTTATTTTTAGGAGAAAATTAATTTGAATAAAATCCAAATAATTCCAAATTTGAAAAGGAGTTTCAAAATACTTTCAAATGATTTCAATTTGATTCTTTTTTTAACTTCCAACTCATATTTCATATAATTGAAGAAGTCATTTTATCTTCTCTCCTGAAAATCATTGAGTTGCATAAAGTTTTCGAATTTGAAATATTTCCAAATGGAATTCAAATCTTTTCAAAACTTTTTTTTCATTTATTTAAATGGAAGAAGTCATATCATCTTCACTCTAGGGTTTTGTGATGAAATAATTTGAATTCATGGAGATCATAAATGCAATGGTGAAAGTTTGGGAAAGTCATTTCATTCCTTCTCATTCAACTTTCAAAATTTTCAAATTTCACTCAATTTCACACAATCAGTCACACAACAATCAAACAAACAAGCATAAATATTTATTTAATATAACATTCCAAAATTTAGAATTTTGGGATGTTACAGCATCCAATCCCTTAAACCCCAAAGTTATTCCATATGAGTCCACTATATCTTCCTATATGCGGTATCTACGTGCCGTTCCAAGTAAATTTGTATGTGCCAAACTTTAAACCTTCAAATGAAATTCTGTTTTGTATGCTCGAATAGCTCATGTATCAACTAGGGATGTCTGTATCTTCCATGCTAGGCGGGTTATTCTCAAGAGGAGTGGACTCCGCTCCTCACTCACAAGAAAATGGCTGGTCACCGGGATGCCCAGTCCCATGCTTTATGCAAACTAAATCAAAATAATTGCAAACAAAACTCCCCCTGGGACTGTTGCTAGTTGGAGGCACTTGTTGTTTCGAGCAAGCCATGGATTGATGCTTGTTGGTGGAGGGGGAGTATAAACTTTACCATTCTGTTTGGGAATCGCCTATAATGTGTGTAGCATGGAAGATATCGCCATCTCTCGGTTGTTATGTTGACAATGAAAGTATGCCGCTCAAAATATTATTTATCTCTATTTCAAAATCGAGCTCTGGCACCTCTACAAATCCTTGCTTCCCTCTGCGAAGGGCCTATCTATTTACTTTCATGTTGAGTCATCACCCTCTTATTAAAAAGCACCAGCTGGAGAGCACCGCTGTCATTTGCATCCATTACTATTAATTTATATTGGGTATGACTATGAGTGGATCTCTTTTACCATGAATTACAATGTCTAGTCAGTCCTTGATCTTTAAAGGTGCTCTGCATTTATGTTTTGCGGTCTCAGAAAGGGCTACCGAGATACCATCTTGTTATATCATATCATGGTTGTTTTGAGAAAGTGTTGTCATCCGAGATTTATTATTATTGCTCGCTAGTTGATTATGCCATTGATATGAGTAAACATGAGACCAAAGAGTTATTGTGAGTGTGGTTAGTCATAATCTTTGCTGAAAACTTGAATGCTGGCTTTACATATTTGCAACAACAAGAGCAAACAGAGTTTGTAAAAGTTTTTCTTTATCACTTTCAGTTTATCAACTGAATTGCTTGAGGACAAGCAAAGGTTTAAGCTTGGGGGAGTTGATACGTCTCCGTCGTATCTACTTTTCCAAACACTTTTGCCCTTGTTTTGGACTCTAACTTGCATGATTTGAATGGAACTAACCCGGACTGACGCTGTTTTCAGCAGACTTTCCATGGTGTTATTTATGTGCGGAAACAAAAGTTCTCGGAATGACCTGAAACTCCACGGAACATATTTTTGGAAAATATTAAAAATACTGGAAGAAGAATCCACGTCAGGGAGCCCACACCCTGTCCATGAGGGTGGGGGCGCGCCTGCCCCCCTGGGCGCGCCCCCTGCCTCATGGGCCCCCTGACGCTCCACCGACCTCAACTCCAACTCCATATATTCGTGTTCGGCGAGAAAAAATAACAGAGAGAAGGATTCATCGCGTTTTACGATACAGAGCTGCCGCCAAGCCCTAAAACCTCTCGGGAGGGCTGATCTGGAGTCCGTTCGGGGCTCCGGAGAGGGGGATTCGTCGCCATCGTCATCATCAACCATCCTCCATCACCAATTTCATGATGCTCACCGCCGTGCGTGAGTAATTCTATCGTAGGCTTGCTGGACGGTGATGGGTTGGATGAGATTTATCATGTAATCGAGTTAGTTTTGTTAGGGTTTGATCCCTAGTATCCATATGTTCTGAGATTGATGTTGCTATGACTTTGCTATGCTTAATGCTTGTCACTAGGGCCCGAGTGCCATGATTTCAGATCTGAACCTATTATGTTTTCATGAATATATGTGAGTTCTTGATCCTATCTTGCAAGTCTATAGTCACCTACTATGTGTTATGATCCGGCAACCCCGAAGTGACAATAATCGGGACCACTCACGGTGATGACCATAGTTTGAGGAGTTCATGTATTCACTATGTGTTAATGCTTTGGTCCGAAAAAGGAGGCCTTAATATCCCTTAGTTTCCGCTAGGACCCCGCTGCCACGGCAGGGTAGGACAAAAGATGTCATGCAAGTTCTTTTCCATCAGCACGTATGACTATATTCGGAATACATGCCTACATTACATTGATGAATTGGAGCTAGTTCTGTGTCCCCTATGTTATGATTGTTACATGATGAACCGCATCCGGCATAATTCTCCATCACCGATCCAATGCCTACGAGCTTTTCACATATTGTTCTTTGCTTATTTACTTTTCGGTTGCTACTGTTACAACCACTACAAAACCCAAAAATATTACTTTTGCTACTGTCACCGTTACTTCCATACTACTTTGCTACTAAATACTTTGTTGTAGATACTAAGTTATCCAGGTGTGGTTGAATTGACAACTCAACTGCTAATACTTGAGATTATTCTTTGGCTCCCCTTGTGTCGAATCAATAAATTTGGGTTGAATACTCTACCCTCGAAAACTGTTGATCCCCTATACTTGTGGTTTATCATCGTGTCGCTGGAGGCCCTGCTCCCCCGAGGTTCCTGGCGGAGCAGCTGCTTCTTCTTCTTGGGGACAGCCTCAGGAGGGTAGATGGTGCCTTCGTCGTCGGGGTTCTCGACTACCGCAGTCTGGTAAGCGCGCTCGAGGGAGCACACTGCATCCTTCTCTTCACAAGCGACCGTGATGATGTCGCGGCTCCCTGGCATCTTGAGGACATTGTAACCATGATGAGTCACTGCCATGAACTTGGCTAGGGCCGAGTACCAAGGATGGTGTTGTATGGCAGACGGATGTGGGCGACATCGAAGTCGATGAGCTCTATGCAGTAGTTGTCGCACTGGCCGAAGGTGACAGGGAGGCGAATCTGCCCTATCGGGGTGGTGGAGCCGTCGGTCACTCCTGAGAAGGGTTTGGTGGGCTGCAGCGGGTCATAGGGCACCTGGAGTTGGTCAAATGTTTCAATAGACAGAACATTGAGCCCCGCACCGCCATCGATGAGGGTTTTGGAGATGAGGACGTTGCTGATGACGGGTGAACAGAGCATCGGGAGGGCACCGGCAGTTGCCGCGCACTTGAGCTGGTCGGACGAGCTGAAGGTAAGCACTTGGACCACCTGAGCGGACGCGTAGCCTCGAGCTTGGGAAGGGCCGCGTTTACCTCACGGGCAAACTGCTTGAAGATGCGATGAGAGGCTGGGGCCTGGGTGCCACCCAAGATGCAGGCTACGGCAGGAGGCTCCTCAAAGCCCCCAGCCCCCTCGTTCTGGTGGTGGTCGTCGTTCCTTCTCGGCGCTGGTGGCAGCGGAGGGAGGCTAGCGTTGCCCTGAGGGCGGTCCTCGCGAGGCTGGTCCCTCCAGGGGCCCTCGCGAGGCTGGCCTTGCCAGCGTTCTTCACGAGGTTGATCACGCCACTCCTGGCGGGGGCCACGGTCATCCCAGCGTCCTCCACTTCAGCCTCCTCAGCGGCCGTAGCCTCGATCGCTGCGCTTGGGGAGACGACCGAGGCGCCCGTCGTGGTTAGCCCTGAGCTCCCGACAGTCATTGGTGTTGTCATTGTGTACGTTGTGGAAGACGCGGAATGGACAGCTGCCCTTGGATGACCTCGGGTGGTCGCAGCCGCGCTTCATTTGTGGTTCAGCTGCGAGCACGGCTGCCCTTCCTTCATCGCAGAAGATGGCCGCCCTTCCTTCATTTCTGCGAGCACAACTGCGAGCACAACCGCCCTTCCTTCATTTCCGTGAGCACAGCTGCGAGCATGGCCGCCCTTCCTTCATTTCTGGACGGCTGCCCTTGGATGACTCCAGAGTCGTGCACAGGTCCTCATGTATGGCGAGCTCTTCCTTCATCTTGACGTCGCGGACACCATCAGTGAATGCGGAGATGATTGATCGCTCGCTGACTATAGCACCAGAAAAGCTCCTGTCTGCTAGGACTACGTCGGTATTTCCCCAAAGAGGAAGGGATGATGCAGCACAGCAACGGTAGGTATTTCCCTCAGTGAAGAAACCAAGGCTATCGAACCGGTAGAAGAACCAAGCAACACAACGTAAACAACACCTGCACACAAATAACAACACCTCGCAATCCGACGTGTTAAAGGGGTTGTCAATCCCTTTTGGGTAACGATGCTAGAAAATTGTAGTAGATTGAAATAATAGATCGCAAATAAATAAAGTGCAGCAAAGTATTTTTGTATTTTTGGTTTAATAGATCTGAATAAAAATGCAAAGGAAAAGTAGATCGCAAGCAAATATATGAGAAAGAAGACCCAGGGCCGTAGGTTTCACTAGTGGCTTCTCTCGAGAAAGATAGCAAACGGTGGGTAAACAAATTACTGTTGAGCAATTGATAGAACCTTGAATAATTATGAAAATATCCAGGCAATGATCATTACATAGGCATCACGTCCAAGATTAGTAGACCGACTCCTGCCTACATCTACTACTATTACTCCACACATCAACCGCTATCCAGCATGCATCTAGTGTATTAAGTTCATGGAAAACGGAGTAATGCAATAAGAACGATGACATGATGTAGACAAGATCCGTTTATCTATTGCATTAGATATAGATCCCATCTTTTTATCCTTAGTAGCAATGATACATACGTGTCGGTTCCCTTTCTGTCACTTGGATCAAGCACCGTAAGATCGAACCCACTACCGGGCACCTCTTCCCATTGCAAGATAAATAGATCAAGTTGGCCAAACAAAACCCAAATATCGGAGAAGAAATACGAGGCTATAAGAGATCATGCATATAAGAGATCAAAGAAACTCAAATAACTTTCATGGATATAAAAAGATATGACTGACCATAAACTCAAAGTTCATTAGATCCCAACAAACACACCGCAAAAAGAGTTACATCAAATGGATCTCCAAGAGACCATTGTATTGAGAATTCAGCGAGAGAGAGAAAGCCATCTAGCTACTAACTACGAACCCGAAGGTCTACAAAGAGCTACTCACGCATCATCGAAGAGGCACCAATGGAGGTGGTGAACCCCATCCGAGAGGGTGTCTAGACTGGATCTGGTGGTTCTGGACTTTGCGGCGGCTGGATGAATATTTCATCAACTCCTCTAGGGTTTATGGAATATTGGGGTATTTATAGAGCAAAGAGGCGGTCCGGGGGGCACCCGAGGTGGGCACAACCCACCAGGGCGCGCCTGGGCCTCCTGGCGCGCCCTGGTGGGTTGTCCCCTCCTCAGGACTCCCCCCAGGTGTAACCAGGGCCCAGCTTCTTCCTTTTGGTCAATAAAAACTCATCGTGGAGTTTCATGGCATTTGGACTCCGTCTGGTATTGATTTTCTGCGATGTAAAAAACATGGAAAAAATAGCAACTGGCACTTGGCACTATGTCAATAGGTTAGTACCAAAAATGATATAAAATGACTATAAAATGATTATAAAACATCCAAGATTGATAATAAAACAGCATGGAACAATAAAAAAATTATAGATACGTTGGAGACGTCTCAGCATCCCCAAGCTTAACTCCTGCTCGTCCTCGAGTAGGTAAGTGATAAAAACATAATTTTTGATGTGGAGTGATGTCTATCATGTCATATCATATTCTTTTCTTTATAGCATGGACATTTGGACTTTTATGTGATTCAAAGCAATAGTCTAGTTTTGACATAATAATTTAGATACTCAAGCATATCAACAAGCAACCATGTCTTTCAAAATATCAACGCTAAAATAAGTTATCCCTAGCCCATAATGCTCAAATATTGATCCATTCATGAAACACACTCGAATATTAACTACACCCAATACTTAAGTACGATCATATTGCTTCCTAGTTGGTGCTTTTTATGAGAGAAGATGGAGACTCAAATTTCGAAATAAAAATTGCATAAAGTAAAAGAAAGGCCCTTCGCAGAGGGAAGTAGGGATTTGTAGAGGTGCCAGAGCTCAAAGCGAAAAAAAATTAGAGATAAAAACATTTTGGGAGGTGTATCCATCCCACCAACGAAAACGACTCAGAGTTCCCAACACTTTCCATGCTAGATATGCCATAGGCGGTTCCCAAATAGAAAATAAAGTTTATTCCTTTTTCCACCATACTTTCACTTTCCATGGCTAACCGTATCCACGGGTGCCCTCCATACCAACACTTTCCAAGGAATTTATTATTTGACAACATAAAGTAAATTCATTTTTTCATTTCGGGACTGGGCATCCCTAAGACCTTTGCCTTACTCTCGTGCAATGACAAGTGAATAAATACTCATCGTGGCAATAACACATCCAGCATGGAAAATATTAGCCACCCGTTACCGTTCTGCGAGCGAAACAAACACACAAAACAGAAGTTTATTTTGAAAATTAGAGATGGCACATGCAAATTTTCTTAGAACGGCAAAAGAATACCGCATATGGGTAGATATAGTGGACTCATGTGGTAAAACTGGTTTAAAGGATTTTGGATGCACAAGTAGAGGTCATACTTGGTGCAAAGTGAAGGCTAGCAAAAGATTGGGAAGCGACCAACCAAGAAACGAATAATCTCATAAGCAAGCATTAAGCATAATTAACACCGAATAATGCACCACAAGTAGGATATAATTTTCATTGCATGCTTATTGACTTTCGTGCATGCATAGGGAATCACAAACCTTAACACCAATATTCTTACTAGAGCACAATTACTCATCAAAATAACTCACATATCACATCATCATATCTCAAAACTATTACTAAGAATCAAGTTTATTTTGTCCAATGATCTTCATGACATTTTTTTCTTTTTATTTATCGTTCTTGGATATCTATCACTTTGGGACTAATTTTCATGTGTTGCTTTTTATAAGCTCAAACAAATATAAGTGAAGAACATGAGCATAACAAATTTTCTTTCTCTCAAACTAATTTAAGTGAAGCAAGAGAGAATTTCTTCAAAAATACTAAGCACGCCGTGCTAAAAAAGATATAAGTGAAGCACTAGAGCAAGTCCTAGCTCATAAAATATTTAAGTGAAGCATAGAGAGCAATTCTAACAAGTCATGATATAATTTTGGCTCTCTCAAATAGGTGTGTCCAGCAAGGATTGATGACTTCAAGCACAAAATAAAACAAGCAAAGACACATATCATACAAGATGCTCCAAGCAAAACACATATCATGTGACGAATAAAAATATAGCCTCGAGTAAAATACCGATGGTCGTTAGAAGAAAGGGGGATGCCACTCGGGGGCATCCCCAAGCTTAGTTGGTTGCTCATTCTTGGATAATAGCTTGGGATGCCGGGGCATCCCCAAGCTTAGGCTCTTCTATCCTTCTTTCATCCATCGTAAGATAACCCAAAACTTGAAAACTTCAATCACACAAAACTCAACAAAACCTTCGTGAGATCCGTTAGTGTGAGAAAAATAAATCACTACTATAAGTGTTGTATAAAACCAATTATTATTTTGTTTTTTTATTATATCTACTGTATTGCAACTTTTCTATGGCAAAAAATCATCAAAGAAAATCATAGAGCCATCAAAATAAGCACACGACAGAAAGGAAACAGAATCTGTCAAAATAGAACAGTCTGTAGCAATCTGATTTGTTCCAATAATTCTGGAACTCCAAAAATTCTGAAAAACTAGGGAAACCTGGACAATTTGTATATTGATCTTATGCAAAAAGGATTGGCATTTTATCACGTTCCGGTGAATTTTAACAATTATTTTCGTGAGCACAAAGTTTCTGTCTTTTTCAGCAAGATCAAACAACTATCACCCAAGAAGATCCTATTGGTTCTACTTGGCACAAACACTAATTAAAACACAATCATAACAGTATCATAATTGTGCTAACACTCAAGAACAGAAAGCAAAAAGCAAAAATAAAATTTATTAATTCGGTTGCCTCACAACAAGCGCTATAGTTTTACGCCCTTAGCTAGGCATAAAGTTTTATTGATGCTCACATGAAAGATAATAATTGAAACATAAAGAGAGCATCATAAAACATGTAACAAACACATTTAAGTCTAACATACTTCCTATGCATATGCATTTTACAAGCAAACAAATTATCAAGACAAGCAAAAATTAGCATATGCAAGGAAGAAGAAACAAACAATAGCAATCTCAACATAACAAGAGGTGATTTAGTAACATGAAAATTTCTACAAACATATTTTCCTCTCTCATAATAATTACATGTGGGATCAAAATCAAATTCAACAATATAGCTATCATATAAAATTTTCTCTTCATGATCCACATGCATAAAAGTTTTATAATCTTCCAAGATAGTGGGATTAACATCAACTAAAGTCATGACCTCTCCAGACCCACTTTCATAAAAAAATTCATAAGATTGAACACTCTCCAAATATGTGGGATTATTTTTACCTAAAGTTGACACTCTTACAAACCCACTTTCAATACTATTGCAAAAATTATTATCAATATCATATTCATCATGAGGCATAAATAAAATTTCCAGATCATAAGAAGCATCATCACCCCAATCATGGTCATTGCAATAAGTATCAGACATATCAGAATTTGCATCCCCAAGCTTGGGGTTTTGCATATTATTAGCACAATTGACATTAATAGAATTTATAGTAAAATCATTGCAATCATGCTTTCATTCAAGGTGCTATCATGAATCACTTCATAAATTTCTTCATCACAATTTTCAGATTCACGAATTTCAAGCAAAACTTCATAGAGATAATCAAGTGCACTCAAATCACTAGCAACTGGTTCAACATAATTAGATCTCTTAAAAAGATTAGCTAGTGGATGAGGATCCATATCAATAGATTTTTAGCAAGCGAAGATGCAAGCAAATAGAAGACACATGGGCACACAAGCAAACAAGAGATCCGACAAGAAAAAGGCGAATGAAAAAGAAGGCGAATAATACGACAAATTTTTGTGAAGTGGGGAAGAGGAAAATGAGAGGCAAATGGAAAATAATGTAAATTGAGAGGAGATGAGATTTGTGATTAGGAACCTGGTTATGTTGAAGATCCTCCCCGGCAACGGCGCCAGAAATTCCTTTTGATCGCTCTCTGACTATAGCGCCAGAAAAGCTCATGTCTACTAAGACTATGTCGGTATTTCCCCAAAGAGGAAGGGATGATGCAGCACAACGACGGTAGGTATTTCCCTCAGTGAAGAAACAAAGGTCATCAAACTAGTAGTAGAACCAAGCAACACAACGTAAACATCACCTGCACACAAATAACAACACCTCGCAACCCGACGTGTTAAAGGGGTTATCAATCCCTTTAGGGTAACGATGCCAGAAAATTGTAGTAGATTGAAATAATAGATCGCAAATAAATAAAGTGCAGCAAAGTATTTTTGTATTTTTGGTTTAATAGATCTGAATAAAAATGCAAAGGAAAAGTAGATCGCAAGCAAATATATGAGAAAGAAGACCCAGGGCCGTAGGTTTCACTAGTGGCTTCTCTCGAGAAAGATAGCAAACGGTGGGTAAACAAATTACTGTTGAGCAATTGATAGAACCTTGAATAATTATGAAAATATCCAGGCAATGATCATTACATAGGCATCACGTCCAAGATTAGTAGACCGACTCCTGCCTACATCTACTACTATTACTCCACACATCAACCGCTATCCAGCATGCATCTAGTGTATTAAGTTCATGGAAAACGGAGTAATGCAATAAGAACGATGACATGATGTAGACAAGATCCGTTTATCTATTGCATTAGATATAGATCCCATCTTTTTATCCTTAGTAGCAACGATACATACGTGTCGGTTCCCTTTCTGTCACTTGGATCAAGCACCGTAAGATCGAACCCACTACCGGGCACCTCTTCCCATTGCAAGATAAATAGATCAAGTTGGCCAAAAAAAACCCAAATATCGGAGAAGAAATACGAGGCTATAAGCGATCATGCATATAAGAGATCAAAGAAACTCAAATAACTTGCATGGATATAAAAAGATATGACTGATCATAAACTCAAAGTTCATCAGATCCCAACAAACACACCTCAAAAAGAGTTACATCATATGGATCTCCAAGAGACCATTGTATTGAGAATTCAGCAAGAGAGAGAAAGCCATCTAGCTACTAACTACGGACCAGAAGGTCTACAAAGAACTACTCACACATCATCAGAGAAGCACCAATGGAGGTCGTGAACCCCATTCGAGAGGGTGTCTAGATTGGATCTGGTGGTTCTGGACTCTGCGGCAGCTGGATGAATATTTCGTCGACTCCTCTAGGGTTTCTGAAATATTGGGGTATTTATAGAGCAAAGAGGCGGTCCGAGGGGCACCCAAGGTGGGCACAACCCACCAGGGCGTGCCTGGGCCTCCTGCGCGCCCTGGTGGGTTTTCCCCTCCTCGAAACTCCCCCATGTGCAACCATGGCCCAACTTCTTCCTTTTGGTCCATAAAAAATCATCGTGGAGTTTCGTGGCATTTGGACTCCGTCTGGTATTGATTTTCTGCGATGTAAAAAACATGGAAAAAACAGCAACCGGCACTTGGCACTATGTCAATAGGTTAGTACCAAAAATGATATAAAATGACTATAAAATGATTATAAAACATCCAAGATTGATAATAAAACAGCATGGAACAACAAAAAAATTATAGATACATTGGAGACGTATCAATGATGGCCTCGTCCGACACCTTGGGAATCTTGAGACGAACGCTGTTGAAGCGCTGGATGTATTTATGCAGGGTCTCCCCTAGCTGCTGCTTGATGCGCCGCAAATCACCCGCGGCAGGCGGGTGGCCGCGAGTGCCCTGAAAGTTGGCGACGAAACGCTCGCGCATCTCGCCCTAGGTGGAGATCGATCCCACGGGCAGGTTCAAGAGCCAAGAACGTGCCCCATCCTTGAGGGCCATGGGAAACCAGTTCGCCATAACCTTCCCGTCGCCGTTGGCCGCCTCAATGCTCAGCTTGTAGAGCTGCAAGAACTCAGCAGGGTCGGGGGTGCCGTCGTAGCGTGGAGGCAGGTCGGGCTTGAACTTCCCCGGACAGACGACGCTGCTTAGCACTGGAGTGAAGGCGCAGCAGCTCGCTGTGGTCATCGGTGCTCATCGCGGGTGTGGAGCTTGGTCTTGGGGCTCGCGCGCCACCACAGCAGGTGGCGCGCGGTCCTGACATGGCGGTGCTGGGAGCGCACGCGCCTCTGCTTGCGGCCGCTCGGACCACCTGGCTGCTTTCTTCTTCACGCGCGGGCGCCCTGCGCGGTGGGTCACGCCTTGGGGCCTCGCGCCTTGGCTCGATGATGGCATCTTGACGGGGAGGTGGAGGAGGCGCTCCGTGGGCTATGTCTCCCACAGCAGGCGGCTGGCGAGGTAGCGGGAGAGACGGTGCAGGAGAGCGCCCAGCGGCGCTGATGAGCTCGGCGATGCGGTCCAGCCAATCTTCGTAGAGGTCGTCGACGGGGCGACATCGCAGGAGCTCGCGCGCCATGAGCAACGCGGCCTGCGCGTTCGCTGTGCCGTGACGAGCGTGGGAAGACGAACCAGCCGGGGTCAGCGACGGGGTGGCGGTGCGGCCATCACGCCGCACCGAGGGGTGGAGCAACGAAGCTTGCTGCTCGTGCCCCACCGGGCCGGTGGCGGCGTTGGTGATGTTTAATGGGCTTTATCATTTACCTACTCGAGGACGAGCAGAAATTATGTTAGGTAGCATTCCACATCAAAAATTCTGTTTTTATCATTTACCTACTCGAGGAGAAGCAGAAATTAAGCTTGGGGATGCTTGATACGTCTCCAACGTATCTATAATTTTTGATTGTTCCATGCTATTATATTATCTGTTTTGGATGTTTAATGGGCTTTATTATGCTCTTTTATATTATTTTTCGGACTAACCTATTAACCGAAGGCCCAGTGCAAATTGATGTTTTTTGCCTATTTCAGTGCTTCGCAGAAAAGGAATATCAAACGGAATCCAAACGGAACGAAACCTTCGCGAGGATCTTTTTTGGAACAAACGCAATCCAGGAGACTTGGAGTGGACATCAAGGAAGCAACGAGGCAGCCACGAGGTAGGTGGGCGCGCCCCCCACCCTCGTGGGCCCCTCGTAGCTCCACCGACCTACTTCTTTCTTCTATATATACTCTTATACCCTGAAAACATCGGGGGGAGCCACGAAACCACTTTTCCACTGCCGCAACCTTGTGTACCCATGAGATCCCATCTTGGGGCCTTTTCTGGCGATCTGCCGGAGGGGGATTCGATCATGGAGGGCTTCTACATCAACACCATAGCCTCTCCGATGATGTGTGAGTAGTCTACCACAAACCTTCGGGTCCATAGTTATTAGCTAGATGGCTTCTTCTCTCTCTTTGGATCTCAATACAAAGTTCTCCCCGATCTTCTTGGAGATCTATTCGATGTAATTCTTTTTGCGGTGTGTTTGTCGAGATCCGATGAATTGTGGGTTTATGATCAAGATTATCTATGAACAATATTTGATTCTTCTCTGAATTCTTATATGCATGATTTAATATCTTTGCAAGTCTCTTCGAATTATCAGTTTGGTTTGGCCTACTAGATTGATCTTTCTTGCAATGGGAGAAGTGCTTAGCTTTGGGTTCAATCTTGCGGTGTCCTCTCCCAGTGACAGCAGGGGCAGCAAGGCATGTATTGTATTGTTGCCATCGAGGATAAAAAGATGGGGTTTATATCATATTGCTTGAGTTTATCCCTCTACATCATGTCATCTTGCCTAATGCGTTACTCTGTTCTTATGAACTTAATACTCTAGATGCATGCTGGATAGCGGTCGATGTGTGGAGTAATAGTAGTAGATGCAGAATCGTTTCGGTCTACTTGTCACGGACGTGATGCCTATGTTCATGATCATGCCTAGA